>NC_138153.1:3184800-3494800 GCF_964199315.1 Orbicella franksi
CGTTTTCACAATATTACCTTAACCCTTCAAGAGGCATTTGAAACCGCCGCACAGATAAAAGAAAAGCTTGAAAAAGCGGAATTCGATGGTGCATTTTGCAAAAAATTCAAACTTCTAATCCATAGATTTTCTTCATTTTTTCGCTAAACGTAGAAAATCGGTGGAAAAAATGATCCGTCAAAAGAAAAATAGGGGTCACCGAACGTCTAAGATCGTTAAATCCAGGCAAAGCTATAGCTATGGCCTTCTGCCCTACCATTGTTCATTTCATTACTTAGCGCGCGCATCGATGCATGACGTGGCGTGGGAATTTGCGCGCGCAGTTAATCAGGATGCGCAGAAACAATTAGCGCGAGCGTCCTTAAGTTCCCTGTGGAAGACGCAATGTTGGATAAAAGTGTTTGCACTGTATTCAAGTCAGCCTGGAATTACCAGGGTTAAGACGGAAAACGAAGATATCAGCTAATATATACAATTTGCTTTTAGTACTACCATGCCAGTACCACTCGAAAGGAATTGCCGCAGAATCTGGTCTAGGAGGTATGGTACTGAATAGCTTGTGTATTGTATTCCAGCTTCATAATTGGTTGATACGCATGCTCAGACAGCGTCCCTCTTCTCTCTGAAGTGCAGATGGAAAGGTTTTTGGGCGACCTTCACAATTTACAAGGTTCTTTCATTTGGCCAAACGAAATAATCGATAAAGAACACAAACAATGCCCCGAGCCCCACGAACAAGAGAGGTACAGGTTAACAAGCACCAATCAAAATAGGTCGAGGTTTTAAAGTGGTGCAGATTAAATGGGACTAAAACGGTATTTCTCCCAGGAACACAAGATAAGTGCCAACAAACCTGCTGATATGTGAGAGTTTTATGTAATGATTTACAATACCTGATACATACTAGTTATGCAAAGCTCTCTCGTGGTATACCATGGAATATTACACCAGTCACTTGAATTTTCTAGTTATGCACACGAGCCTTTAGGCGAGTGTGTATACCAAGAAAATACAAGTGACAAGTGAGATATCCCATCGTATACCACGAGAGAGCGCTGCACAACTATTTTATACCATGCCATAGAAAATACAGTGGCCAACACAATCAATGCGATATTCACTCGGCGGCTGGGTGTAATACCGTCGAATATACAACGGCTCTCCTGTATTGTGATTGATTGTATTTTCTATGGTATGGTATAAAAAAAAATACAATACACAGAAAATAAAATACAATACAATTCTTTACACTGACAATAAAATATAATCAATTTATTAATGTTAATACATGACACAAGGCTGCCCTCATTTTTGAGCCAGAGAGTCATGGAAGAAGCGCTTGACAATAAACGAAAAATTGAAAAAAAAACAAAAAAACTAAAAATAAATGTTATTATAATTGAATATATAGAATATAGTAAAAATATTGAAATATGAGCATCAGTAAAAAATACAACAAAATGAATCATCACTAAACGGAACTAAGCAGCATAGTGGAATATTTGAACGACAAATTATTGTGGTGTTACAAGTTAATGTTACTTATTTGAGGGGAGGGGGATTAAGTTCGCTAACTGCTATGTTTGTCTTCCTTTTTGTGGCAATCGTAAATGATTAGGTTCGACTGGCATCACTGTGGACCCCTCATTGCCCAGTAAGTACAGTATAATTACATTAACTAACAAATTAAATAAATTAAATCTCTTCCTGCTTGAACTCGTGGGGCAAAGATCACTTCTTATACGTACACAGATATACAAACAGGTAGATGGAAATTGAAGCTCATTTGCGTCGGCCATAGGATTCAGGGCCTTAGCTAGTACAGCAAGAACCCGCGTGTAAGAACCTAGTGGTTTAAGAACCTGCTGGCAGAAGTTTGCCATTTTAATACCCAAACATATAAGAACCTGTTTAGCCAAGCAAGATCAAGCAGCTAAATTATGATAAACATTTTAACCAGAGGTCAAAGAGTGTGACATTGAGATTATAATAACTATATATTACAAGAAAATACATTGTACAGTTGTGAGTAAATACTGTATATTTAGGACCAAACCCAAGCTTATTTATTTTTCTGGCAATCAACAACTATATCTCCTTCATGATTAAGAACCTACTTAGCCTAAATTGCCAATGACGACCCCAAACTAAAAAAAACCATTTTGCCAGACCTTAAAAAAAAATGTAGGTTCTTACAAGTGGGTTTTTACTGTAATAGGAAAACCCAGACACATCCCCATTTCTGGAACCTACCGTTTCCCAAACATCCTAATAACTCGGCGAACCATGCAAATCTCGTTTTCTTTGCAAGAACGAGTTCAATAAAGATTGTTGCTCCTGTTGTTATTTCTTCCCTTGGGTTTATGTTGTTTCATTGTAATTAATTTTACCACTGATACCTCAAATTCCAAATTTCTCTTACAATTGTGGTTTGAGAAATTGGGTATCGCTGCAAGTTTGAAACCGGCCTAATTTAGTCCGCGTCCACACTACGCCGGAGGAATTTGAAAACGAAGGTTTCACTCTCAAACCGCATCAAATGTTTTCCGTCCACACTACGCCGGAGAACGTAACAATCATCGGTCATTTTGGATTTTTGCTTGAGTAAAACTCGGGCAGGCAGTTATTACGATTATCATTCGAAAAGCTTCGTTTTCAAAATGCTGTCTGTCCTCACTAAAACGCAAAGCCGGCGTTTTCAAATTTCCTCCGGTTTGAAGAGCGTTTTCGAAAAGGATTGGTGTGGACCGTAGGCCTACACTGAGAAATAAATCTCCGTTTTCAAATTTTCCCGGCGTAGTGTGGATGGAGCCTTATATTAATAGCTTTGCACAAAAATCTGGCTCTTTTTAAGTAGTTTTGCTATCTGTGATTTATTTTAGTCCTTGACATGGCGCATCCAGATGGCGTGACGGATGATAGATTCATTACTCATTATTAAGTTAATTGAATTGGTCAGGTAGGATGACTCTTTGCACTGAAACCGTTTGTAGAATAACAATTAATCAAACAATCAATCAATCCATTATTGAACGTGGTCAGCACCCTTAGCTAGAAGTTAGTTTCCATTTATGCCACAAAATAACTAAACAGTAATAGAAAAATAACAACTTCAGTGGAAGTATATAAATTTATGTAAAAATGATCAAGAATCAAGATAGCGATGGTCACAATATCTAGTTTAACAAAGTCTGAAATGAAAAAAAAAAATATATAAAAGTACTAGAAAATCATCTAAAAAAATTGGCCCACATCTCTTGCAAAGTCTTATAGAACTTGAAGAGATCTTTCCTTTCCTCGTTCAGCGCACTCTTATCCGAGAGAGGGTAAGGGTAGGGAAAAGTGGGGTACTTGACTCGGCGAAGCTAAAGTTCAGGACTAAACATTATATTTGGAATTATCAGTTCGGGTGCTATTAAAGTTTCTTTTAAAGCTTAGCGATTAATTGACTGATTATTTCTTTTTGACAGACAAAACCGCAGAAAATGGGAAACGTCAACTCGGACAAGCGACTTGTCTTTTAGCGGTAGTTAGTAGAAGCTTTTAATAGAGAAGCTCAGCAGTGATGTGAGAAAACAAACTAAAACCAAGATTAAAGAACTTTACCTTCTTCAATTTTCATTTTCTTTGAATTTACGAAGGCATATATGTTCCTCTGCCAGGGATGCATTAGACACAAGACTACAAACATTCTGTCACTTTTTGCTTCAGTCCTTTATCTTGTGCAATCAGAGTTTCAGATACGTCTGAACAGAATCCAGCTCACTCCTAGCCAAGAAATAGCCGTATTTAAACGAAGTGGCCGAGGCGACCCACTAAATTGTTTTGCGTCTATAACCCGAGATGACGTTTTCCTTGCAATAGCCTGCGATGTTTGGCAATAGAACATGGTTTCACTGGCACCTAAGCATAAGCAACCAGGGTACGCAGAATGCCTGTTGTAAGGACTCTTTCCTTACAAAGGCGCTCATTATCAACTCCCTACTACGTCCAGGTGTATTCCTTATGCTTATCGCTGGGTATGCATCAATGAAAACCAGCCTTTCAAGTTTTCACACAGGATATGCAGTCCACATCACCGGCGTTCACTTTTTTCTCCTTATCAGTCCGGCGCAATGTCAGTTTACACGCAAAGAATCTCGGGAAGGACTCCCTTACAAAAAATACGGGGTTGGTACCTTATATGGGGGTCAAAAGAGCGTTTTTGGCATCTCTTAGGGTGACCTACCTCAAAAGGTGCACAGCGGGAGCTTTCGCGGTACCTTTTAGGGTATGGAGCCAAAAAAAATAATATGACAGGAGATATTTGACTATCAACTTTATGAGTAGAGGGTAATTGAAGGAATCGTCTTTATCACTATTCATCATTATGAATGTGTTGTTTTAGAATTGGTACCTCTGAGAAGTGAAAAAATATTCAAACCACGCCTACAAAACAGGATCTTGGTACACCTTAGGGGTTCATCCCCTTCTCTTTTATATATGAGTCTCCCCCCCACCCGGACTAAGAAAGTGCGAGGCAAATATAGTGGCACATAACAACATGACGGTTGCCAATTGTTTGCGAATGGATCCTGCCTGAAATGTGGATTTGCCCTCTTCTAAGTTTCAAACCCGGGGTGCGAGCATCACACCTGATACAGTAGAAAAGGGTTTTACTGGCTCTTTATTTCTTGCCTCTTCTGCGTATATCGACGCTCACTCGATCCGTTCTGGTCACATAGATATCGTATGAGTTTTAGTAAGGACATATCGTTTCGCCAGTACCTTAGAAGTCGTCATGTAAAAATTAAACTAATAGCCTCGCAGAATCTCGTGGCTATTTAAAAACTTCCATGCCTAAGTTTTTTTTATTGAATTTATTCTAAGTTGGCGTTTCCTTTGCCAATTATTTACAGAGGGGCAAACGTATCAACGAGGTACATGTGAAACTTGAACCAATTTGTCAAAATAAGGCCCTTACGACAAATCTGTCTGTTGGAAAGAGAGAAATTTTTCCCAGAGGCATTTTCAAGTAAGGCAAAACCGCTCCCGTTTGTTTTTGGCAAAAATTTGCGATAAATAAGAAAGCGGCCCTGTTTGAAAATAGCCAATGACTTCTCCCGCTTCTCAACTACCTGTATCATATCCTTTTTATGCACCCGACAAAATAACAAGCCGTTCACATGACAAAGTATTTTAAATATAATAATATCCTTTGTATTGCTCAATACTGGTTGAGGTAAAGTTATAATTATTGGAATCTTTTTCAGACCATGTCCAGCAAAGCGTTGGTACAACTATAGTTTTCCATTTTTTAAAATTTTATTTTATTATTTATATTTATTTATTATTTTATTGTTATTTTTAATATTACGAGCTCGTTTTCTGCGTTATTGCAGTTATGGAAAGGTGCGTATTATCAAACCCCCCGTCTAGTCCCGTCCTCACCCCCTGAGAAAAACAGTATAGTTTCGGGCCTGCCAACGTAACGCTTTCGGTGCAATTGCCACAGGGTGATAATTTTTTTCTTCAGGAAGATAATGTTAATTTAAACTTAACAAGATATTTCCCACACAGAGAGATTTTAATATAATTATGGGGTTTAAAATATTTATTTAGCGAAACGCAACCGTTCCCGATGCCTTTTTCACTAAAAAAATAATAATTACTAATGTTATTTTTTTTATTTCTGTGATTGTTCACTTCGTGAGATGTAATGTTTTTTTCTAAACTCTCATTATTGATACTTACAAAAATAAAAGCTTCCTCTTTTTAATTGAATTATTCGTGCTAAAGATTTTCAAAGCTTTTATCGCACATGTCGAACCTCCTCAAAGATGAAAAGCATTCAATAGAAATTGAATGACACAATATGATACTATGATTGTATCAAACTTCGAAATAAAGACTTAAAAAAAAACTATTATCTAAAAACTGAATTGAAATATTTAGAATAAAGGCCTTCTGGTTTTGATTGTTTAATTTTCCCTCCCAGAATTACTGTCACATAGGACATAATTGTTATTAAGCTCTCAGGGACCTCTTGCCGAAATTATAGCATAACTGAGGATTACATGTAAAGGATTCAGAAATCCGGCCTGTCAATTGACAAAAATCTTCACAACAGTTGCGACGCTGAAGTTTATATTTACAATCGACAACTTCTTCTCGTCTGCTTCATAGGTTGGTACTATTCCCTAAATGTTAAACAAAAACTAAAATTTAAAACTCGATCATAGAATGAAAGTAACAGTACTAAAATTTAAATTCCTTCAGCGAAAAATAACTTGCAATTAATACGTCTAGGGAGATTAACTAGTTCTTGACTTTCACCTGAGCGAGGAATAGTACATTTTGAATATAGATTTCAGGTCGACACTTTCTTTCAAGCATTTCCAAAGTACCCCAGCCCTTATGAAAAGTATTAGGTGAAAACAAAAGGTTTTTGGGAGAAAAATCACCTATCAAAAAATTCCCTCCACTGTTTTGCGCGTCGTGTCATTGATGTTAGAATGTACATTTGAGTTTGTTCGGACAATTCCTCCCAAGTTTGAAAGTCTATCCCAGCAATTTCAATTTCTTTAGGAAGCAAAGGAGAAACAATTTAATCTGAAATAGCAATAGCAAAATGTTATTTACTGCTCTGAAACAACTTAAATTAATTATTTAGATCGTATGAAGCCAGATTTCTTCCTCAGTTCTGCTGGGACCGCACGGTCTAGACAATCTGACTAAAACGCACGGTGCGTGTTGTAAACTAGGAGTCAAAATCTAGCCCCGACTTCCAGAACATCTGATGCGTTTTTTTCCTTTAGAATATATCCACCGTTGACTTTATGAAAAAGCTATATAGCTATTGATCGAAACACTCGTCACTGAAACAGTTGTATTCAGCAAATTTAAACACTTATTTTGGCACTCATTTGGCGGCAAATTGTTGCACCCGAGTGGACTAACGTAATGCTAAGGACATGCAGCAAGTAAAATTAAAATCAGTTCAGGATCAAAACGAGTACCTGGTAATGCAAAAAGGGACAGTTTGGCTTCGAGACATTTTCAAATGCCTTTGTTTTCCTAATAGCTGAAAAAATATCAAACAAGTTGACATTATCGATAAGATTAATCGTGTCACTACGATCACTTTTGTCGGCTAATGACAGTCAAAAACTACATCTGAATTTGATTTGCCCTATGTAAAACTAGTCATCAAGTACGATAAAGGTGTTATCAAACCAGTGAGTAAACTATTTTGTTCACTACGATGTTAAACATGTTAGCTATCAAAAACAAAGTTGGTTGATCATTCAACAGGGGCTGTGGAGAACTGTATTGCAGAATTCGGACTAATCAGGGACCTAGTACGCATGCTTAGTTTTTTTTCACCACGCACCAGATTTCTATGTAGTAAAACGATTCTTTTTCTTAGGATTCCTCCGAAATTCATCATGAAGGCCGTTATTCTTGCCGCTATTCTGCTGGCAGTCCACCTTGCTGTCGATTCTGCTCCTGGTATGAAACTTTCATTTCTCCTTTAAGTGTTACACATTGTCAGGAGGACAGGTGACGAGAATTTAAATAGAGTATCATCAAATGCAATGACAGGATACTGTTTTGAGTGTACTAGCAAATTGTCAGGACTAAATTATAACATTGAAAGGAGTTTTGCAACCAACCGGTATGGAGAGCTGTGGGTTGAACTGAAAGAACTGACTCTTAGCAATATGATATAAGCTGCATGGTTTCTCTTCAGCAGATAGTCTTCCGGGCCATAGCTAGTAACAGCGAAATCAACGCACTTGCCTCAGCTATTTTCTTCGCTTGTTCAATTCTTGTTTATATATGAAAATCTATATACCTAGGAAGAGAATTTAACCATGGACACAATTTTTTCATGGACATTGCCTCCGTCGTAATTTTCTTTTTTTGTGGCTACGGTCCTACTCTTAATCAAAACTGATTTTACCCTACTCAGTGATATACGACAAATCCGACAGTGTTTAATCCGACAGGCGTATTAATTGAATTAATACGCCTGATTTTGGAGTCCCGTTTCATTCTGATCTAATATAACCGGGACATGCAGCTTTATCGTGTATTGAGGCTTTGTCCCTCTGTTACGGAAGATGGTATGTAGCCTGCAGGCAACCAAAGCGTTACTTGCGCTAACAACACACATAGCCAAAAACCGAGGATTTTCGCGAAAATTGTTGGGTGCATTCCATTGTGCCAGATCGACTGGTCAGAGATCAGTGGGAATACCCGAGGAAAATGGAACAATATTTCCCGATAAAACCTAGCCAATTAAGAGAAATGGCTCTTACCATTTTTTATTCTTTTCCCGATTCCCTACGTAAAATGAAATATACTGAAAAAAAAAAAACAAAAACAAAAACAAAAAAAACAGTAGGGGCAATGAACCGGTTTGCCAAAATGGAACGGCAAATTTTGGTCCGACCGGTCTGACTGATCAAAGTAGACCACCTCCAGAGGTGCTCCCGAAAATTCCGGTCGGACCGAACCGAAACGGACCTTTCCATTTGTTTTCCTGCCAACCTTGCCAGAATTTTTGGCATAATGAGAAGCACCCATCGACTCTCGTCCGTTATGCCCATTAGGGTATAAAGCAAATTAATATGTTATTGTGAAAATTGCTGCAATGTTTCAATCGGCAGTTGAAGAAGACGAGGAGATAATCAAGGAGATTCAACGGCTGGTAAAAGGTAACTGCTTCGTCAGCTTATCTCTCATGTTTCTCTTTAGCCGAGTGTACAGTTCCTTGATCAGTTGAGGAAGGTGGGTTTGGCTGGGAATGACGGTGACTCGTCCCCAGTCGTCTTTTTACAATCTCATACAGCGCGCGTGGAACGAGGCGGGGTGGGGCGCAGGGTGAGATGGGTAGGGAGAAAGGGAGAGAGGGAATATGAAGACGACTGGGAACGAGTCAGGGAATGACATGTGCCACGAATGCTTCAAGTTACTAAGAGGTCTTCTAAAGCTAGGCCAGGAACTGGGGAATGGTATCTTTCAAACTCTCGTCACCAGCAAAACCTTGGTATTGCGGTCTATGTGGATGTTACATCCCTGAGAGGAATAAACCTGGATTCTTTGGTTTTCCCTCGTCAATAAATCGAAATAGTGTTTTCACATTCTTCCATGTATCGAAACAGTTGGGAATATAACTTTAATTCAAGATAAGGGAAAATGCTTAAGAAATGTACCACGGAATGTCTTGCCTAACGGACAACTAGTCCGGCCTTGAGCTGGCCATCTGGAAAGAGCGCACAGGACGTAGCCCGGCCCGAAATAAGATTATTTGATCTTCCCCGCACTCCCCTTCCTTGCTATACATAAATCATCATCTGTCCCTTTCTCGTCATGCGAAACATAAGCCTCTTGCCATAAATACACAAGATAGAGGGTTTCATTTTAAAGATTAGAAGAATACAAGCGTTGTTCTTTTGTTAATATGTGATGAATATCAGGTGAAGTTTGAATCCTTCTTTTTGCTGGCTTACAGAATGTCGACAGTATTTGACAGAGATAGGAAAACAATTTGTCTTGAACGTTCTTGAAAATGCCGTGTTTGAAGAGAGAATTGTCATCGCCGGTCGACGAGTAATGCGCATGCATTATTGTCGTGAATCGGATAACACAGGTACGTTGTTCACTGTACTTGAATTCTCATCTAGTGCGATGGTTAATTAATACATATTGATTTAAGCTGGTAAATGATCGTGAAAACGAAGGTCTCTAAACGGCTGGCCTCTAATAAGCAACATAGCAATATGGGCAGACCCATTTAGCGGGATGTTTATTATCAACTTCTCTAAGCGAGATTAGCCCTCCCCTCCAAAAAACTGCTGCTTAAATATTGCACCTTGCGCATCTGGGCATGTAGTTCATGATTATACCTATGTCCTAAAAATAATCATCATCATCATCATCATCATCATCATCATCAACATAATCATAATATTTAGACAGGATAAACCCCGTCAGTGTAATAAACACTGGTATCAAAGGAGGTCCTGTTATTTATAGAGTACATAAGTAAAATTACAAAGGGTCTAAAAGGTAAAAATTCACTAAGAAAATTGTCACACGGCCAAACTTATATAAAAGAAATATACATCTACACGTAAAACTAAAACAGTACTAGTGAAAACCACCTTCTATGCGCTGGTGAAAAGAGCCCTAAAGTAAAACTTGCATTCATTATAAATATATGCCGTCCAAACCTCTGGTTTTGGCTGGAATTTAGCGCAGAGCGAAACAAGGCAGCGGCGGATCCAGGATTTTTCTCAGGAGGGTTTGTACCACTAAGGAATGACGTAAACTGACGGGTGAGGTAAACAAATTTTAGAAGCTGATACGAAGAAGAAGGCTTCATCTCAGGAGGGAGAGGGGTGCGCACCCCCTGCACCCTCCTTCTGGATCCATCCCTGCAAGGTCCTTCCGATAAGCACAGCAGCGTTAAATACGTCGATAATAAGTCTCGATCATCAGTTCGTAAATCTTCGTATGCGGCTGACTATTTATTTTAGTCTTTTACCGAGCACGTTTCTATAACAATCACTTCATTTCTTTCACAGGTCCTTGTCACAATGAAAAGATTGCGAAAGCCGTGGAACTAGTAGTTAAACTGCTCGACGAAAAGCCGGGTGAGATCAAACATACACAATACAACACGCTTAAAACCATAAGTCTACAACTAGCTGAGATGACTGATCACAAAATAGCAATAATAACCAATCAGATCTCAGTTGGAACCCAGTATCAAGCGCGAGAAATTTCTCGAAGATTTCTGATTGGCCGGTGAACGTTTAGTGCACCGACTGGAGATAAAATAGAACCAATATAAAACTCCATCCAGTTAAACAAATCAGTAAAAGTGAATTGTTTTATTCTTGTCTTGAGAGATTCATTTTAAGACTTGCTACCGGTCGACCTTCGCTTAGTCATGGAAATGAAATATTATTGGAAAGGACTATCAGAAAGTCTCAGTTGTTTTAAGATCTCTACTGAGACCTGAAAATACACAAGCTGTCAATTGTGCGCTAACTCTATCAGTAATATCGAATTTTTCTTTATTTTGCAGGTTACCATATCCTAGCAAACCCTGAGGCAACCAAGGTAATCTACGGTAACGCCGATTCACTGAATAACTGGATGATAAAACGTTTTTGTTTTTAAGTCCTTCAAAGTTATAAGGTAGATTCACGCCATTCTCACGGAAGGGGGAAAATTTTATGGCGTGCAGTACATTATACCGGGCTTAATATCTGGGTCTTTCTCTTCCTCCATTTTAACAATGAAGGTGTCAAGAACGAACGCATTTTATGCTGAAATGTATCCTCACTACCTTCACTTTTAATCATAGTTTTCATACGATTAAGCTGTTCTCGTTTTGAAGCTTAAGTAGTGTAAAATTTGAAGAACTGAAAAAAAAACTATAAATTTTCCTTCTCTTCTATCAATATCCTCTCTTTTCTGGGACGTGTTTAAAGTACGAAAAACACGAAATAGCGAAATGGCGAAATGGCATTACGGTTAGCCAAATAGCGCTCTGGTTAGCCTAAATTAGCGCTCTGGTTAGCCTTAATATCGCTCAGGTCCGCCTAAATATCACTGCCGACAGTGGTTAGCTCTCGATGATTGTGACGGCGTACCCTTTTTTAACACAGACACCCGTATCCCACAATGACTCTTACCTCCTTAACCGTTCTGCAATTTCGTCATTCCGTGTTTTAAACACGTCCTCTTCTGTACCCCCCTGGTCGTTTAGCGTCACTAAATAAACCGTGGTTTTCGCAGCTGCTACTTACCGGGGGAGTTATGGGTGCTTAAAAGGTAGGGACTGGGTGGGGACATTTGAACGTGAGTCCCGACCTGAGAAAGGGCGGAATAAGGATGGACTTTTCTGGCTCCAAAAATGTGCTGAAGGGAGCGGATTTGTAGTTCCCTGGGACTCTCGTCTAGATCTGTCACTGCTACTTAAACAGCTTATTAAAGAATTCACTCCATTTGATAACTCATGCACAGTAAATGAGTCATAAGGAGTCAAGTGCTAATTGTAGTATATTCTTTTAAGAAACTTGTGATTGAACCACCCGAAGCCTATGATGTGGTGAGTGGACCGTCAACTTTATTTAATATAAGCTTAAGTTCTGTAGACGGAGCGGCACTGTGCGGCACAAACAGGCAGGCCGGACTGAATGCTAAGTTATCAAGGGGAAAACGCATGGGTAATCCACTCTTTGAAAAGCTATACCCTGAAAGCTCCTTTGGACATCTGCTGGAACCACATGTGTTCCATGTACTTAGCTGAGCTCATCTGCTCAACCGAAACAGTTAACTGTCGCAAATCTTTACAACCTCAAAATTCTGTGATATTCCTTATTTTATGCAAACTGTGAAATCCTAATCTCTTATTAAATAATTTCCATATTCTATGACAATTTTGCAAGCTTTATATATCAGACACAATGAACCGCTGCCTGATAAGCTCAGTTGGTAGCGCGCCAGACTGCTGTGTGGGAGATCGACTGAGGGTTCGAGCCCCAGCTGGACCAATAACTCAGGATCTTGAAATAACTGAGGAGAATGTGTTACCTTTGTAATTACATCTGCAAATGGTTATACGTTCAAGTCTTCTCGGATGAAGACTACAAACCGTAGGCCCCGTCTCCTGCATCTTCAGTGTTACATGGTTAACAGGGGACGTTGAAGAACCCACACACATATCGCAAAGAATAGGGTACGGAGTTCCCGGTGTTGTGGTCTGGCCTTGTCTCACGGGTTGCTGCTTCACATAGGGTTAACCTTATTGCACCTTTCCCCCTTTAAGAAAAATGGTTCTGTCTATGTCTGTGTCTTACATGCTCTAAAGGACATGTAACTATATATTGATCATATATTCCTACGGAAGTAATGCTCAAACTAGACCTTTTATTGCTGGACAGTGCACTACCATCATTATTTTTTCACCTTTACTTTAAAAAATAATTTAATTCGAGGCATCTGAGTGTAAGATAGCAAAGTTCAACTGCATTCTTTGAATCTTTATTTTGCCTTTTTTTTCCAGAAGAATACTACAGAAAGGTGTACAAACCTGATACGTGATTTTGTGCTGAGAAATCAGCATGCAGGTTAATCCGTTGACACTCTTCAAACAACGCTTAAATGATTCACTGTACCATACTTGATTGACAGTGACAATAAACAAAACGGAAATTCACAGAAAAAGCCTTTTTGTTGTTTTTATCAGCCATCTGCTAAGGGTAGACCATTTGTCTTTTGAGAGGGTGTGTGGGTGATTTGGTAGGGGCACAAATCTTTTTTTTAACTAGGAAATTTTTTCTTGGGATGTGTATATGCAAGATATTTAAATCTCTGTGTAACAAGCTTTTTTCAGTTCACTAAAAGTGTGTGAATGTTTTTTTTTTCGGCAGTAATTGAGTGCATGAATCTTTGTTTAGTACAAGTATGCTTGCAGGATATATATATATATTTTCAAAATAACCTACCCTTCTCCTCAAAAGTCAAATGGTCCACCCCTAAGCACATAAATAACCCATGGCCAGGGTTGTCACTAAGTACAACCCTGCATGGCTGGTGGTGTCTGTTGAAAATTATCTGGAGATTCACTAAAATCATTTAATAGTAATTTTAACAAATCAACTGAAAGAAGATCTGTCTCTGACTCCCTATTTGCATCATAATAATGCTATAACCAAATCATGGGAGAAAACTTCAGGTAATATTGTTTCTCAGTATCACTTATTGATTTATAAATACATCATCATTATTTACACCATCCACCCTGAGTAACAATGGGGGTACCAGCAAGACATTTTGGCGGGATGACTTCTTCGCCATAATAATTGATGATGATCATTTGTGGCATTATAGAAACAAGTTCATCCAGTAATTCATCTGGTACTAGATTACACTGTGTTGCATCAAGCCGTCTTAATCTAGGCATGCATTGAGGAATTTCTTTCAACGGTTTTCCACGCAAGTCTTTTGCACCACAAATATTCATATCAACCATTTGAGTGCAGTTGTGGACCACACGTTCCAGGCCGACATCAGTAACATCCCAACACCAGGAGATATCGATGCTTTGCAGTTTTCTACAGCTGTTGAAAAACAAAAGATAATTTATATAGTAAATTACTTTCTTTTTAATGAGATTTCAAAAAGAATACTCTTGTAGGTGATGTTCATCACCTTGGTCTCCTGACCAGCAATTTTCTTGCATTTGCAATATTTAATGAAATCTTTGGATCCATTTTCTTTACATCTCTGGCATCTCAGAGTTAAAGACCTTGCATGTGCAGAGCTTAAGTCAAAAAGAGTCAATTTAGCAATTTGGTTACTAGAAAAATGTTTTTTGTGATCTTGACCAAAAGCTTCAAGACCCTCTACATGCATCATATATCTTCAGGAAGAATTCACAATCTAATCATATTTTTCATAGAGTGGTTTTAAATCGAGTAATGTTACATCAAAACCATTCAGGCTCCTTCTTGGCATAGAAGACACAGTTCACTTCACAAGTGAATGCTACCCTACAAACCTATGGTTTTCATTGTTTTCATCCTTTTTTGTCCTTTTGTTCTCTATTGTTTTATGTCAGCTGTGTCTTCTACACCGAGTAAAAGCCAAAATTCAATGAGCCAATCGCAACTCAAACTAAATACATTTGATTGACTCAGGGCACAGGAAACTGCATGCAAGCGAGTCATAATTAGTTTTATTTTTACTTCTGATTCGATGAAAACATGGTGTTAGTTTTTTAATTCAAAACCAATTACATTTCGAAACTCAAGTGAAAACAATCCTAACATCAGTAAGTTGAAGATGTATCTGGTGTTTGCTATCATAGTAGGAGGTCAGACAAAGTTCATTGAACCAATATCTTTACCCTATACTAGTTGGTAAAGTGGTCAAGTTGACAAACATAAGTTAATTTATTAGAGCTGGTGCATGGAGCTCCAAAAAGTAAGCCCTTCACAAAATTTTAGTCAGTTTTCCCGGTCAGGTTGTTTTAATCACAGTCTCACTGTTAGTGATAGGTAGATGACATATACAGCAGAATCCTGATTTTTCAAATCTCCAGAGGAAATGAAAATTGGTTTGAGAAATTGAAGAGTTTGAGAAATCGGTGGTAAAACTGCAGTGTCCAACTGAGGAGGGGAAACAATTTTTGGCTAGAGTTATCGGAAAGTTTGAAAAATTGAGGGTTCAAGAAATCAGTATTCTACTCTATTAATTAATGATTATATGGTACCTGTCAGCCAAGGCTTTAACAGCAATGTCATTAAGCTTTGTGCACTCAGCTACATTGATGTGCAGTAACCCCGTGGCACTACCAGTTCTCTGTGGGTGAAGATGCTCAAATAGCTCCTTAAGACCCTCTGCAGAAAATTCTGCACCTTTCTTTAGTGTTAATGACACTAGATTCACCATACTCTGCATACATATCAAGGATTGGTCAGTCAGTGAGTCACAAAATGACAACCCAAAAGATCTGCAAGTAGAGATAAAACAGCCACGGTCACTTGAATATCAAAATAAGCATTACCAGTGCACCTTCCCCATCCCAGATTGTCACACAATTTAACAAGATGGTGCTTACCGTTGACAATATTGTTTCAATTGATGACAGACTGGAAACAGACCAGAGGAGCCAAGCTAGTAATAATGACATTTTGATGCAGTAAATAAGAGTGCTGCTAGCTGAAGGTAGTGTACAAATGTCCCACAAAATTAGTCTGTTACTGTGACATCATCAATTTCAAAAAGCTCAGTTTTCAAAATGTTTAAAATTGTCTTAATACACAAAAATGCAAGTCTGGCATTTTCAAATTCCCTTGGTTTGAAGAGTATTTTTAAAAACCTCTGTTTTTCATAGACCCAGAAATAGAGGTGCCTTTCAAATTTCCCCGGTGTAGTGAGGATGGGGCCTTAGAAACAGGCTACATACATAGGCCTTAGAAGAAGGGCTATGGATTGTTTTCACTTGACATCATCAAAACTAAAGAGCCACGAAAGTTTTTATCTTCATCAGGCATAAGGGATCTAAACTTATACCTGTTAACAACTTTTCAGCTCAATAGCATGCTCGGTTTAGAAACCAGTGCATTTTGAATTTTAGAGATATGGCAGTGCATGACACAAAGCTAGGATTGCATTTGTTGAAAAATATACACTTTTCTCGTGATCTTTAGCCACTTTAGGAATTAAAGTATTAGGAAAAGTGCTTGTGTACATGTTTGTTGGTTCAGTTCAGATATGTAGCTGACGAGATAGCCAAAGTAAGTTCCAGATGTTTACAATATTTTCCGGCCACCATATTGGTGGACCATGGAGGTCCACAAACATGGCATTTCCATACTGGGACCTGTAAATTTGCGCAAAACATTTCCATGAATATCTGAAGTTTGGGAAAGTGCGGAGACCTAAAACTTTGAGAAGTCTCTTCTTTACTTATCTCCTATAACACTGCAGTTCCTTGACTTTATCTACTGCATATTTTTTGATTTATTTTTTCGTTATGTAACAGTGAAAGCAATCTATATATAGGCAGTTATATGTACATTAACTATCAAGTATTTATAGATTAACTATCTACATGTACATATAGTACACAGGGGTAACATGTCTCCACTGAAACTAGCTTTAGCTGAGTGATACTTGACCTTCCTGAACACATATTACTTATAGATAAAATAAAATGTTAAAAAATAAATAGAAAGAAATAAATAAATACAAATAATTTGTAATGAATGAGTTTGCTCACTTTAAGTGTCGGCATTTTACAATAAGCTCAACAGTATCATCAATCATGTTCTCCCCATCTAACCATAAATGCTCAAGACGACCACAACAATTCTCAACCAACACTGCTATGGCATCATGGGTAATCCACTGAACACCATCAAAGTTAAGGTAGCAAAGTTGATGACACTCTGTAGAGAGGAACTTAAGTCCATTGTCTGTAAGATGGGTACAGTGGGAAGCATTTAGCTTCCTTAATGGCAACTTGTTAAGGCCCTCTAAACAGTGATCTGTCACAGCACATCCTGCTAAATTCATGTCACGCAAGTTAGGGCAAAACGTGACAAATTGACCAAGAATATGTCCAGTAACTTGATCGCAGAAAGAAAGTGACAGCGCCTGCAAGTAAGGACACGATTGAGCCAAAATGCTACAGCCGTGTAAAGAAAGTTCAGTTCTTGGCTGAAGACAGAGTTCTTTGAGAAGTGGACACGTTGATTTTATAAAATCGCTGATTTCTTCAAGCGAAAATACTCGGTTGCTTTTCTCCAATGACAGTTTCTGCCGTAAAAGAGGACATTTCGAATAATGAAGCCACAGTTTGCAAACCACAGAGACGTATTTGCATAATTCTTGAACAGTTAAGAACGAAAAGATGTTAATGATAAGCTCTTCTGGAAGAATATCGAATGGACAGAAATTCCCCCCCTTTTCTGAATCATGCTTTTTCGGAAAATGCTTTTCGGGAATTTCTTCCAAGAGAAACGTTTCTTCGATGTCATTATCGTCAAATTCATTGCCAAGTTCGTCTTCATCTAAATCTGAATAACTCACAATCTCCGCAAACGCTTCAAACCCAACTCCGGAATCCATCAATTCATGCTGGTTTAAAAGTTGTGTACCACACAACGGGGGTAGGGCAAGGTAGCCGTGCAACAGTGCCCTTGGGCAATGTGCTGGTTTACCAAACATGAAGTAGCCAACGACAGTGGCAACAACTGCTGGCTATATACGCTCCACGTGAAGGGTGCAATTGTTTTCTGGGGAATTATTGAGGCTAAAGATGTTAAGAAGGAAGCAAAAGCGCCAAATAGGACAGCCTAAATTCGAGGAGACTTCCTCTAAAATAAGTAAAAAGGACTCGGCTTCTGAGAACTCAGATGGCGAAGATGAAAGGACGTTAGAGAGACTGGTGTTTGGTGGTGAAAATGACGCTATCAGGGAACTTGAGAAAGACTTCGCTGAAGATCAGGATAGGTTTTATAGTTCAAGTGACGAGGTGAGGAATTCTGTGAAAACCCATAGATCTGTCTTAGTTGCAAGTTTAATGTATTTCTATTTCAGTGGAAAGGTTTCAGTTATACCTCAATAAGCATTATGCAGACAGTTGCTTTTATGCAATGGATATTTACTCACCTGAATCAGGGTTGCCCTTTCAAGGTGTTGTGCCCAACTGAACAGTTGGTCAGGATCACACATATACATGGTTTTTGTTAAATGTTTATGGTGGTCGATCAGGGGCGGATCCAGGATTTTTCTTAGGGGGTGCACCACTAAGGAATGGCACAACTGACTGGTGAGGAAAACAAATTTTAAAAGTGGATACAAAGAAGTCTTCATCTTGGGGGGGGGGGGGGGGTACCTCCTGCACCCTCCCCCTTAGATCCGCCCCTGTCGATGCACTTAGCTACAATTAGCTAGGCCTTAGACATGCCACTTAAACTGAAAGAAACAAACATTTCAAATAAGCATAATATGCTTAAAAATCCCAGCTGGTGGGAGGCAGACCAGTCAGCTATTTACATGTACAAGCATTCATGACTGGCAGATGAGTTGGCTGTTTTCAAGTATGACCGAGGAGTTGAACTAGGGTCTATCACAAAACAACTCCAGCTTAGTTGTGAGAGTGGGACTTGAAACACTTAGTGATCAGAGTAGAACTTAACCCATGATCTCCAGATTTCAAGTCTGGCGCCCTAACCACTCACCCACACTGCCTCCTGCAAATGGGACACAGCATGACATATAATGCTTCCATTGTGCAGCATTATATGGTAGGAAGGGAATTATAAGGGGTTGAAAAAATGCAAGGAAAAGACACCGGGAATATCACAAACTTTCTCATTAAATGATACTCTGAAGTATAATTTGTGAGCTTCATTCCTCATTCATGCTGATGTACCACCTTCACCCTGTTTAGCTTCTTTCTCATCACCTAGATGCTGTAATTTTTTGCTCAGCATCAGGAATTGCAATTTCTGGTCAACCCTTGAAGTCCTTGATTTTCAGACTTTCCCACTTCCTCGGCCATTGGAGTTTTCATTGAATACTGTGCATGACGTCTCAGTTACAAAAAAAATATTGAAATCAGCATGGGTAATTTGTGTCCCTCCCCCCATCTAAAGAGAGTTAAAAAATCACAATCATGTAAATCAACATGTCTGAAACTTTTGTCAAGATTATTTGGAGTTGTAATTGTTTTTATGTAATTATCATTTCAAATAAACATCAGTGGCTAAGTGCAATTTTTCTCCATTTCAATGAGGATGATAATGAAGATGAGGACGAATCTCACCAAGCTACTAGAAAGAATGAGACAATTGAAGGTCGGCAGCCAGCTTGGGAGGATGATGCTGATGAGGAAGAGAGGTGCATCTAACATGTTGAAACCAACCTGTAATTTGATCGAATCTTTATGCTTTCAACCAAAAAAAAAATATGCTGTTAAGTACGTGTAAAAGAAGCACTTGTCCAAATAATTTTCAAAATGTCTTTAAATCATTTGTAAATATTTATGCAGCCTCTTTGCTGCTTGTTTTAAGTTTTGAATCAGAAAATCTAGGATAGCTTTGATCTGTGCAGGTGGCAATAACAGAATTCAAGTGAAACTCTGTTTGTACATGTAGATGTTATACTTACCAGTATAAAAGAACATAATCGTGTTTTACATTTTACTACTGTGCATGTACAAATAACGATACTGGTATGTTGTATTGGCTTTTATAAAATGACTGTACTACCATAAGTGCTCTCATTGGTTGATAGGTGTGTTTAGATGAGAACATGTAAACATTGTTATGATGTTTTCGATGCGAGCGTAATTTTGAGAATATCTTATAAAGCAATAATGAGGTCTTTTTTTTTCCATAGCCTCATCTAAACACGAGAGGGGTTGGGAGAACTCTGGAAAGTTATGCAAACCTTCAACTGTGTCTTGGGTTTGCATAACTGTCAACCCCTCTTGTGGTTAGATGAGACGATGGAAAAACGGAAAAAGTACTTTATAATTGCTTATTAATACATTGTAAATCTCAAAATTGTATGAGCACTACTTAACAATACTCGCATGAAATTGTACGTACTCACTGTAGTTTGTATATCATGTGCTAATGTCAGAATGTTTTGTAGGATTGAGATCTCCTCAGAGTCACGGTTAAAAAAGTTGAGAGATACTGAAGAGGAGACAGTTATCACTGGAAAGAAATTCACTCAAAAGCTTAAAAGACAGTGAGTATGCTTGTTTGCTATAATTAAAAACTGACAATAATAATTATTCCATCTCTTGGTGATCTTAGAAATTCATATTATTGATAAGCATGTGCACAGTTTGAGCCTTAGTTCTTTTTTAGTTTTAAATCGGTAACTCAAAAATTTTGAGTTAAGTAAGTAAGTAATTACTAGTAAAGGTAATTATTAGTTAAAAAATCTATCTTTTCTCTTGTAAAATTCAGGTTTGAAAAAATATATGGCGATGCAAGTTGGGCAGACTTGGACAAAAAGACAAGGCAAGGTAATCAAAACTTCAAAGTGACACTGTTATTATGTGAAAATATGCTACCAGGAGTTTTGTCTCCAGACATTATCTGTTCCAAGAAGCGAACAATTCTCTGAGAGCAGGGCTAGAGGAAAACTGTGTGCTTAGAAGACATTTGCAGCATGAATGCTCGGCTATAATTGTAGACTGAGCTGTTTTTTGCATGTTTGCTTTTCAGTAGGCTATCAAAATCTCGCTTGAAGTTCAAGCAGCAGTGGTTCTGCACACACTAGACAATACGAGAGTCTCATCTCTTGAGACAAAAGGCTCATTTTGTGAGACAAGATTACAATATTGTGAGAGGGTAGTTACTTACTTTTGAGTGTAGTTACTTACTTTTGACATAGTGGTACTATGTCTGAGCATGATTATTTTAAATTATAAATTATGTGGACTAGTGTGTTTATCAGATTTGATCAATTATTTTTTGCAACACACAGAGTCTTGAAAGTTGGTGAATATCACTTGGATATTCCTCAGTTTTAGCTGGGACATTTAGTCATGTGGTGCATTTAGACCAATTGCATGGGAGCAAAAATATTTGATGGCCAGAATTTGTGTCATTTATAGATTCATCAAGTGAAGATGATGAGGATGACTCAGTTCTGACACGAGCAGGAAGACTTCTGACTGGAAAAGCAGATTACCTTCCTTCTGGCATTCTTGATGTTACAAGAATTAAAGATGCAAATATTGATAAACCTTCCAATGTAAGTCAGAAATATAATCGTAACACACACTGTAGATTGTACTGTTCTGAAGAGATTCTTCTTTTGGCAGAGATTTTAAAAAATCTGTTCATAGGGTTCAGAGCCACCATTAAGTTTTAAGAATTTAAGGTGGCTCTGAATCCTTCATACAGAATTTTTTAAACTTTGCCAAAAGTTGAGTCTTATCATGCTTATTAAAATTTGATTTTTTAGCAGTTCACACTGTTGCTATGGTAACCTACTGCATCACAAAAATGATAACATCATGTCCACCAATGATTGGGCAGTTTTTTTTGATACCATGATCGTAGCATCAAGTGTTTAAGAGTGGTTATAACGACCCATCAAAATCTAAGTGCTGGAAACTTTTTTGAACCACCTTAAATCGCAAAACTTGTTTTCTTGCAGGCTACCATCCAGTGTATAGAATTCCACCCCAGTGCCAAGGTTCTTCTCACTGCAGGCTTCAACAAAACATTAGATCTCTTCCAGGTAATTTGACCCTGTATAACCACAGCATGAAGTGCGGTGGCCTCATGGTTAGTGTGCTCGCTTCTGGATTGAGTGGTCCAAGTTCCGGCCCTGGCTGGGGGCGTTTTGTTGTGTTCTTGGAGAAAACACTTTACTCTCACAGTGCCTCTTTTCACCCAGGTGTATAATTGAGTAGTGGCAAACTTAATGCATAGGGTAACCCTGCTATGCACTAGTATCGCATCCAGGGGGATTCTACATTTAATCGTTAAATTGTGAATAACAATGTTAATTTTATCAGTAATACCAAGTCAGGAAGCTTCACTTACCACAGTAGTTTCAGGGAGGTCCTGTAATAAATTAATTTCAATTTTTAAAACTAATTACTAGATTATTACATAAATTATGTAAGAATAACTATAAAATGTTCTTCTGATCAACGTGACATTTTGCGTCAGCTTAAAGTGAGTTCCAATATTTTTAAAGGGTAGAGTATTTTAAACATTTTGTTTCTATTGCAGGCTTACTCCTGTATAGCTACAACAGTTGCATTTATAGTGTTTTAGTGCTGTACGTGTACATAACAGACTTGTGAGATGATGTAGTTGCTCATAGTAACAGATGGCAAGACTTTAACCAAACACTTTTGGATCCAGGAGTCCAGTCCACTAACAATGCGTCCACAATGACTTTTTTCTTATTCTGTCAACAGATAGATGGTCAAGCCAACCCAAAGCTCCAAAGCATCTTCCTTGAAAGATTTCCTATCCATACAGCTCACTTCAGTACGGATGGGGAACAAGTTATTTTAGCCTCACAGAAGAGGTCATTTTATGTGTATGACATGATCAAGGGAGATGTCATGAAAATTCCTCAAATCAGAGGTAAATGTAGCACATAATAATTTGTATGTTGAATGGCCTCCTGCTTTTGTCACAAAGTCCAGAATTGGTCATACCTACTCTTTACATTCTGATTGTCCCCTTGTCCATCTGTGAAACTGTTTATTCCTCTCTGAGCAGTACTGTACATGTATGCACAACAAGGTCTTCATTCAACAAGGAGTACATTACAATTAGTTTTTCCACTGAATTTTTCTTCAGTTGGTCAAATTTTATTATTTAGTACCTGGGAGTTTGGTTTTTCTCATACTGTCATAAATGTAGCAAGTGCAACGGACGTATTTAGTTTGCAAATGAGAAAAAAAAATAAAAGCATCAAATCTGCATGTTAAAAAAGTTTGGTTGAAGATGTAATATTATGTTCAAACTTTGTTGTCACTGTGGCATCAATTTTCATGTACAGCTTGACACAGCACAGTAATCCATTTTGACCTTGCCAATTTGCAGAATGTCTTGTTAAGTTTAAGTACATGTAAGGATATGAAAGACACATTTAATGTGCAAAAGACCTGTACATTATAGTATGTAGATGTATGTGAACGTGTGTCAATGTGCAGTTTTTTTTTTGTATTCCCTGCAGGCAGAGAGGAAAGATACTTTGATAAGTTTCATGTTTCACCTGATGGGAAACACCTTGTGTTTGTTGGCACCAATGGCTACCTTATTCTTCTCTCAAGCAAGGTAAGTTTGCTGCTGGTTGTTTTTTTGTCTCTCAGCTATGTGACGGTATGATTTAATATCCGATGTATTCTTGCCACAATTTATTAAAAGGTGCGTTTCTTTGGGAAAATCGAAGATTAGAAATTTTGCTTTTCTTTACTTTCCTTAGAAATGCTAAATCCGTTTTTAGATTTAAGAATCCAGTCCTGAATTTTCCCAAAGAAATGCACCCTAAGTTAATTAATGGGGGGGGGATGTTGCAGCAAAGTTCCCATAGAGTGTAATGTACATCTATCTGGTACAAACAAACACATAGACAAAGACACAGCAAACACCTCTCTGAAATCTTTCCTAAATGGATTTTTTTGAGCTTCCTGTTTATGGGAGGTTTGGCTGTAATGTGGTGTATAATTTTCCACATAGACAAAACAATGGATTGGAAACTTGAAGATGAACAGCTCTGTTTCTGCAGTAACATTCAATGCGGATGGATCTCGCATGTTTACAGCAGGAGGTAAGCAGCTTAAACTTCCCTACATGTGCCTGTTGGTGTGTACCCCACAATGAAGACATGTTAACTATCTCTTTTACACCCGCTGTGATACTTGCATGTACTGTACATGTACTATTTCCACTGTATGTTTTCAAGATTACTTTAATTCCCAAGGTGACTATCGGAATCCAACTTACCTGTACAATTACCAGAACACTGCAGTTAGGATTTACAGTCAAAGATAAAACGTGGAGAGTTATCACGTTGTGTGGGGGTTTGAATAGACTGTTCACAACCCTCTATTTCCTCGTATTTTTATTCAATCGTTGAACGCGCGGAAAGAATCGCGAGAGAACTGGACGCTAGCGCAAAACGGGAGACTTGGCAGGGTAGGGGGGTGGGGATCGAGCCTGCGTGCTTTGCTTTCGCTTCGTTGAAAAGTAGAGAGTCTGTGAACAGTGCGGTGTATGCATATACTGATCAAGTTTTGGTTAACGTTTTTTGGTCCGTCTTTTTCCTTGCTGCTTCACCTGGTTGTATATTTAATTATAATAATCTATTATGATCTACTTTTTGTTTTTCTCTTTCTTTTTCGTCACTGTAGGTGATGGAGAGGTGTATGTTTGGGACATGAACACTCGACGCTGCGTGCACAAGTTCAGGGATGAAGGGTGTTTAAAGTCAACCACACTGTCAGCGTCCAGAGATGGACAGTACATAGCTTGTGGGTGGGTGTCCTCAAAATGCTTTCCTCTCGTGCGCGAGCATGTTCCATGCGTACAGTGTAGTAAGTGATGAGAAACCCCACAACAATAGTTTGATTTAGTAGAGCAGTACTCGGCAAATGACAGGAACATATTAGAAAGCGAAGATGACCAGCAACGGCACGGCTTGGAACTGGATTTCAATATAGGCAAACTTGAAAACGTGCAGCGTACATCTGGCCAATATTACTAAGTTAAGGTTTGCGATAATAAAGTTGTTGTACAACGTGGAATTTCTCTAAAGTTGTTTTCATTTCTTACTCAGGTATCAAATATTTCTTGTTATGGGCTCTACGGGAGCATTTTTACAGTCTTTGAATTCTTAGCAGGTTTTTTTTGTTTTTTATAAAGTTACACGTACGTTTAGTCTCTAGGAGGCTCTGAAAAGTCTCTTAGCCTACCCATAGCATAGCATAGCGTAGCATAGGATTTGTTTATCGTTTAGCTGGGCGCTTAGGCACTGCCATTTTAGCTGATACAGTTTAGGTACCTCTAAGGATCACACCGGGAACACGATGCCAACAGGGGCAAAAAAAGGATCGAGAATCTTAAAAACCATGCCCTGTCTCGCGGGACACACACCTGTATAGCCCACATACGGGAGGACTTACCCCCTCCAGATTGTCACAAGTTTAAACATTTATGCTTCGTTTCAGGTCTGATAGTGGCGTAGTAAATGTTTATGACAATCAGTGTTTACATCAAACCCAGCCAAAGCCACTAAAGGCCATAATGAATTTAACAACGAGTGTTCACAAGACTCTTTTTAATTCGACGAGGTAAGTGTCTTTCAGACGCAGTGTGTGCACAGTTCCCGTCGAAATCGCCGCTTTTAAACAGCGCTCATCCACTTAAAAGCCAAAAGACAATCACTGAAAATTTAATTTTGAGTAGGTGTTATGCATTAAAAAAAAATCATTCTTTCCCACCTATGTACATGTAGTTCGGCTCTTAATTCACTTTGCTCACATCCACTTTGAGGCCAAAAAACTAATTTTTTACACAGTATATGCATAGAAATTGTTAATACATGTGATTGTTTTTTTAAGTTCTCGTAACAATATCTGTATATTCTCCGCTGGAAAGGTGATGAGAATTTCCACTCGCTCGTTCCAGGCTAAAATACGGGTTGCTTTGTAGTCATTCGCTCAAATAAGAATTATCTTGATGAACTCATTCGAAACCTGTTTATTGAATAAATGGAATCACTGTCGACATCTTGATTGCAGATTACAGTGTATTCCTATTACACTTGTCTAGCTCGTGATGCAAATCACTGTTAATCTCAACAAACTCTGTCTAACAGACGACTTTTAGTATTCATATCCAGGAAAGTAAATCCCCCACCCCTCTCCCTCACAAATACTTTGCTCCTTCCATCAGCCCTCCAATACCAAATTTCACCACCAGTCACTTTCCACCAAACACACCCATCTTTTTTCTGTTTTGTTCTCCTGCAATCTTACTTTCTTTGCTTTTGTTTATAGCGAAATATTGGCAATATCTTCAAGAGCCAAAAAGGATCTGTTTAAAATGGTAAGCACATTTACTTGTGAGTTCAGAACTCTTAGAAAAACACGAGAAGTAAAGGCAACTTTGTTTTGTTCTTTTTCTTTCTTTTATTCAGCTCCATCTACCGTCGCTTACTGTGTTCTCCAACTGGCCCACGTCACGCACTCCACTCCGATACGTTAACGCCTTCGACTTCTCTCCAAACAGTGGCTATATTTCCATTGGTAACGACCGGGGCAAGGCGTTACTTTACAGGTATGCCTTGTCACGCTTGCATCCCTAATTTGTCACGCTTTTCACTTCCTTACTCTATTTGTGTCACAAATGTAGTGAGTGGCTTCCCTTTTGATAATTTGTTGGTTAATTTCTCTTTATCAAATAATATGCACGGCAATGTAGAAGAATAGAACATCTCGATATTTTTTATCTTTTTTGTGCAGGTTGAATCACTACACGGACTCGTAGAGTGTACCACAGAGTGTATGCACTCAACGGTTAAACCGACAAGTCATTTCACTTCTGCGGCCATCGACAGTGATTGATTGTGTACATCATATATTCGGTCATGGAGTGTCTGCCGTCTCTCGTTTCAATTCCTCTTGAGCCCGCGAGTTTTGTCAGCGATTGCTTAGCAGCAAATCGTGTCCTTGTTGCTTTGGTAACGTCACAACGTTTGGAGTGTCCGTGAGTGATGACACTGTTTCTTGATTGGTTGATAACATTCGTGGAGAGTGGTTGTCGTGCCTTATTAAGGATTTGCCGAAAGCAGGCCTTTTTTCCTGACCGTATGCGTCAAAGACACCAATTGGATGTCGTCCAGAACATGTGCGGCAGCAGGAGAGTTAGCGACAGCTAATGGCGGGATTGAGAGATGGATGGATTGAGAGAGAGTCCCCCGTGCATCAATTTAGAACATTCTTTCAGTAGGAGAACTTCACTTTGTGGTTATATGTGTGTAACTATAAAAATACAGTTCATGAACAAGTGAGATCAATTATTGGAGAATGATAACTTTTAACTATAAGGATACAATTCATGAACAAGTGAGATCAATTGTTGGAGAATGGTAATTTGTGAGCAAATCAGTGAAAGTGGAAAAATTGAGTCATATCGGTATTCATTTAACAATGTAGGTTTTTGGGCGAGCATGGGACAAGCCACATGGTTCCCGGTGAATCCTTGATTTACACCCATAAACGAGACGACGAGCATCCCTCACCTTTCCAGATGGGAGTCCCCCCCCCCCCCCCCCGGGCAATACTGTTACTGGTAAATCTTGGACTGTTTTAGTTCATTGGCATAGCAGATGATTTTTATGGTTTTCCGGTGATATAAATCACCAGTGATGTTGATAAAATACACTGGAAAGCTTCTTATTGTAGCGAGTTGTGCAACTTCTTGTAAAGGTGGGGCTTCTGTTTTGATAAGATTTCCCGTGTAAATAGATTTCATGGGACACGTGAGTATGCTGTACAGCATGTCACGCAACTAAAAATCAAATGTCCTGAGTTAAGTAAACAATACGGAATACACAAAGAGTTGCACGGAGTATCTGGGTCTTGCAGTCGGAAGATTTCCTATTCTGGTGTAGACAGGCCTTACGTCCTTACATTTCTGATGGTAGATCTCGTTTTTGAGTAAATTCCAGATTCGTCACACAATGCTTCGGTCGGGAGTGTTGGGCGATGATTTTGGAGAGTATGAAGGAAGCACGACTCCTTAACCCAGCACCACTTTATTTTGTTTTTCCTTTGTTTTCAACCACTTAACAACGCCTCAGTTATGTGTCACACACTTGCAAGATTTCCCTTATTCTCAGCAAAGCAAACGAAACTTAAAAGGCGAAAATTCGATCTCCCTTCACCGAACGAAACAAATGTCTGTCTTAGTCCCTGACAACCTACTTTATGGTAATGTTCTTTGACTCTGTTAATTTTTCTCTTGACGTAATCTCTCATCTTTTACAACAAAGCTACTGTATTCCAAATGAAATCGCGTTTGCTATAATATCCCCTCCATTTGACCTACTCTAAGTTAATGTAAACCCCCAAGCAGAGCGAAGTGGAAATCACGGTAATCTGTGATTGTTTCTCTGAGGTCGCTGCTACAGTTACTTGAGCCAGACTGTCAAGTGAGGGGTCTTGTGATTATATGCTCTGTTCGGCCAATCAGAATCGCTGCTTGGGCAATCATTACTATTGCCATTATTCGACCAGCCATCCGCGGTACTTCCTTTCGTGGTGACGCCAACAGCCATGCAGTATTCGTTAGTGGCGCAGTTACCAGCGGTATCGTAAGAAACGAAAGGGTAGGCACCTCCATGGTAAGGAAAAGGCATCAATCCAAACTTATTTTGGTAACAGATCTGTGGATTTCGTTTAAAAGAACTGAAGTACAATCATTAATCTTATTCAAGAGAAACTTGTATCCACGTGAGTGCTCGTTACTTTGTCGAATCGTTTGGAGTTAAAGAGATCCATCATATTTTCATTTTCCCTCGAAGATAACTGACCTCATAACTCGGAGTATCCCCTTTTCAGCGTGTAACAAACCTATACGAAATCTATTTCATTGTTTGTATGTAAAATCTTCAAAATTTAGCCACAGAAAACAACTGTTTCATGCGCTCTACAGCTGAGAAATATGTCGCCCAAAGAGAAGTCACTTGAGTTGTGATAACTAACCTCAGTGTAATTGTCAGTGACGGGAACGTAGCAAGAAAGTCTAATTGAAATAGATGCTTAAAAGTTCTTTATAATGACAAAAACGTTAATTTTGCTACACACTAATCATTTACCTTTTTGTTGCCATTCCAAGCATACACCATGACAGGTGTCTTAACAGCCGCCTGAACGGTAGATTTCCCAACAGAGTGATTCCAAAAGGAAACTTTTTCTCTGTCTCCAGGCAGCCTCCACATTACCCACTTGCTTCCCAAGCCATCCATCCTCTCACCGCTGGATAACAGAATCGACGACGCTTCCTCCACCGCCAATCTGCGGGCGTCGATACAGGCATATTCTTTCTGTTTAGTGATATTTGGTGTTTTCAGTGCAGCAGCGTTGTAGTTAGAGACCAGCCATGTCTTGTAAATATTGCCAGCGTTTCCGCTGATTTTTCCCACGAGAGTCCAGCCACCATTTGCCATGTCACAGTAAGTCTGCATTGATAAACTTCCTTGCAGGTCAGTCTTGATCCAGTAGATGCCATTTTTGGCGCGTGGTTTGTTGTTCGCCAAACTTGCATCATGGATTTGTTTGCACGAATCAGCGGGAAGTTTCTTTTCACCCAAAAGACTACTTTGACTGAGGTCGCTCGGTTGAAAGTTTCCAAGAGTGATGTTTGGAGGACTGGCAACTAGGAATCTCACTTTGATGTTGTCGTAAAGTGTTTTACAGTTGTGGGGAGACTGGTGACAGCCCAGGCCTAAAGTTCCTGCAGGTATTTTCCATTCGCTGCCCACTTGTACATGATTGTGCACCAGTTTACCATTCGCCCATTGGGAAAACCTGTCGCCGAGCACCTGATACTTGAAATGAAACCAAGTGTTGAGAGTGAAGGCTGTGGGTAACTTGCCATTGTATTTCCAGCCGCCATCTTTGTTGCTAGCTTGAGGTCTCATATAACACGCAGCACCCGGCGTCGGTGGATAGTATTGAAACCACCAACCCGTGGTTTTACTGTGATCCACATTACTGACGCGTAAAAAAGGTCCAGTAGCAGTTTTTGTGGTCCCAGGGTCCATTAAGTCCAGCTCCACCTCGACATCCTTCCATGTAAATCCTGACTTCACGTACAATCCGATCTCCACATTGTCTTTGATGCTTCCCTGGAAAGTGTCTCCAAGCAGTCGTCCTTTTTGCACGCTCCATTTACCGAAATTGTTTGTCATCCATTCTTTCTTCAGGACAGAGCTCGAGAAATCGTCGTGAAAGGCGTACACGTGGTCAGGGCTATCCATCGCGCTTCCGCTGACCGCACCGCCAAGCACTAGAAAGTAAGAAGAGTCATCAACAGTGTTGGCTGACATAGGAGCCTGTAGTCTGAACTGGACAGTAGCTGACTTTGTTCCCAGGCCACTGAGGACGCGGTGGATTTGAGCAGGGTGCTGCCCGTTGGCATGGTAATAGACTTGCAAGTCATCTCCATTGTCACGGGTTAATCCACGATCTATCAGTTCGCGATGGTTAACTAGGGAAATAAAAGTGAAAATAGAAAATGTCTGTGTTTTTTTCTTAGGCAGAGAATCTCGAATTTTTATCTATTACAACAGACTTCAAATAAAATGCAGTGCAAAGAAAAAGTAATGCGTAAGTTAAACAGTGCTTAACTGGCCTCTCTATTCTATTAAGTAACAGGCCCTGACTATTAAATGACCTACAGTTGAGTAGTCGTGATGTGCTTAAAATGTCTGAAAATCATGACTAAATTGTTCTGCAATTTGGCTGTGTTCTAAGAATTACAACTCAATATTGTCCTGAACATTCATTGAGCGCAACTTAACTTTGCTGAAAATCGCACAACCTGAAGAATACCTGAAATTTAGAAAGTGCAATACAAATCTCAATCCAGTTGACTGAGACACAGTGGTATTGAAACAAAAAAGGTGTTGAAAAAATCGCAACTTCATTGCATCATAATGTTTGCCTAGTTCTTTTTCGAAGACTCAACGGATCCGAATTGATTTATATCAATTCGTTTGGATATTTTAACGGTAGTTGGTAGTACAAAAAAAAAAAGAAAAAATCGAAAGGAACAAATAATCTCACCTGGAACACTTAGGGTGTAATGTTTCGGTAGAGCGGATCTTTTTGTCTCAATTTTCATTGGGATTTTTCCTCCTTGTTTGGTTAGACAGTGTTGATATCCACTCGAAGCATTACCCTTTATCAGTTTATCCAAAAGATGTTGTACCGGTTTAAGCAGGGCGATTTCTTCTTCAGCGATTCGAGCCAGCTTCTCGGCGTCCTTTTGCATAACAGTGGCCAGCGTTTTCTTCTCGTTAAAAGTATTTAAATCGAGAGTTAGCTTGTAAATCAGGGAATCAATCTGACTTTTGGCGCGGTAGACTTCGCCATGCTTGGTTGGTTGGGATTCTTTTCCGAGCGTGACTCCAGACTGACTTGAAAAGTACAATGAAGCGGTCAAAATAGCGAGAAGGCTTATTTTGAAAGCCATTCGACGCAGGATTAATAGCAATACGCAAGATAAAAGCAACGCCCTAATGTTGTTGGGCTGTTTGTTGGGAAATACTACTGACTATGAATAATTCGGTTTACCGTCATAAACGAGACGTACAAGTTATTTTTCGTGAATTGTAAATTTTATATTGACAAACATCGAATATTTATCCAGGATGACTCTTCAGTGCAACAGCACTGTTATCAAGGGAGGCCTGCTGACTTAAATATATAAATTAAAATCTTTCAAAAACTACAATATAACCTTACACATTAAAATCATTTCACGCATTCTATATTCATATTTCATTCGCATTTTATATGCGTTGTTTGGATCGAGCGGAGAAGAAATGAATAAAGATCAAAGCGGGAAATGTCAGAGCTGTCTGTCATGCCCTGCGGCATACTGAACAAAGTTTCTAAACTTTCAATTGAGTGTTTGGGATAAATGAATGAAAATTCCTTAAAGTTTTGGAAGTAGGTTCTTACAACTGTTTTTATTACTTGCTTGCCCATGTTTTGAGGATTTTATTTAAGGGCAGTTCTTTATGATCTGCGGAATGTAAATATCTGTTAATATTGTTAACCTTTTATTATAAAGTCAATCATGTAAATAAAATAAAATAAAACAAAATAAACATTCCAGGGTTGTGGATGGAGTGGAAAGAGGAGGCAGATACTCGATCAACCAGGAGTTTTCAGCTTAGACCTACTCCCAGGGTTATTAGCAGCTTCTGAGACCTAAATATCTGTTTTTCCTTCCACAATGTATTCGTCTTTCATTCCGCTTCAATGGCTGCATTGTCACACTTGACGGCGAACTGAACCTCGAGGATAGACTAATTCACCCGCACCAACTGCACATACGAGTAAACTGATGAAAACTCTAGCCCCCTTTAAACAACCACTACCCCTCCGCCGAGACTAACCCACAATGCAGTTGTTTGGTTTTCACTTTAGAGACAGTAGTATGTTGGTTGCTCTCCATTCACAAACGAATTCTGGCTCTGGCTCAGTCCACTGGCGGGAGACACGGAAGCTTCTCCACAGACCCGGGAAAGGCTGCTGACCAGCATTGTCACGAGTTTTGACTTTTATACTTCGTTTAGGTTTGATAGTGGGGTGGAAAATGTCTATGACAATCAGTATTTATAAGTCAACACAACCAAAGCCATTAAAGGCCATACTGAATTTAACAACAAGTGCATCCTAAAAAATACTCTGACATCTTAAAGTAGTGGTGTTTCTTCCTAAACACCGTAAGTGAGGTAAAAAAAATAGCCTTGATTTACAGCTCTCAGCGAGACGACATTCATCCCTGACCTTTTCATATGGGAGTCCACGCCGGGCAACACCTGTTGACTGTTACTGATAAATCTTGGACTGTTTCAGTTCATTGCGATAACAGATGCTTTTTAAGGTTTTCTGGTGATATAAATCACTAGTGATGTTGAAAAATACACTGGAAAGCTTCTTACTGTTGCGAGTTGTGCTGCTTCTTGTAAAGGTGGGGCTTCTGTTTTGATAAGATTTCCCGTGTAAATAGATTTCATGGCACAAGTGAGAATGCTGTACAGCATGTCGCGCAACTAAATTGCGTCTTGCACGCGGTAGACAGGCCTTACACCCTTATATTTCGGATGGTAGATCTTGTTTTTGGGTAACTTTCAGATTCTTCAAACAATGCTTCTGGGTCACTCAATTTTTTGTCGGGAGTGTTGGGTGTTGATTTTAGAGAGTATAACGGAATCACGACTCTTAACCAAGCACCATTTTATTTTATTTTTTCTTTGTTTTCAACAACTTAACAACGCCTCAGTTATCTGTCACACATTTGCAAGATTCCCCTTATTCTCGGCAAAGCAAACGAAACTTAAAAGACGGAAAATCGATCTCCCTTCACCGAACGAAACAAATGTCTGTCTCAGTCCCTGACAACCTACTTTATGGTGATGCTCTTTGACTTTGTTGATTTTTCTTTTGACGTAATCTCTCTTCTTTCACGACAATGCTACCGTATATGAAATGAAATCGCGTTTGCTATAATATCCCCTCCATTTGACCTACTCAATCTAAGTTAATATAAATCCCAATCAGAGCGGTCATGTGTGATTGTTTCTCTGAAGTCGTTGCTACAGTTACTTGAGCCAGACTGTCAAGTGAGGGGACTGGTGATTATATGCTTTGTTCGGCCAATCAGAATCGCCGCTGGGACTGTCGTAACCATTGGCATTCTGTGACCAGCCATGCACAGTGGAACTTTTAGCCATGACCCCCACAGACATGCAATAATCATTAGTGTTAGTGTTTCCAGCAGTATTGTAATAGGCATAAGGGTACGAACCTCTATGGGTACTATAAGGCAGGATCCCGATCTTGTTCTGATAACAGATCTGAAAAAAAACAGAAAACGAAGAAACAAAAATAAACATTAAATATTATTGTTACTAGCTGGAAAATGACTCAATCATACTTTACTTTCTTATGCTTGTTACCGCTCTGATACTAATCAGTGACGTCCTTACTGAAAAATGGAAACGCTCCAGAATACTATGGAAACTTCATCAAAATACAAAGGTGATCGTGGCGGTCAGTCGCAGCTTCAAGCTCTCTGCAAATTTGTGTTTTTCTCTGTATCTACATCACTTTTGAGAGTTACAGGTCCTCATATTTACGGGAGAGCACTTTGCTTAACGATAGGGAGATATATTTTGCTTCCCAGATGAATTGCAGGACTGAAGTTGCAGGTGCTTCATTTCATCGAAACGAACCGACCCGAAGGCAAGAGTCCAATGGACGGCTGAAGAGTGTAATGCTCTGTAAACTTTTTCATCGTGCCTGTTTCGCCCTAGCTCTTATTACTCTTGCTGGTGACTTTGAGATTAATCCCGGCTACCAGACATTTGGGGATATCAAGTCCACTAGAGGTCTCAAGATTGCTCACCTGAATATACGAAGTCTCGCTAATAAAACCGACTCTCTACGTCTTGAGGGAATTACAAACAAAACTTTTGACGTGCAAACTTTGTCCGAGACTTGGCTAGATTCCTCTACAAGCGATACAGAAATAAAACTCCCTGGATTTGTGTGCATAAGGCAAGATCGCACTGGCAATATATAAAGAAGGTTATGGCGGAGTTGCTATGTATGTTAGAGAAGATTTGGCGTTTCGTTTGCGGAGCGATGTCAATACTGGTGGTCAGGAATGTTTATGGATTGAGTTAATTCGAGTTAAATGAAAACCAACGCTATTGTGTTGCGCCTATAGAGCACCAGATGCCGATTTCCAAACTTTTATTTCGTCTCTGCGAGATAGTATGCCTGCCGTTGATCTTAAAAAGTCGGATGTGGTCATTTTAGGAGATCTAAATGCAAACATCATGCCAAATTCAAAATTGCCCAAGAAAGATAAACAAGAACTTCTCAACTTCTCGCGCGCTTTTGATTTGACTCAACTAATAAAAGAGCCTACTCGAATATCTAACACCTCGCGGACTCTGATTGACTTGATCTTTGTCAATAATGAACATCGCATTGTTAAATCTGGTGTTATTCCGTTTCCGTTGAGTGACCATTACCTGGTGTTTTGCATTTTGAAGGCCGGTGTTCACACTAAAGCTCAACCAAGAATGTTTGAGTATCGCTCTTACAAGAACTTCGACGCGACTTTATTTAATGAAGATCTTGGGAATGTTCCTTGGCACGTCGTTGAGAATCAAAACAATATTGATGACGCTTTACTGACTTGGAACAAATTGTTTTCAGAAGTTGCAGACGATCATGCACCTGCCAAAAGACGACGTGTGAAGGGAACACCACTTCCTTGGATGAATAGTAAAATAAGTGAATCAATGAGAGAGCGAGACTGGTCTCATCGAAAAGCACGGAAACCTAACTCAGTCAAACACTGGGACACTTACAGGAAACTGAGGAACAAGGTAAACCGCGTAGTAAAATCTGCCAAGACGAAATATTACTGTGATATGATTAAGGAAGCCAAAGGGGATCACCAAAAAATGTGGAAAGCTGTAAACGAAGTTTGCAATCGTAATTCAACCTCAGAAAATGTTCAATGTATCATCTCCGATGGCATCCAGCACACCACGCCCAAATCCATCGCCTCTGCTTTGAACTGAATAGCTTCTTTGCGTCTGTAGGCAGGCGCTTGGCTGACAAAATAAGGAAAATCTGGCCGAACCGCATCATAGTCTTAGAGCAACAGCTATCTCAGCTCCAGTTAACTGAGTTAGAGGAATCGTTTGTGCTTCAACAGCTTACCACTTTGAAGGCAAACAAAGCAATCGGTTTGGACAAAATCAGTGCGAGACTGTTGAAGAGCTCTGCTAATACGATCACACCATCTGTCACTAAGCTGTTGAATCTATCGATTCGTATTGGTAAATTTCCTAAATTGTGGAAGTGCTCCAAAATTACAGCTTTGTTTAAATCGGGCAACCGGACAAATGCGTCGAACTATCGGCCTATCTCTATTTTACCTACACTCAGTAAAATTCTTGAGAAAGCTGTGCATTCACAGCTGTACCAGTACTTGGTTACGAACAATCTACTCACAAGGAAACAGTTTGGATTCAAGAAGGGGTTTTCTACTGTATATACTTTGACTTCATTTGCCGATGAAGTCTTATTGAATATGGAACAAGGTAAACTATGTGGGGCCATGTTTTTGGATTTAACCAAGGCCTTCGACACTGTGGACCACGAGATTCTGTTACGTTACGTTTATGTAAGAATTCGCTTCAATGGTTTCGCTCTTACATCACTGACAGGAAACAGCGCACATGTTGTGGGAATGAGTTGTCTGATGAGTTACCAGTCACCCACGGGGTTCCTCAGGGAAGTATCTTGGGTCCCCTGCTATTTGTCATCTACATCAACGATTTGCCAAGCGCTCTAGATGCCTGTCACGCGTCACTCTATGCAGACGATACGGTGATCTACTACTATGGGTCTTCCTCCCAGAAGCTGACTGACAAGCTCAATCAAGAAGTCCTGGCGGTGACGAAATGGCTGAACGAACATAAATTAACACTGAATCTGGACAAAACCAAATGTATGCTCATAGGCAGTAACAGAAAACTAGAGAGTAAAGTTGCTCTAACTGTGTCAATTTTGGATCATTGTGTGAACGATGTTACTTGTTTTAAATATCTTGGAATTTTAATATCGTCTGATTTTACGTGGACAAATCATGTCGAATATATGGAAGGGAAAATTAACCAAAGGCTTGGCCTACTTAGGCGCATTAAGCATGTATTACCGTTTAGGGCGCGCATTCTTTTTTATAAAAGTCTTGTCATGCCCTTATTCGAGTACGCAGATCTAGTTTGGGGTGACAAGCATAATGTAACTTTAATGTCTAGCCTACAAATTTTGCAAAATAAAGCGGCTAAAATAATTTTAGATCGACCGCTGTATTCATCTGCGTCGCATGCATTAGCGACTCTGAAGTGGATACCATTAGAGAAAAGACGTTTCCAGCGAAGATGTGTGCATGTATACAGATGTCTAAATGGATTTATAAATCACGAATTGACTTTAGTAACACAACAACATCAGCATAATTATAACACCAGACTTAGAGTCAATCTTAGACTCCCCTGCGTTAGAACGAATTGGGGAAAACAAAGAACTGCCTATCACGCTGTTAGTGACTTTAATTCTCTCAGCCAGATAATACGAGACTCTGCTAATGTAAATATTTTTAAGAGACAGGTTTTTAATTTTTTAACTTAAGTGTTTTATAAATTTCATATTTTTAGTTCTATTAATTAGTATTAATCTTTGAGGTCCTTTTCGAAAACCACATGTACGTGAAAAAGTTTCCTCAATAAAAATTATTATTATTATTATTGTCTCTTTCTATCTATTACTTATTACCTTTTTGTTGCCATTCCAAGCATACACCATAACGGGTGTCTTAGCCGCTGCATTTACAGTGGACGGCCCAACAGAGTGATTCCACAGCAAGTTCTTTTCTCTGTCTCCAGGCAGCCTCCACATCACCCACTTGCCTCCTAAGCCATCCATTCTCTCACCGCTGGACAACAGAATCGACGACGCTTCCTCCACCGCCAATCTGCGCGCGTCGATACAGGCGTGCTCTTTCTGTTTAGTGATCTTTGGTGTTTTAAGTGCAGCAGTGTTGTAGTTAGAGACCAGCCATGTCTTGTAAATATTGCCAACGTTTCCGCTGATTTTTCCCACGAGAGTCCAGCCACCATTCGCCATGTCACAGTAAGTCTGCACTGATAAACTTCATTGTAGGTCAGTCTTGATCCAGTAGATGCCATTTTTGGCGCGTGGTTTGTTGTTCGCCAGACTTGCATCATGGATTTGTTTGCACGAATCAGCGGGAAGTTTCTTTTCACCCAAAAGACTACTTTGGCTAAAGAAGCCTGGTTGAAAGTTTCCAAGAGTGATGTTTGGAGGACTGGCAACTAGGAATCTCACTTTAATGTTGTCGTAAAGTGTTTTACAGTTGTTGGGAGACTGGTGACAGCCCAGGCCTAAAGTTCCTGCAGGTATTTTCCATTCGCTGCCCACTTGTACATGATTGTGCACCAGTTTACCATTCGCCCATTGGGAAAACCTGTCGCCGAGCACCTGATACTTGAAATGAAACCAAGTGTTGAGAGTGAAGGCTGTGGGTAACTTGCCATTGTATTTCCAGTTGCCATCTTTGTTGCTAGCTTGAGGTCTCATATAACACGCAGCACCCGGCGTCGGTGGAAAGTATTGAAACCACCAACCCGTGGTTTTACTGTGATCCACATTACTGACGCGCAAAAAAGGTCCAGTAGCAGTTTTCGTGATCCCAGTCTCCATTAAGTCCAGCTCCACCTCGACATCCTTCCATGTAAATCCTGACTTCACGTACAATCCGATCTCCACCAGGTCTTTGATGCTTCCCTGGAAAGTGTCTCCAAGCAGTCGTCCTTTTTGCACGCTCCATTTACCGAAATTGTTTGTCATCCATTCTTTCTTCAGGACAGAGCTCGAGAAATCGTCGTGAAAGGCGTACACATGGTCAGGGTTATCCATGGCGCTTCCGCTAACCGCACCGTCAAGCACTAGAAAATAAGAGGAGTCATCAACAGTGTTGGATGACATAGGAGCCTGCAGTCTGAACTGGACAGTAGCTGACTTTGTTCCCAGGCCACTGAGGACGTGGTGGATTTGAGCAGGGTGCTGCCCGTTGGCATGGTAATAGACTTGCAAGTCATCTCCATTGTCACGGGTTAATCCACGATCTATCAGTTCGCGATGGTTAACTAGGGAAATAAAAGTGAAAATAGAAAATGTCTGTGTTTTTTTCTTAAGCAGAGAATCTCGATTTTTTATCTATTACAACAGACTTCAAATAAAATGCAGTGCAAAGAAAAACTAATAAGTAAGTTAAACAGTGCTTAACTAGCCTCTGTATTCTCTTTAGTAACAGACCTATTAAATGACCTACAGTTGAGTAGTCGTGATGTGCTTAAAATGTCTGAAAATCATGACTAAATTGTTCTGCAACTTGACTGTGTTCTAAGAATTACAACTCAATATTGTCCTGAACATTCACTGAGTGCAACTTAACTTCGCTGAAAATCGCACAACCTGAAGAATTCCTCAGCTGAAATTTAGAAAGTGCAATACAAGTCTCAATCCAGTTGACTGGTGATAAGACACAGTGGTATTGAAACAAAAAAGCTGTTGAGAAAATCGCAACTTCATTACATCATGTTTGCGTAGTTCGTTTCCGAAGACTATTAACGGATCCGAATTGATTTATATCAGTTCATTTGGATATTTCAACGGTAGCTGGTAGTACAAAAAAAAATCAAAAGGAACAAATATTCTCACCTGGAACACTTATGGTATAATGTTTCGGTAGAGCAGATCCTTTTGTCTCAATTTTCATTGGGATTTTTCCTCCTTGTTTGGTTAAACAGTGTTGATATCCACTCGAAGCATTACCCTTTATCAGTTTATCCAAAAGATGTTGTACCGGTTTCAGCAGGGCGATTTCTTCTTCAGCTATTCGAACCAGCTTCTCAGCGTCCTTTAGCATAACATTGGCCAGCGTTTTCTTTTCGTTAAAGGTGTTTAAATCAAGAGTTAGCTTGTAAATCAGGGAATCAATCTTACTTTTGGCGCGGTAGACTTCGCCATGCTTAGTTGGTTGGGATTCTTTTCCGAGCGTGACTCCAGACTGACTTGAAAAGTACAATGAAGCGGTCAAAATAGCGAGAAGGCTTATTTTGAAAGCCATTCGACGCAGGATTAACAGCAGTACACAAGATAAAAACAACGCTCTAATGTTGTTCGGTTCGTTGTTGAGAAAGACTGACAAAGCATAATACAGTCTACTGTCATAAATGAGATGTATAAGTTATTTTTCGTGAAATGTATATGGTACAAATGTTAACGTATGATAGGAACTTACTGTCAATTTTGAGTCATGCGTTGCCCTGCTGATACAAAAGGGTCACCTCAGTTTTTGTGTTGTATGAGAATTCATTGAATCTCTTCTTCAGCGGGTTAACAAAAAGGGTCAGAAAAATCAGTATTGTGGAGATTACATTTTTAAAACCTGCCAAGTAATGTAGTCACTGCTCTGATACGAATTGTTTCCTCCAGGGTGTAATGTTGTGGTTGTAGTTTTATTGTCATACGTAAAATTTGGCGTTATTTGAAGAAAGAATGAATAAAGATGCAAGCTGCCTGTCATGTTGTGGCGCATACCAAACTCGCTGGCTTCCGACTGAGTTTTTTGTTTCTTTTCATCAGAAACGTAACGAAACGGTATTGTTTTCAGTTCAGGGGTGAACTATTTATATAGTGATTTGTAATATCCAATCAGAGTAAAGTTCGTAATTGTTAATGTAAATACGGCGGCAAAATTTCAGCCAAAACTCGGTGCATCGCAACAAAATGTGTCATTTGCAACATTTCAGTGAAACTATCGTTTCTCGGTATTATCACTACTGGAGGGTGCCATGCATTTCACATGGTTATTTCACATCATATCCATGTGAAATGACCATGTGAAATGTTGTCCTCCTTTTCACATGGTCAAAACATGTGAAATTGATGTGAAATTTTTTTAGATCAAGTAGTCATAAAACGTGATCATGAAATGGGTGTGAAATTTCAGAAGCAACTGATCAGCATTTTGATATTTAAATGATAAATTAAAATAAACTAAATTAAATGTATAAATGTGTGTATGTGTTCAAATATGTATAGCAGGTATTGAAATTAAAATGATGTGAAATAGATGGGAAAATATTCGAGTACATGTGAAATGGATGTGAAATGACAAAAAATATGTCAGATCATGATCGTGCATGATCAAATAATTAATTAATCATAAACGGGATGGGGGTGTATGTGTAATCCTATCAATGTTAAATAGCCATCAAAGCATTTTAATCACATGGATACTGACCATATAGTTATCAAGATTGAATGATCATGATCATGATCATGAGTGAAATTACAGAAATACATGTGAAATGAATGTGAAATCATACAGAACATTTCAAACTTGCATCTTTGTAGAGGTACCCTAAAAAACTGTTATTCACTTTAATTTTCGATGGTTTAAGTTTGGTTAAACTACTTCATGAGTGAAGACAATAAATGAAATTCAAAAACACCTGGCTAGTCATAGGTACTGATATTGTTTATTACTTTATGTACAGCTCATGATCAGTGCAGGTTGGCAATGTATATTCTCTTCTTATAAATGTTTATGCCAAAATAACGTAATATTGCAATCATGAAATACATATGCTTATAAAAAATAATGTTTGGAAATCCAATCCAAACATTACATAGGGAGTATCTTACACAAGACCAAATTTCAATCTAAGATGTTATACACGATTGCAATGAATGGTGTACCTAAAACTAAAAATAACGTACAATCCAGTCTATAGTTCTGCTAATTCAGTAAATAATTACATACAGCACTCATTAAAAAAAAATTGTCAACGACAATAGAGAAAAGCCAAGATCGAGAGGAATTATGGGTTTTGTAATCCATATCATGCTCATAACACGTACAGTACATACATTTTGGCCAGACTTGTAAAGAACAAGAAAAATACATACTCAAAAAATACAACTGAATGCAATTTGTCTATTTACTTTTATATATTTCAGTTTAAGGTTTTGGCCGCAATTTCTCTCGACCTTTGCTTTTTCCTTTTACCTCTTCAGCACCAATGTAATTTAATAACTGACAAAGTCCTCATTCTTTTTTTGAGGCCGACGTCTTTTTGGTGAAAGTTGTTCCTCAACTATGGGCGGTCGTCACCACCAAAAATACAAGATTATTAAACGGCACAGACCAAACACAAATGGTTTAGTGATGGTTTGCGAAATGGAATAAATGATTGACAAATGATACTGTCTAAATACAAATAGTTCGGTGTTCTTGTGTTAAACGGTCTACTGAAACAGTAAATGATTTAGACAATTTAGAAATGGGTCAGTCACCGATATCAAAATGGAACAAACCAATAAGAATCAGTTTATTTAAATGAGAATCCATCTGACTACGATACGTAGAATGATCAGGTCACAGCTAGTTTGACAATGTTATGACGAAATTCATTGTCAATAACAGGACTAGTTTTTTCCTATAAAGCGACTGCCCAAGAACCAAGGTATCTTAAGACAATCAACTGTTAGAGTAAAGTAAATAAATTTTTCATTCAAAGCATCGCCAAGTACCACATGCATATTTCAGATAAAGTTCTCAAAGACATATCTTCTGGACAGAAATGCATTGCAAAATGAAATAAAAAGAAGCAAACTTACCGAAGTTGTCTGCAACACGCTTGGCCAAGCTCGCCGAGTCGGTGTGACCCGTGTCACGCTTATTCACTCTGCTAATTTGGCGCCAAATATGATGGTATACGTATTACGTCAGACCCCACATTGACTGATCCATTTCAATCTTGACTTGTCCACTTCACTGTTGTATTTTTTGCGGTTCGGCGCGCAAATAAGGCTGTTTCGTTTCGTGCCACGCTAAATCACTTTTAATTTCGCTCAATCATTTCTAATTACACTGGACCATTCCTTCTATGACTGAACAGCTCAACATTAAGTTAAGCTATTTGCTGTTTGCACGAATGACTTGACCTCGTACTGCACTATTTGTGTCTGCATTAAATCAGTTGGCACTACACTAAACCATTGGTCGGTGAGTTGAACCATTTCTTGGTGAATTAAATGATTTGTCGATTACTTAAACCGTCCCACCATTAATTACACCATTTTGAAACAGAACACTTGACCGTTTGTTGTCAGACCTGATCATTCTACGTATCGTAGTCAGATGGATTCTCATTTAAATAAACTGATTCTTATTAGTTTGTTCCATTTTGATATCGGTGACTGAACCATTTCTAAATTGTCTAAATCATTTACTGTTTCAGTAGACCGTTTAACACAAGAACACCTAACTATTTGTATTTAGACAGTATCATTTGTCAATCATTTATTCCATTTCGCAAACCATCACTAAACCATTTATGTTTGGTCTGTGCCGTTTAATAATCTTGTATTTTTGGTGGTGACGGCCGCCCATAGATACCTTAACATGAATCGAACCTGGTCGATCACTTGGTCGTGAGTAGGCAACAATAAGTGGACACCCCACTTTAATGACATTCAAGCTGTGTTTTATTGATGAACAAAAGGCTGCGTTTTACCTATACGTACTATAGGACGTTTAAGTTCACAATGGTAGCTGTTTAGTATGTAAATGAAACTATTTCTAGAAAGTTCATTTAGGGGCCGGTGTAGCTACCATTGCGCACGTTGGGCGGACCTGTGTATGACGTAACGTGTTTGCTTCACGTGTTATGAAGCATGTGGGTTGTCTTTGATTTGCGATGGAAACAACGCTCTTTTGCACAGTACTTGTTTTAGCTCCATATCGGACATACCAAGACGCGTTTTAAGCCCGTAAAACTGCGCAATTTGTGCCGTTTTCAAAGGGGCTTTAGAAGGCAATTCTTCAACGGTCGACGGAATCCTTCAAAGTGCTTGAAAAATTTAAAACTTCCTATTGTTAGATAGAAGAAAAGTAAAGCTCTTATGCTAAGTTTACCCCGAGTTATAGTTTTGTAAATTGTTTCAATGCGAATACCGAGAACCAGATATTTTTTGCATATTTAATGAGGCAAAAAGCTATATTTTCGTTTTTTGTGAATTTCTCCAAGACTTTAAATTCTAAGAAAATCGGAATAATATTTTCGAAAGCGGCTCCCTAAAAGCGTTCTTTAGGCAAAGGTTCAGGATTTACGATTTTTCTAACCTGGCCAGCCATCAGTCGATATTTCCAGTCAGTGACTCTTAAAACGTATTTTTTAAAAGTTTCTAGGGTGAAGTTCAGTCGTAAAGTTTGCTAAAGTTCCTATGAAGTAAAAAATAATTGCTGCTGATTTGAAAGGCTTTTCAAAGTAAAGAAGAATGGCGTTTTTCTTTTTGGAATATCTCTTTTCGTTTTAGAGATATTCACGTTTTTGTATTATAAGTGATGACGTCATAGGTGGTTCCACTAAAACAGTTCAACACTCAATCAAGTATATCTCTAGAAATATTAAAGCAGTGTTCTTTAAACTTTGCACCAGAAATTTACATCACAAAAGAAACAAAATGGCACCCGTCGTGCCGTCGAAATGACAACAGTGATGCCGCTGGTCCTGTTTTAATTAAAACTAACATTACCAGATTTTATCTTAAACAAGGATCATCCACTCCCAACAATCTAATGGGGAGAGTTAAGACAATATGGGAATCATGTATGTTCCGAGCAAGACCCTCTGTCCCTTTTCGAAAGGTTGCAAATTGGCGTATTTGGTTTTTCACAGAAAGAGACTGGAGCCAAAAGTGTTGCATGGCAACAACACAGAAGATGTCATTCTGTTTCTTTTGTGATGCGCATTTGTGGTGCCAAGTTTGAAGAACACTGCTCTTGCACTGATATTTTTGATTCAGTGTTTGACTGTTCAAGCGGAACCACCTATGACGTCATTACTTTGCTCATTTGCATAATACAAAAACGTAAATATCGGTAAAACGAAAAAAGATATTCCAAAAAGGGAAATGCCATTCTTCTTTACTTTTCTCCTTTCCTTTCAAATAAGGAGCAATTATTTTTTTACTTCTGGTTGCAAATGTTTCTCCAACAAGCAGAAGCTATACATTGTGGAATAGACTTTTAGAGATATAGAGGCGTTATTCTGTACGATTATCTGCCATGCACACACATGTAGATCATTTCACTACTAGCCTTGTAGTCATTAAACATGGTGTAAGCTTACAACTGCATGCAGTATTTGTTATTGACTTATACATATTACACTTCAAACTGTCCAAAAGACACATGTAAATGTAAGCCTGTATGTAATACTCTCAGCAAATCTGAAGTGAATTCAATTTGGATGTAACCTTCTTCAGCACAGAAACTTTTCATGCTAGTGTCGTCGTTGTAAATATTCTGAAATTAAAGCCTTAATACACATGTACCCTTACACAATGCATTACTCTCACTGGTACTGATACCACATATTGTACAATTTTCTTTCACAAAAAAAAAAAAGATTCTGTAGAAAAAGGTACGGAACATGTGCTGCAGCCTTCTACATCTCTATGGTTGACACAATGACTACATGTACATGTTTGAAACTGGGCTCTTGCCAAGATAAAAGGTGTTCATGTAGCTGTTTGTCAACTTGAAGTTGAAGTAGATTAAGTAGTGTGGTGAGCTTTTGAAACTGACAGAAAAGTACGGAGGCCTGCTGACTTAAATATATAAATTAAAATCTTTCAAAAACTACAATATAAACTTACACATTAAAATCGTTTCACGCATTCTGTATTCACATTTCATTCGCATTTCATATGCGTTGTTTGGATCGAGTGGAGAAGAAATGAATAAAGATCAAAGCGGGAAATGTCAGAGCTGTCTGTCATGCCCTGCGGCATATCGAGCAAAGTTTCTGAACTTCCGTTTGAGTGTTTTGGGATAAATGAATGAAAATTCCTTGAAGTTTTGGAAGTGAATCCTTAAAACTGTTTCAGTTTATTACTTGCTTGCCCATGGTTTGAAGATTTTATTTGAAGGCAGTTCTTTATGGTCTGCTGTATGTGAATATCCGTTAATTTTGTTAACCTTTTTATTATTATACAGTCAATCATGTAAATAACATAACATAACATAACATAACATAACATAACATAACATAACATAACATAACATAACATAACATAAAGTAAGATAAAATAAAATAAGATAAAATAAAATAAAATAAGATAAAATAAGATAAAATAAGATAAAATAAGATAAAATAAGATAAAATAAAATAAACATTCCAGGGTTTTGGATGGAGTGGAAGGAGGAGGCAGATACTCAACCAGGAGTTTTCAGCTTAGACCTACTCCAAGGGTTATTAGCAGCAGCTTCTCAGACCTAAAAATCTATTTTTCCTTCCACAATGTAGTCCTCCATCATTCCGCTTCAATGACTGCATTAGGGAGCTTACGAATCGACGACTTTCGCACGACGGCGCCGTTAGATTGCGTGACATGCTCACTGCGCATGCCTTTCTGAGTACTTGCCACCTTCGCGCCAAAGTCGACGACGTTGGTGAGAGCGATTTGCCGGCGTCTTGGAAACAGGAGGACGTGAGGTTAGTTTTCAAAGTTTTCTCTCGATACTTCGGGTATTTTTGCCAGATAAGTTAAGTATCACATTAGGGGCATGTACTTGACGGTTGATTTTAATTTTTTTTGCCTGTTTTCGTTCAAGAAACGACCTTCTACAGTGCCATGGCGAACGCTATGAGTTCAACCAACACTGAAAGCGGTCAAAGCACGACACGGTATGAATGAAAAGTAAATTGCTGTATGAAAAATCTTTCATTTTAATCACGCTTCACTGAAATATAAGACACTTTCTAGTGCACAATAAATTTGTAAGGACTGAAAAGTTGCTTTTTAGCATTCGTGTCGACAGTTAGAAACAAGGACTAGATAGCTCAACCACAGAGCTTGGCGATTTTTCCTCTGTTGTTTTGAGTGGTCTTATAGCCAGCCTAATCTTTTAGCACACAAATTTTTCTCGACTTACAGCTGCGCTTTCTTTTCTGCCACGCTGGCACATTTTGTTGGTCTGTCTTGTATATTTTTTTTCGCGCATAAACGTCGTCGTCTTTACCGCGAATCGTAAATTCAAATTTCTACAGCACGACGACGCGGGACTATAAGGTGACCCAACGGCGCCGTCGTGCGAAAGTCGTCGATTCGTAAGCTCCCTATTGTCACACTTGACGGCGTACTGAACCTCGAGGAGAGACTAATTCAACTGCAACAACTGCATATACGAGTAAACTGATGAAAACTCTAGCCCCCTTGAAACAACCACTACCCCTCCGCCGAGACTAACCCACAATGCAGTCGTTTGGTTTTCACTTTAGATACAGTAGTATGTTGGTTGCTCTCCATTCACAAACGAATTCTGGCTCTGGCTCAGTCCACTGGCGGGAGAAACGGAAGCTGCTCCACAGATCCAGGAAAGGCTGCTGACCAGCATTGTCACGAGTTTTAACTTAATACTTCGTTTCAGGTCTGATAGTGGCGTGGCAAATGTCTATGACAATCAGTGTTTATAAGTCAACACAACCAAAGCCATTAAAGGCCATAATGAATTTAACAACAAGTGCATCCTAAAAGATACGCTGACATCTTAAAATAGTGGTGTTTCGTCCTGAACACCCTGTGAGATTAAAAAAAACCTTGATTTACAGCTCTAAGCGAGACGACAAGCACCCCTGACCTTTCCAGATGGGAGTCCACGCCGGTTAACATGTACTGACTGTTACTGGTAAATCTTGGACTGTTTTAGTTTATTGCGATAACAGATGCTTTTTATGGTTTTCCGGTAATATAAATCACTAGTGATGTTGAAAAATGCACAAGAAAGCTTCTTATTGTAGCGAGTTGGGCAACTTCTTGTAAAGGTGGGGTTTATGTTTTGATAAGATTTCCCGTGTAAATAGATTTCATGGGACAAGTGAGTATGCCGTACAGCATGTCACGCAACTAAAAATCAAATGTCTTTGTTAAACGATATGGAATACACAGTGAGTTGCGCGGAGTATATAGGTCAAACCCTCGGAAGATTTTCTATTCTGGTGTAGACAGGCCTTACCTCGTTACATTTCTGATGGTAGATCTCGTTTTTGGGTAAATTCCAGACTCGTCACACAATGCTTCTGTCGGGAGGGTTGAGCGATGATTTTGGAGAGTATAAAGGAATCACGACTCTCTACCCAGCACCATTTTATTTTATTTTTTTTGCTTTGTTTTCAGCAACTTAACAACGCCTCAGTTATGTGTCACACACTTGCAAGATGCCCCTTATTCTCAGCAAAGCAAACGAAACTTAAAAGACGGAAAATCGATCTCCCTTCACCGAACAAAACAAATGCCTGTCTTAGTCCCTGGCAACCTACTTGACGATGATGTTCTTTGACTGTTGATTTTTCTCTTGACGTAATCTCTCTTCTTTCACGACAATGCTACCGTATATGAAATGAAATCGCCTTTCCCATAATATCCCCTCAATTTGACCTACCCGATCTAAGTTAATATAGATCCCAATCAGAACGAAATAGAAATCACGGTTATCTGGGATTGTTTCTCTGAGGTCGTTGCTACAGTTATTTTAGCCAGACTGTCAAGTGAGGGGACTGGTGATTGTATGCTTTGTTCGGCCAATCAGAATCACTGCTGGGACTGTCGTAACCACTGGCATTCTGTGACCAGCCATGCGCAGTGGAACTTTTAGCCATGACCCCCACAGACATGCAATAATCATTGGTAGCAGTGTTTCCAGCAGTGTTGTAAGAGGCGTAAGGGTACGAACCTCCATGGGCGCTAATGGGCATCATCCCGAACTTGTTCTGATAACAGATCTGCAAATAACAGAAAACGAAGAAACAAAAATAAATATTAGCGAAGGTTTGTACTTAACTTATTGTGACTAGCTGGGACAGACATAAGTCAATCATACTTTACTTTCTTATGCTTGTTATCGCTCTGATACTAATCAATGAAGTCCTTGCTGAAAAATGGAAACGCTCCAAAATACTACGGAAAATCCATCAAAATACAAAGGTAAATTTAAGTTCCCTTTTTATCTATTACTTATTACCTTTTTGTTGCCATTCCAAGCATACACCATAACGGGTGTCTTAACCGCTGCATTCACAGTGGACTGCCCAACAGAGTGATTCCACAGCAAGTTTTTTTCTCTGTCTCCAGGCAGCCTCCACATCACCCACTTGCCTCCTAAGCCATCCATCCTCTCACCGCTGGACAACAGAATCGAGGACGCTTCCTCCACCGCCAATCTGCGCGCGTCGATACAGGCATACTCTTTCTGTTTAGAAATATTTGGTGTTTTCAGTGCAGCAGTGTTGTAGTTAGAGACCAGCCATGTCTTATAAATATTGCCAACGTTTCCGCTGATTTTTCCCACGAGAGTCCAGCCACCATTTGCCATGTCACAGTAAGTCTGCACTGATGAACTTTCTTGCAGGTCAGTCTTGATCCAGTAGATGCCATTTTTGGCGCGAGGTTTGTTGTTCGCAAGACTTGCATCATGGATTTGTTTGCACGAATCAGCGGGAAGTTTCTTTTCACCCAAAAGACTACTTTGACTGAGGTGGCCTGGTTGAAAGTTTCCGAGAGTGATGTTTGGAGGACTGGCAACTAGGAATCTCACTTTGATGTTGTCGTAAAGTGTTTTACAGTTGTGGGGAGACTTGTGACAGCCCAGGCCTAAAGTTCCTGCAGGTATTTTCCATTCGCTGCCCACTTGTACATTATTGTGCACCAGTTTACCATTCGCCCATTGGGAAAACCTGTCGCCGAGCACCTGATACTTGAAATGAAACCAAGTGTTGAGAGTGAAGGCTGTGGGTAACTTGGCCCTGTATTTCCAGCTGCCATCTTTGTTGTTAGCTAGAGGTCTCATCGTACAACCATCAGCGGACCCTGGGTAGTATTGAAACCACCAACCCGTGGTTTTACTGTAATCCACATTGCTGACGCGTAAAAACGGTCCAGGGGCACTATTCTTGGTCCCATTCTCCATTAAGTCCAGCTCCACCTCGACATCCTTCCATGTAAATCCTGACTTCACGTACAATCCGATCTCCACATTGTCTTTGATGCTTCCCTGGAAAGTGTCTCCAAGCAGTCGTCCTTTTTGCACGCTCCATTTACCGAAATTGTTTGTCATCCATTCTTTCTTCAGGACAGAGCTCGAGAAATCGTCGTGAAAGGCGTACACGTGGTCAGGGTTATCCATGGCGCTTCCGCTGACCGCACCGCCAAGCACTAGAAAGTAAGAGGAGTCATCAACAGTGTTGGCTGACATAGGAGCCTGTAGTCTGAACTGGACAGTAGCTGACTTTGTTCCCAGGCCACTGAGGACGCGGTGGATTTGAGCAGGGTGCTGCCCGTTGGCATGGTAATAGACTTGCAAGTCATCTCCATTGTCACGGGTTAATCCACGATCTATCAGTTCGCGATGGTTAACTAGGGAAATAAAAGTGAAAATAGAAAATGTCTGGTTTTTTCTTAAGCAGAGAATCTCGAATTTTTATTTATAACAACAGACGTCAAATAAAATGCAGTGCAAAGAAAAAGTAATGCGTAAGTTAAACAGTGCTTAACTGGCCTCTCTATTCTCTTTAGTAACGGGCCCTGACAATTAAATGACCTACAGTTGTGTAGTCGTGATGTGCTTAAAATGTCTGAAAATAGTTACAACTCAATATCGTCCTGAACATTCACAGAGTGCAACTTAACTTTGCTGAAAATCGCAAAACCTGAAGAATACTTCAGCTGAAATTTACAAAGTCCAATACAAATCTCAATCCAGTTGACTGGTGGCAAGACACAGTGGCATTGAAACAAAAAAGCTGTTGAAAAAATCGCAACTTCATTACATGATAAATGTTTGCCTAGTCCTTTTTCGGAGACTCAACGGATCCGAATTGATTTATATCAGTTCATTTGGATATTTCAACGGTAGTTGCTAGTACAAAAAAATATTCAAACAAATATTCTCACCTGGAACACTTAGGGTGTAATGTTTCGGTAGAGCAGATCCTTTTGTTTCAATTCTCATTGGGCTTTTTCCTCCTTGTTTGGTTAGACAGTGTTGATATTCACTCGAAGCATTACCCTTTATCAGTTTATCCAAAAGATGTTGTACCGGTTTCAGCAGGGCGATTTCTTCTTTAGCAATTCGAGCCAGCTTCTCGGTGTCCTTTTGCATAACAGTGGCCAGCGTTTTCTTTTCGTTAAAGGTGTTTAAATCAAGAGTTAGCTTGTAAATCAGGGAATCAATCTGACTTTTGGCGCGGTAGACTTCGCCATGCTTCGTTGGTTGGGATTTTTTTCCGAGCGTGACTCCAGACTGACTTGAAAAGAACAATATAGCGGTCAAAATAGAGAGAAGACTTATTTTGAAAGCCATTCGACGCAGGATTAATAGCAGTACACAAGATAAAAACAACGCTCTAATGTTGCTTGGTTCGTTGCTGGGAAAAACTGACCAAGCACAATATAGTCTACTGTCATAAATGAGATATACAAGTTATTTTTCGTGAAATGTATATGGTACAAATGTTAACGTATGATAGGAACTTACTGTCAATTTTGAGTCATTTGTTGCCCTGCTGATACAAAAGGGTCACCTTAGTTTTTGTGTTGTATGAGAATTCATTGAATTTCTTCTTCAGCGGGTTAACAAAAAGGGCCAGAAAAATCAGTATTGTTGAGACTACATTTAAAACCTCCCAAGTAACGTAGTCACTGCTCTGATGTGAATTTTTTCCTCCAGGGTGTAATGTTGGGGTTGTAGTTTGATTGTCATATGTAAAATTTAGCGTTATTTGAAGAAGGAATGAATAAAGATGCAAGCTGCCTGTCATGTTGTGGCGCATACCAAAGTTGCTGGCTTCCGACTGAGTTTTTTGGGACAGTAAATGAATGAAGCCTGAAAACTCCTTGACGTTTTGTAACTTGATTCTAAAAACCTTTTTTTATTACTTACTTGGTTTAGAGAGTTTATTTGAAGGCAGTTCTACTGAAGTGATCGGCAGTTGCTACACGACAACAAAGTAAATGCTTCCTGCGTTTTATTAACCTTTATAAAGTCAATCATGTAAATGAAATAAAATAAACCGGGATGGAGCGGAAGGAGAAGGCAGAAACTCTCTGCACCAAGAGTTTTCAGCTTAGACCTACTCTCAGGGTTATTAGCAGCTTCTCAGACCCGTAAAAATCTGTTTTTATTCCAAATCCAGTTTACCTTCATTCCACCTCAATGACTCTGCGAGCAGAGTCTCCTTTGATCTTCGTAGGAGACTCTGCTCGCTGGGTATACAGAGCCACGCTTGACGGCGAACTGAGCCTCGAGTATAGACGTAATATAAAGATCTAATTCAGCTGCACATATTATTAAACTGATAAAAACTCTAGCCTCCTTCAAACAACCCCTACCACTCCGCCGAGACTAACCACAACTGATATAATACAGTCATTTGGTCTTCTTTTTAGAAGAGGCAGTATTATGTAGCAGTATGTTGGTTCAGTTGTTCTCCATTCACAAACGAATTCTGGCTTCCATTCAGTCCACCGGTGGGGGAAACGGAACTGGAAAAGGTGTCCGTTTCACTGTTGAGCCCGTTAAGACTCATTTACCGTTTTACATCGTTCCCTACACTCGTGATGTGTGGTTGCTTTGCATTTAAACTAACATGACGAAGATGATGATAAGACAGTGTGAAAGGACATTATCTGTTTGGCGTTGCTTCTCATCGACTAAGTATCCCTTCCTTAGGCAAGTCCACAACTTTGGGGCGCTTTATATAGTACGGAAATTTGGTTTGGTAATTGCCCACGGGGCAACATCTCTTCTCTTCTCCCCCCCCCCCCCCCCAGCCCCCCTTAACACACCCGCTACTCTCCTCCTCCAGCAGATGCTCCCTCTGCCCCAGTCTATCCTCGGTGACGTTTTAGCGAGTCGGAAGACTTGAACCTAATGAAGAAGACGGCGGCCATCTAGGATTTTGATTTTAGGGACGTGGAAGGCTTTGAACATCATGTGAGTGACTGACAAACAGTTAAACTTTAAAGCCTGCTAAATAAGACTAAAATTTATGAAATATTTGTTCCTTTCAGGGCTGAATATTGGAAATCTCAACCGAGAAAGCTGTGTGAATTTTGCAAGTGCTGGATTACTGACAACAAAGCGGTAATTCGGTGAAATAGTTCGGCTTTTTATTAATAATTGTCGTAAGTCTAGCTTGAAAAAAAAAACAAAAAAAAAAAAAAACTGGAGAACATAGAAAGAATAGTCGTTGGCACAGTATAGTGTAGTATAAGCCTTTTACAAGCTAAGTGATTTTGTGACATTTTTATTTCTCACTCTGCCTGATCTACGTACATGTAAGCTTCTGAACTGAGCTGTGGTCTGATCAGTCAGACATCCAGTCAGGTCAGTGTAAAACGCAGACTGCGGACTGCAGACTGCAAACTGGAGACCAGTAGAGAAATGCAGACTATTTAACTGAATACTTAAAAAGTCTGTAGTCTGCAGTCTGCATTTTAACCCTGGTCTACAGTCTTCATTTTACCATCAGTCTGCATTTTACCCCTGGACTGCAGTCTGCAGTCCACAGTCTGTGTTTTACACTAACTGGCTCCACCCTTGTCAGCTATCATGTGATAGAAATCTCGAGCTTATAATCTAATCGTTTATTAGTAAAAATCTAGTAGTGTCCTATTGCGAATGCCATTCTTCTGTTGGCTGTTCTGCTTACTATCCATTCTGTTGTAGATAGTGAGTAGTCTAGCGGTGTGCTCTTCATAACAAACTGGTGACTGCTTTTTACGTTTTCGAAGTTTCAGTGAAGAGGATTTAGATAAAGTTGTGAGCGACTGGTAGATTTATATTAAAACAATATTTGCTTTCAATTTCTATTAATGATAGTTGACTCAGGCTGCACTCTCGTCAACTAACACATGGTGTACATGTGCACTGCAATGTGTGTTTAAATCATGCAATTTCAGAGTGTAGAGTTTCATGAGAGAGGCAAAAAACACAAGGAAAATGTACAGAGGAGAATTGAAGAGGTAAGGATTAGGGTACTCATTACTACCCGTGTTTTTGACCTTATTAAATAATCATGTAGACATGATGACCAATGCGAATGCAGCCATAACACAACTGGAAAAAAGACCTGAAAAAGTTTTCAGGCTTTGAATGGGATTTGAACCCATGACCTTTGTGTTACCAATGCAATGCTCTCCCAACTGAGCTATCAAATCCACGGGAGAGTGGTCATGTGTGGGTTGGCCCTTTATGTTCAGTGGACATAATACTCAGCTCAAGTATGTGAATTTCATAGTAATAGATGTTTTTCAGGTCTTTTTACCAGTAGTGTTATGGCTGCATTCACATCTATCATCATGTCTACATTTAATTGCTACTGTTGGACATGTAGCATCCCATCAAGGGGGGAGTAGAAATACCCCTAGTCACTTCATGCTACAGAATTTACAGGAGATAAGCACCGGCCTGACAGGCTACTTGGCTTGTATGCAGACTTTGCCTTTTGCACCTTGATGGAGCAAGTCACTGCATTTTGAGTACATTGTGTAGATTGGCTTAAGAACACATCACAAGGACTCAAATACTGCAGTTTTGAACCTTAGCCATTAGCTGAAGGACTACGAAACAGGTCTCCTATTGATAAAATGCTACAAATGTTATTACTAAAAATAATACTATTTGTAGTAAGCATCTCTATTATATTTTGTTTTGTAAATACTCATTTATGAGGAGTGGATTAGAATTAATCAGTTTACTTGTGTGCTCTGATGTGTTGCACAGGTTCAGAAGAAGGGAAAAGAAACATGTCAGGCCCAGAAACAACTTAAAATGGATTTGGCAGCCATTGAAGCAGTATGTCAAGTAGATTGATTTGATTTTTAATGACCTATGATTCACCCATGGAGTCTAGATCAAAGATGTATTCTTTGCATACATGTAGGGTTATTCAGTGCACTTGACTTTTCATTGTGAGTGTTTACTGCAGGGTTAGGCCACAATGTTAGCAGGACTGTCATAAGGGTTGCAATGGCTGAGTATGCTTGATGGGACCTTGAAATTACTTGTTGTTGATAATTATGGTTTGCCCACAAAGCAACAAGTTTGTTACAGGGTTGTGAAAATGGAGACTACCATTTACTCGAAAGTTAGTGACAGCTCTGCTTATTGTTATCTTAAACCTAAGACATGTACAATCATGGACAAAAGTCTTGGGACAAATTTGCACTTATGGTGTTTTTTCACACGCACCAAACAAACAGTCACATGTGAATTCAACTACACCTGTTCAGCCCTTCCCCCCACCCCACCTACAATGTTGGACACATGTGCACGCAATTTCTCCAGTTCCAACATTGTATCTGGTGGGGGAGGTGGGCAGCAATGCATTTTGAAAAGGATAGCAGTGCCTTTTCAGACCCCCTTTTTAAAACAAGGAATTTTAAGGAATTTTGTCCACCATTGTAGAACACAGTACATGGTTTCTCTACTTTGTTCAGCTTCTCTGCCTCAAAGATCCTGTGGCAGAAATTATCACCTTTGTCGTTTTATTATCTGATTTTGATCACCTCAGGCAGCACTGAAGGCCTATGAGAAAGACCTTAACATTGAACCATCAAAATCAAAGTCTGAGTCATCATCAGAGCCTCAGAAAACACAGACAAAAGAAACATGTTCCAAAGGAGAAAGTACTGGAGGTAACAACATACTGCTAGTAAAATGTAGTTTGGAGAAATGAATGAAATTGAGAAAACCTGAGAATTAATAATAACAATAATAATAATAATAATAATAAAATAATAATAATAATAATAATAATAATAATAATAATAATAATAATAAACCAGACATAGTGGTGAAAGACATAATCATAACAATTACAATTTCCTCAAATGTGATTGGTGCACAAGCTTCTGTATTTTGCTCTAATTAATCTGCAAAGTTGTAATCGGACAGTGTTATCGGACAGTTGGCTGTAAGCAGACAGTTACATGAGGCAATCATTTTAAGTCCTCTCCACTAAATCCACCATTCACAACATTGATTACAATCACTATAGTAACCAGTTCAGGGGAATTGCAGAGATTTAATCTCCGGTGACTGTTTTGAAAGAAACTTGACAGCCATTTTGCAAGCTATTCTCCATATTTTTAATTACATGTATGATATTTAAAAATGACTATTAAAAGCTCTTTTTCAATGAAACTTTTACTTTTGTGGGAAATTGTAATGGTTATGATTAATTTATAAGTTCTGGAAATTGTGTCATCCAATTCTGTCTGTAATCATATGTGAGATTAACAAATTGGACTCCTGCTTCCCGTTCGTCCAATTTTGTTAATCACTCTTTATGATTACAGACCGAAAAACCTTATGTCATACAGTTCCGGGAGTGATTGTCCTCTAATCTATAGCAAAATTGTCAATCGCTATTGGTTCTCCATGCGCCCTAATTTGTTACATACATATAATATTTTTGCCCTGCGACCACAGGAGTGTCCAATTACATATATCCAATAACAATTTTTTGTAACTGGATATTTGAAATTACATAACTATGCCATTTGCCTGTCAATTGCGCACACTTTTGTGGCTTCCTTCTCAATGTTTCCTATAGTTTTTGAAACTTATGGAAAGCGCTTTATTATAGATAGGATTAATTAGTAATTGGATCTTGTGTCATACAGTTCAGTGAGTGTGCTCGTAATTTCAAATCAGGCTCTTGCTTTGTTCCCTTGTGCTCTTGAAATTACTCATGCAATAAATGTTTTTACTCCCCAAATTACACTTCACTTGGTACAATAATTATAACTTCATTGTATTAGTTATGAATTTTTTTTTTTATCAATATCTTATCAACCATATGAGATGCTGCTGTATTGTGTTAATTTTTACTGTTTAGGAAAAACTAGTAAGATGTTTTTTGTTACTCTAAGAATTAAAGAGACTCAGTCAGTGAATATTTTTATTGTCAATGTTATAGGTTGTTTCATTTCATATGAAGGAGGCCAGCCCACCATGCAATGCATGCATGGTTGGAATATCGGTCAAGCTCCTCACGGTTATTATTACTATTACAATTCGACGACACAAGGTAACTGACAACCACATCTATATCAACCTCACCTGTAGCCTTGATCGTCACTCCTGTAACAAACCTGTTACTTTATGGGTGAATCGAATCAACAAAAGGCCTATTAAGCATACTCAGCCACAGCGGGTATTATGGGCTACGACCTTAATTGACAGCCCTGAGTGTCATGTCACTACATTCTGTGTCTGCGCTACATTTCTGTTAACATCTCTGGTGTCTCTAATGTAGGCTTCTGAAAAGAATACCATTTTCTATGGAAGGAACATGGATATGAAAGGTTTTTTGTTTTCCTTCAAAAATGGTTTATAGCTGGGCATAGGTTTTGACCTCAGGACAGTGCCTCAGGCAGTGCCTTCCCCTTCAAAAACATTAGTTGAGTCCCCATTCCCCCCACCCAGCTCTAGCTCTACCAGAATGTAATGCAATGTTTGATGGAATTATTTTGCCTCCAGCATCCCAGTGGGAGTCGCCTTCTTGTTTGCCTTCTCCGACACAGGACAGTACAAGGTAATACACAGTTTAACATTTGATTGTAGCCACCTGTGGTGATTTCTTTATTAATTTTGATGCTTCCGTTCAGTGTAAATTGGCAATAATATTTACTCACTTGATTAATTTTCAGAAATTCCAAGGAAGAGAAAGCAGGCAGTGCAGAGCAGCAACCTGGTATTCAGAATGTAGGTATCGTGTTACACAGTGACGTATATTGATAGAAAGGTAAATTTATTCATGGTTAGTCTGTATACCAGTTGCTGGGGTAAAGTGTAGTGAAGGGTACATGGCCCATGTCACAATTATTGTATGATTTTGAAACTGATTGTTGCATACATTGCAAGCTCAGTTGTAAATCAATGATAAAGCTTGGAGACAGAAAAGATATCCTTGCATATCAAAGCAGTTTTGAAATGATTGTAGTGAAGAACCAAGACCACTTTTATTGTTTCATGATTTTTTTAGCAATCTGATCAACCATGTGCGAAGCATGTTTTCAAGAAAGACGCAGATCTATGTATAATTTCAATGGGAGTTTAAAGGCACAGCTTTACCTTTGATCTCTCTCACCATGTCCCAAGGTTGTTGTTCTAAGGTAGTGTTTTCTGTTACAGGATGAAAAAGAAAGTAAAGATAAAGAGACCAAGCAGAAGGAGGTGAAGAACTCTCCTTATGGACAATGGACTACAGTTCAAACATTTGAACCGCCGCCTGAACCGTAAGCCCTCGTATTGATTTCAATCAGTCAGTTGTGCTCGAGTTATTTCATATGTTCATCCAATCTTTGAAGTTAGGAACGGACCATTATTTTTTTGAAGGAAGAGGAGGGTTGGGGTTGGCCAATTTTCTGCGCATGAATTTTTTTCTCACCTTTAGTATGTGCATGATTTTTTTTGGTGGGCAATAGTTTTTGCAAGAGTTTTTTTAACATCAAAAATCACAGTTATAGTAGAAAGCGCTGGCTCATTTTTTCCCCATGGCTTCCCGTGCACGATTTTTTATTCAGAAGTTTTTTGCCGTGCAGGGATTTTTTTGGAAATTGTCCACTCTGCCTCCCCTCCCTCAAAATATAATGGCCCGTCTCTTACGAGAGAAAATAGGATTGAAAGGGGGGAAGGGATAGCGAAAGCTTGTGGGACTTAGCCTAGAAGATACAGGGCTCCTGTTTCGCATGGTTCATATGCTCCATTCCATGATATGACCTCAGGGCTCAAACGAAACTTACGATTGTCCAAGTTACAAGAAGAGAAACCTCCTGGGGCTACGGAATACAAAGCACATTCATTAGGACTTCAGAGATGCCTAGTGGGGTGGGGCGGGGTGCGAGGGAATACACTCTCCGGATGCAGGTCGGGGAACGAGAGGGTGGTTGACAGACTAAACGTTTTAAGGAAAAAAGGGTCTAGTGTTTGTAAACCACGATGGAAGCTGTGAATCGTGACTCTCGAGCGGCCTAGCGTGCAATGGTCTCACCTTTTGGGAGAAAACTAAAGCCATCTTGTCAGACGATTTTAGCGTGGGATATTGTGTATCTGTCTGTTTCGGTGTTTCATTGAGCCTTTTGTTTAAAACTTTCGTTACGATAAACTCTCCCGAGTGACGTTACTCCAACTGGGAATGTCATTAGAAATCTCATTGAGTATAGACACGTGCGTGCAATGCGGTAGGGAAGCAAAGGTTATTGCAGTTTAACTCCAACACCGTTACCTTTCTTAATTCCTTTGTTAGAATTAAGACAGAACCATCAAACGGGATCGACACTAAAGAAGTCCCGGCGTCAGAAGCTGATAAGACAGAAGCTAAATTCAAGGAACGATCCACTCCTAAAATCACCTTCCGTCCGAGTGGGGAAGGCCGTGAAGTGGCGTTCAAGAAGCGTAAACTTAACCCTGACAAGAAGAGGAACATTCGACAGACTGATCCCAATAAAGCTAGCTAATAGTTATGATCCTTGTTAGGTTTATTTAATTAGAAAACATGCAACGATACGGCGCCGAGAGGATTAACAAATATGTCAAAAAAAAAAGGAAGAACGTCTTTACATTGTTGAAGTTTTTTTTTTTCCTTTTTTGGCACATTAGGAAGCCTTTCTTGTCACCTTAGCTCCGCAGGCAGCCTTTACTTAATGGGTTCAAGACAGTACAGTATGTCTTTGGGCCCTTTCCTTATCTGATCTTCATGTACAGTGATTTCAGCGATGTGACGAGCTCTTCAGCGTAAGAGCTGTGTATACGCTTACTCTCTTTGCACACATCCTCCGCATGACCTCTTTCAATCCTCCAAAGCCCGAGCTAATTTTCCCTCTCTTTGGAACGTTTGGCCAAAACAGTAGAGAAGACGAAGATAGCGTTCTCAGACCAAACAACAATCACCAGAGTTAAATTGGGTGACAAATAACTCATGACTGTGACTGAAATGATGGCAGAATGAATTAAAGTTATACAAACTAATCTTGTAAGACATGTATGAAGCCCAGTTCTCTCTCTCTCCCTTGCCAGTTAGTGTCACTGAGGATGTGCAGATATCTGTACCGATATGAATGTAGACTGAATATAAAGCCAGCTAAAAGGGGTTAATTAACATCCGATATCTACGTTCTAAATCATTGGACTCCTCTCTAACGGAAGTGAGGCAGTGCACTGTGTATAATGAAAGGGTAATGTATTCTAGGCAACTACTAGCATTCATTATAGCCCAGGGACTGAACATAGATTTCCCTGTTTTCGATTGACGACCGAGGGGGGAGGGGGGGCGGGGCGGGGGGAAGGACTCCCTTATATGGGCTATATAGGTATGTGCGGCCCCAATAGGTATGGTTTTTTAGGCCTTTTAGAAAAATAAAATAAAATAGGGTATCTATTTTGGCCATTTTGGTCTCAAATAGGGTATGGTCTTTTTGCATTCTAGTCTTGAATCCAGTATGCTTTTTAGAAGAAGCTACTTTATCATTACCGATACGACAATCAACAAAAGCCCTTTACAATGCCTCAACATCGGTCTGAACTGGGGGACAAATTATAAGACAGGTCTGAAACAGCGCATTAATTAAAGGGTTAGTTCTTGAATAGGGTATCGAATCTTTGCTCAGGTCTCAAGCACGCGCGGCGTAGCCGCGAGCGCGAAATCGAGCGGCGAAGCCGCGAGACGAGAAAGTGAACCTGCTCTGATCTCTGCAAATATTTTATTTCCACCCCGGAAACCGCAGAAAAGAATAATTAAATCAATTAATTTTCACCTGAAGTATGAACTTTGGCAGCTCAGATTTCTCAGGAAAATTGTAAACCTTTTTCATAACAACATGTAGGCGCGATATCCGTTGTTGATAAAGTTTCGCCGAAGAAAAACTGTCAAAGTTTATGTCTACTAAGGGCACACACTTGATTCCAGGTGATCTTGCTTTGGCAATCTGGTCTTTGACGATGCTGGGAAACGGGCAAAACGCCTTCGTGTTGTTTCGTTGCCCGCTTTGAATTGCAATCACATACGTTTGTAATATTTAACTCTTCCCATATGCAGTCGGAAACACGATAAATACGTCTTGATTCATTAACATACTTTCAACTGCTATTTCCTGTTCCCTCTTAAGTTTGAAATTTAACCAGAAATAGACTGGAACTTTGTTTTATCAGTAATACGCGCACTCAACTCTTCCTCCGACTCCAATTGTGGACGACTTGTTTTTATTGTGCGGTAACCATGGGGATTTAATCGCTCTTCATCAAACATAACAGATTGACAGTTTTCTCGTTTTTCCCACTTTTCGACCAATGGTATTTCACTTTGCTCAGACGAAGCAGAAATGAAAAAATTACAGCAGAGATCAGGGCACGCTCACTTTCTTGGCGCCTCTTCACCAGACTCCTTCCCGCCGGATCGCTTCTCTCTTCGCCGCTCGCGCGTGTGAATGAACGCTGAACCTGCTTGCAGGCTATCAGGACTATAGATCAGGTGTTGAGTAGTGTAAGCTTAACGCTGGCCAACGGTTCATGTTAATTTCTGGTTGTTAAAAAGCTCAAGATTTGCAAATTAAAGTCCAACCTTGGATTAAAGAAACATTAGAGTTTTTTGGAACCGTACCCCGTAGTTCCCACAGACAGCAACAAAAGTTGATAATATTTTTCCGTTTGGTTGTAATCGAGTGACACCTCTGGCAGTTGTAATCAACACGGGGAATCCTAATTAATTGACCCATAGATAATTAGTTCTATAAGCGGATACAAGGGCATCACTGGAAGTTGTTCATGTTAATGATTACAGTCATTTGTACTAACTTTATAGTTGGACGTAAGAAAATCATTCTCTCTTGCTCTGTCAAAGACAGCTTTTTGGCAATACTGAAACTAGATCAGTACACCCCGAGGATATAGAGACAATCTAGAGAATAGCGAACTTAATATTCTGGTATTTGACCTGCGAGTATAAGTGTACCCTGCACCAAAAAAAAGAGGCAAAGCAAAAAATCGCATCATGGACGAAGATTCGGAGTTCTACGGGGAAGGAAACGAAACGTTGGATGACGAATTTGTCAATGGATTCTCGGCCCACTATGACGTATATCCAGTGGTCCTTGCTGTGTTGATAATCGTTGCCAATGGCACGGCACTAGCACTGGTTGTCCGTAAAAAGAAGCTCCAGACTGTGACAAATGGCGTTCTGGCTAGCTTAGCCACAAGTGATTTGCTGGCGGGCTTGTTAGGAATTCCTCTTTACCTTGTCTGTAATCTAACTTACCACACTGCCTGGTGTCTTTCCAGCGCCGTGTTCTGGCGGTTCGTCTCCATCTCCACGGCTCTTCACCTGACGATTTTGACTATGCATCTCTTCGCTACCGTGGGTCATCTCACGCGCTATGAATTCGTCCTGAGGCGAAAGGCTACCACCTGTCTCGTCTGCACCGCCTGGCTTTGCGCCGCATTCGTCTCGCTTGTTCAGTTATCGTGGATCATCGTGGAAGACGACAGAAGCGAAGAAGAACGGCTCCGGGTTCACCTCACTTACTCCATTGCCGTTCTTGTTTTATTCCTTGGCGTTCCGTTGGCCACGATAGTCTGTTGTCAATTGCGCATCTTTGCGTTCATTTGCGTCTACAAAAGAGAGTGCAAAGCCAGAGTATCAGAAAAGAGCAATTCATCTGACGACCAACCGTTCGCGAAAGTCGCATCGACGTGGAAAACAGCTGTAGTTTTCGCGGGTATGTCAGCAGTGTATCTCATTTGCTGGGCGCCATACTTTATCCTGGAACTTGTGGTTGATGATGCAGAAATGGAGTCGTTACCTCTGTGGGCCGTCTACATGTTGTTCTACTTCACAAGGTTCACTGCATCCGCGGTCAACCCGATACTGTTCGTCGTAGGGAAGAGCGATTTCCGGAGAGCGCTTCGCGAATGGTTGCACTGCTGTGGCACAGCAAAGGATGAAGAGGCTGCCCATGGAACAATGCACTCTCTTGTTCAAAGCCAGCGTCCATGAACTGCGAAGTTCAGAAATTGTTTTCAGGCGAGTTTCAAGTCTAAATTTGTCGTTTTAGTATGCTAAGAAAGGCCCCTTGATTAAAAAAAATAGGGGCAGAGTGGTAAATGTAATAAACGTCACCATCAACTTATTAACGCAGTAACACAGTTTCCTGGAGCGATTTCACTGGAACCAGATCGATTACAGACGCGGCGTCAAACGCAAAGTCAGTATTTTAGAGAGTAGCTTCATCAGGGGGAAACAGGTCTATTTGTGCTACTGGAGTAATTATACCGTAAGCGTAAAATCCCAAGCAAGCAAGGGCACGAGTTTTCGTCAATTTTGCAAACTGACAGTGTCCCAGGCCAGACAGTTCCTTGCGCAGTATAATTCACAGGTAATCCCATTTGGAAATAATTGAATTTATACCAATACTTCACTTGGTGCAAATTGGACTCGACCTTCGACCCCGGGCCGTCGACCTCTTCTATTAATTTTGACAGTCCTGAAAAATATTTCATCTAAATTAGACAATATGTTGTCATATTACATATACAAAACTTGACACCGTATCACTGCGAGATAGCGCAGTTAATGACTGAAATGAGCTCTTAAGACTTCATCCTACTGAGTTTAGCGTGTAGTTGTGTTTCCTGGACCAAATGTGGTTCATTTTTTTCAACAGCACATAATTTTACGCACAAGAATTCCTGAAATTGCTAGTCTCCGAAGACAGCGCGTATTGATATTTCACACGTTTCACACCTCCTTGAAATACCTTGGTTATGGACTCATGCTGATAAACGGTTTTTTTTTCGATTGAAAGTCCATTATAACAGGTCAACATCGGGCTGTTTTCGTGTGTCTGACGTAATACTTCTTTAAGTTCCTCACTCACTGAGTCCTCAATATTTTTCTCGTTTTAATTCAGACTGTCAGTCTCTTTATCCTGTCAAAATACTACATTCAGACATCGCATAAAGAAAATAGGAGATTGGTTTCAGATGAGAATCTTGTTGCAAAGTACAATTCTGAACAGAAGCATTCGGAAAATTCAGTCCACTCTTACTATGATATGACATCCTCAGAGAAGCGAGAAGTAGATCAACTAAAGTACTATCCCGTACGCTTCATAGAAGTGAACGCGCACTTGATCCGGGGGAGAGGTACTCCCATATATTGGCTTTTAAAGTATGTGCCTCGGGATAGGGTAGGGTTTTTGAGGTTTTCGATCCTTAAATAGGGTATCATTTTTGCCGCTGGCGGTTGGCATTGTGTTACCGGTGTGATCTTTAGATAGGGTCTACATCTACATTTATTAAGTTATTTATTAAGTGTCAGTATCAAAATTGTATCAGCTAAAATTCCAGCGCGTAAATGTCCAGCTAAACCAAAACAAATTCTATGCTTGATGCTTAACTTCTAAAATAAAGGACCCGTTCACGCTATTCTTAGTTTTTGTTTCCTTTGAACAGGGCGTCATTTCTCAGGTTTGCGCCTTAAATAGAGTATCAATTTGCGTTTTCTTTGGATCAACAATACTGCTACGGTCTTTCATTCACTTGGCACACACCTATCCAAAATTTACGGGAGTACCTCTCGGACTTGATCAAGGGTTCTATCCAGGAGTTCACTATATCTCTAAACTGTTGTATACACTGACTGTAGTTGGAGAAGTCTGTGTTTAAGGCTTGCACATTCATTTTACTTCACTAGGAAGCATTTAAATACTGAATACATTGAACCGATCAATTTCTTTGCTTCATTTCTTTGGAATGAAAGCGTAAAGACACTGCCCGTTGTATTTCATGACATCTTGATCTGTCAATGCTGTAAAAAAGCAAACAAAGATAGAAGATCAGAATCGACCAAAGGCGGAAAAACTAATATAAACAAGACAGAACATACTCATAATAAGAAGCCTTAAAACTAAAGATAAATTGAGAAAAAACTGGCTGCTACTCCTCAATGACCTCAATTTTCAGATCGTCGACGCCAGTTAAATATTAGGCTCGATTTCCGCCACTCCCTTGAGTCCGGTCAACGTTCCTCCTCCTTCTTCGGGGAAGGAACGCGGGGAGGAGCCCGAGAGGAGCAAGCGAGGAGACAGGGATGGCGCAGTGGTGAGAGCGCTCGCCTCGCACCGATGTGGCCCGGATTCGATTCCGGCCCGGTGCCATATATGGGTTGAGTTTGTTGTAGGTTCTCGCCCTGCTCCAAGGGATTTTCTTCGGGTGCTCGGGTTAATTTTCCTCCCCCTACAAAAACCAACATCTCCAAATTCCAATTCGACCAGGATAGAGAACCCGCGTGAAAACCAGCTGAGACTAATGTGGCTTCCTCTCTAAATATTGTAACTTATTTCTATAGGAGCGCGGGCTCGTTTCCCGAATAGCGGCTGGCAATCGAGGCTACTTAATTATCGGAGACCGAATGCTACCCCAACAAGACGTTTTAGTTCTCAACTGTGAAACTTACCCGAGTCGCAGTTAGGCGATGTGGAGAGTGCAACGTTTCTTCCTCTCAAACCAAAAACCGCTGCTACCTACAACCACACCAGGAAATAGCCGCAATTAGAATCTTACATGGGAATGAAGAAACGCCTGCCTGATTGGAAATACTTTATACAACTACAGCGACAAAACTGCGGGGAAAAACACCTACCCTAATCCATGATTGCCAGATTTAGATTTTGCCCCTGACTGAATAAGAAGAGTGACCATTTGGCCACCGTGGCCGGCTCCCTATCGTTTTCACTAAAAGGCAAAACGTTGCTTCCCAAGACAGAACACGTTCCGACACAAAACCCAACTTGATGCCCAGAACAGTGTAGCTAAACCAGCGAGCAGGTATCACTCGCGCGAGAGATACGTGAAGCCGCTGAAATCGGCGAGTGGAGCGAAACGACAAGGCACGACTCAAACGTGAGCTTGCTCGCAAATTTAGCTTTCATGTTTAGCTTTCAAATTTAGCTTTCAATTTAGTTTTCATGTTAACCGCAAACCGCAAACGACAGTCTCGGGTTAGGCGCTTGGTGTCACACGTTTATAACCTCTAGACCTATCGCTTTAGCTACGACAACGTGAAAGAACTATTCACTTGCACAGGCCGCCATATTGAATTTCCAGAAAACAGCAGTGTTTGATTTTCAAATGGCAACAAAAAGACCCATTTTCACTCGTTCGCTAAAAATTACGTCTAAAAATGTACTAAAAAGACTGGTTTACTGCTTTTCTTCCTAAGTACACGGTATAAACAGAGATTCAGGATAAAACTGTTCAGGTAAATCGCTTCCGTGAAAACCTACTTCTCGACGTTGAAAACCTGCGTTGAGAACTCCGAACGTGACCGCAGCGCTTGGTCACGTGACTTCTAGCAGTTCCGCTGAAAACTGCTGGACTTTCATTATCCTTACTGTACCGATACGTACCTCCCGTGTCAAATGGTCCAAATTTAACAGGTGCTTTCCCTGGGGGTTCTCTAACAGCACCGTGGCTTGGTGTCCCTTGACACCTTGCGCTGGTTCAACTCCACAAAGTTTCACATTTACAAACCGACACACGGGGGAGGTGTTGGGTTGTTTCTCAGAGGGTAGGGGAGACTTATCAGTGGCTTCTGTAGTACTACCGGAGCCATCGACACCATTGATCTGCGGGAAAAGAAAATATTGAAGAAAAGATAACCTTGGAGAAACTGAATTAATCAGCGCAAGATCAAATAATTAAGATTCACAGCTTAACGAAGTTGTGATGTTCCGATACTAGCACCCCTCCCCCCCGCCCCGAGAGATAATCCCTCAAATACTAGACAAAAACACCGACAACATGCCCCAGAATAATATTGTAGATAACAAACCTTGATGCCTCGTTTTACAATAACTGTCTAATTTCTCGCGCGCTGATCGGCTCATTTTTATCATCAATAAGAGTACAGACGGATAAATTTTTAATTTATGGACGCTTTCAAGTTCAACTTTCCGCTGTCAAACTGTCAACTTTTTAACCAATGAGATTTTATGAACTTTTTTAAGTAGCCAATCAAAAAGCGAGAAAAGCTATTGACGATGTTCGCGGCATTTTGAATAAAATTCACTTATCTTTGTTTACGGCAAGTTTACGGCGTCTTTTCCCCTCATTTATTCCCGGTATTTGACCATTTTGAGGTCTCGTTATTGTAAAAAACAAATCGCCGTCAGTTTACTGCGGAACCACGAGCCGCAGGCGAGTGGTTCCACAGCCACTTTGACAATGTTATAACGCAATTTATCGTCAACAAGAGGACAGACGCATAAAAAACTGAAGTCAATTTGTTCATTTGAGCTTAATTTACATTCTGTTTCGTCTAATATAATCCAGTGTTTTTTAATGCACATTTGACTAACTTAAAGCTCTTTTGCATTTCATAGCCTTTACTTGTCGAGACAGCCGTATCTCGAATGGAAGTTTTTGTTTTGTTTTGACGGATTCTATAGGGAAACGATAGAAAGGTCAGATGGCAGTAAAAGTAAGTGCATACAGATATGCCCAAGGGCAGCATGAATACGGGGAAGGTTGACAGCCGTGCAAGGTGAAGCCTTTCTGTCCAGATAAAAGACTACCCCCTCCCCCATCCGCTGGTACCACAACAGAGTGATTCGTATTCCTGGCATTTATTAGAGCTCTCTAATTCGCTCAAAGCAAGAACAACAACAACAACAGCAACGTTTTTGAATCCAGCATCTCTTTCATGCAACTTACTGACTATAACAAAGCCAAGGGGAATACTGGTTGCCAGTATAACCATGCAAGGGGCTACAAAAACAGGGCAGCCATACGCTGGCCCCTTATGAACACGGCGACCATGTTTGTGTTCCCAGACAATGTTTGGAAATGTTTAGAGACGAGAAGAACTCATTTCTTACGGAAGGCAACAATTTAAGTAGAATAAAAATATTGTTCCTGCTCTGGAATGATTAAAATATAAAATAGCTTCTGTACTCAGAGCGCAATTAAAAACTCTTATTAAAAGTGGAATATTTCGTTCGGTTCCATTGAACTTCATCAGCCACAGTAAAAATGTGAATGTTCAGAAGGCTTAAACCGTTGTCTGAAACCCTCCATGAAGACACCGTCAAAGTAAACAAAATGTTGTTCTATGGTGGGCCTTTCGTCATAAAAAGCGAAATTTACAAGAGAAAGTCGTCACTAATTACATTACAATCCACCTGATAATATTTCACAAGAGTTTGCGCAGAAAAACGCTAGCAGTTTCGAAAAAATCGTTAACATAATATTCAGTTTCTTATAAAAAAAACGATCAACAGCAATCAACAGCATTCCAAAGATTAAACATTCGAGTTTGATTTAGAACAAAAGACCCAAACTGAACACGCAAGCGGATTCCGTTCGCGCGAAACTTTTTACATCAAAGTTTTCATGTAACGTTTGCCAATTTCATTTTCTCACATCCAAAGTAATATAAACATGCCTTGCTGTTATCTTTAATTTATTCAAACGACAATGATGACATGAAGTCCTCGAAACGTCCTGTAACTTTACTTACGTTAATTTTCCTGCTTAAATAATTTTCAGTAAAAGGTAAAATATATTTGTATAAATATATAAAAAAATCGATGAACGTATTTCGTTTTTCCTTATTTCTTTTTCCTTTCTTTCCTTTTTCTCGAAAACGCAAGCAGGATCGAGAAGCTTTTCTAAATTCTCAAGCAAACGGTAGTTTACATGGCCTATCGAGGCTTGGGCTGAACCGTGCACTTAGTAGCACTAATAAACAAGAGCTGTTCCACACAGCTATTGGAACTATATTTATAATCGCTACCGAGATGTGTCTTTTCCATCTTCGTCGCCAAACAGCCATGACAGCCATGTTCTGATAGCGAGTCTCGATCGCAAGAGATATGCTAGTAAAAAACCACTCGATCACCAGCTGAACTGAAGTGGAAATGGCAAAAGACCGTAACAACTTTAAAAGGGAGCTGTTTTCTATGAAAACAAACTGAGACAAGTATATCAATCCATTGACGGACACTATGGCAGTTGATTCATACAACATGCTCATGATAGCAATATCAGCCATTAGTCTCTCGCGACGAGGAGTGCGAAAACTTCCCCAAGGAGACGATTCTCTTTTCCAAAGCATGTGACAACAGTGATCAATCACGACCATGACGCTTCGTTCTAGGACTTCGGCAGCTCCATGAATGATTCCAAGAACTGCGATGTATAGCAGATCGTCAAGATCAGCTTGTAAAACACGAAAAGCCATTGCATACCAGAGGTACATAGGCGCTAATAGGACATAGGAATATCCCGGATGAGTTAAATTCCACAACCGCTGAACACAAATTCGTGATACTGTTTTCACAACGACTCCAGTGAGAGGGGAGAACAGAGCAATGACCAATTTTCCCTCGACGTCTTGTTTGATATAAAATGGATAAAGGTAATCACATATTAAAATACCATTGATAAAAGGTAAACAGATTGGCACTATCATTTTACAAGTGCAAGTTAAAAGGTTTGTTCTTGATCGCATGGAGAAGGTCATACCGACAAGATACAGTTGCCAACACACACTAACAAGGAAAACAATATACATTGGAACTTGGATTAGCTTGGTTGGCCATAGGTAATACGGCGTGGCTAGAAATTGCAAAGAAACGCGATAAGATATGTCCAAACAGTACGCCACGAAACAAACCAGGAGCAGTTTCTTCTTCATGCCTTTCAGCTGATACGGACGAAAAAGAAATAATAGATTGACAAATAACCAGATGTAATAGAAGACAACGGAAACAGCATCCGAGATTGTTCGTATCCACTGCACATGAGTTGCTATTAATTTCTTCGAGTAAAACACACAGTCGAGAGTAGTTTTATAACAGAGATACGAGATCAGCAGGAAGATTATACCAATGATAATTGCAGCCAGAAATGATATCAAAGCTCCATTGTACAAGGATTGACAAGCTGTCCGTAGAAACGATGGCCGAAGTCGCTTCCAAGCCATTGCTCTATCTTCGTCTGTTTCTGTTTCTTGGTTTTCGTCTGGCAAGCAGGCGTTTATAAGCCTCGCATGAATACTTCTTGACGCCATAAAGGCCGAACTTGTGACTTGCCTGTCACTGTATTCTTGGTAAGTAAGCTCATCAACAGAATGATAATACCACTCTCGACCTGTGCTTTGTAGAGGATCATAGCCAAACGATTCTGTGGTGAATTCAGGTTCTTCTGGGTTGTAATGCTCTGTTACGCCGCGCGTAAAGTGGAACAGAATTTGACCAAACACCTCCAATAGCGTACTTATACCCATTTCACTTAGCTCTAATGCGCGGAAATTGCAGAAATTTCACAACATATCATGAAGTTCGTGCACTCTGAGGAACAGCTGTCACCAGAAAATGGCGCAACTCTCTATGTTATTCTTTTCAATTATTTTAGTGCCTATGACAGGCAGTGTACACCCCTTTATGGTCAAGTTTTGTGCATATCGACTAGGTAACGAAAATGAAAACCATAGTTGATGTCGGGCACAGGTGTACTTCCGTTTCAAGGTAAAATTTCCATTCGATCCTAATCAAACATTAGATAGCTTATTCTTAAGCAGTGACGACCCAGAGGACAACGCCTAGCAAAAAAATAAATTTCTCTTTTACCTTCGAATGTCGCAATTGTCTAGATCTGTTCAGTGCACCTGTTGGTCTCAGAACTTCCTCAAGCTAAATATGTAATGCCAGAGTCCAATTCCAAATGAAAATACTGAAATGAAAATGAAAATCGTTCGCGTTCTCCAAAATACACAGAACTTGGTTATTTCACGTTGTTGTTTTGCAGAGGACGGCTAAGAAATGTTTCAATATTTATAACGCACGTGCACAACCATTGTTTTGCTCATTAAACCTTTTGTTTGGTGACGTTCTTGTTGCCGTTGCCGTCGTAGTCAGATTAAGCTCTCTATTGATTGGCTGGAGAGAAATGATTCTGCACTGATCGCTGCTGCTAATTAGCACTTGTTAAGCTAACCTTTAGACATAATTTGTCAGTTTAAGTGGCATGCTTGTGAACTAACTACGTGTAGCTATGCACATTGACCACTATAAACAATAACATTTGACTTTTTTTGGAACATTCTTTTCGGATTTCTATATGTATAAATGTATACTGCAGTAAAAATTAAAAATTAATTATACATTTGCCAATCACAATAAGGATAATAAATGCGAAAGAATAAACCGCAGTCCTCTGCTACGGGAAGTTAACAAGGAATCTTCTCAGCTTGCAAGGAAACCAGAACTAAGGGAAGAAAGCTTGTGGTTTAATAATGTGGTTGAACTGGCTAAAGCAAAGCGATAGGAAAGGCTAAAACACAAGAATGGGACATGAACACATTCCAACCCCGTGGAAAAAAAAAAAACGAAACAAAGTAAATTAAGAAATGTGTAAAAAACTGATCTTTAAGTACTCCTTAAACACCTATTTAAACAACTTAAACAACTGAACCTGCTGTCTACACATAATCAAAGAATAGTTAAAATGGCCACCGGTGTTTACAAGACTGTCCATGGGCATGAAGTCCCCAAAGGTATTGGAGAGCTACTGAGATCAACTAATTATAACCTCAGAGGAGAGTACATATTGGAGCTGCCTAAAGTAAAACCTACAAGTTATTTACGTTTTATGATATATAAAAAAACCTGACTGTTTCACAAACAACCGTGAAAAAGTGAGAAATGAAGCCATCAATATCCTTGCTAATGAAAATAGGGAAATACGTCACTCGGGTACCGGATGTAAGTTTTGTATGAATTTTACGAGTGCTGTATTTTCTAGTAAAACACTCATGTCTATCTGTGCAAACCTCTGGGATAGAGCTGGAGAGAGTCGAGCACTGAAGCGAATTACATCAAGGATCCTGCTTTCATCCAATGGTTCGTTCTCTATTAATATCGCTACACCATGTGAAAAACATACTGTTCTACCTTCCAATTCAGAAGCATATCACCTTAGGTGATATGATTCTGTCCAATTCTAATACGTTTTCCGATTGGAGGAGAACGTGTCACGTGCCGATTTTTCGCAGTTTTTTTTTTTCTATTTTTGAGTTGGGAGGTGTAAAAAAACACTTAATGACTGGCTCCGAGGGAAACAGTGAGTTTTGTTTCCCTTGGGGCCGGTCATTAAGTGCTTATTGTGTTTTTTTTTTTTTTTTTTTTTTTTTTGCGAAATTGATCGCCACTACGCAAATGAAGTCAAAATGAAACAAGATCAGGAACAAACAAATCGTAAACAAACCTGATTTTCCTTCACTGTAAATACCGAGAATGGTTTTCCTGGAGCACAATCCTCTTGAATTCGCTTGTCTGCTTCACTTGACGGTTTGACTTCGACACTAACCAACTATATAATAAAATCAAACAATTCGGAAAAATTATAAAAAGATATGTCACAAAGATCTTCCGCGTTCGGATATAAGTCAAAGAATGAAACTTTGCACCCGGTTTGGGGTAATGCGCGCTTGTCCATGGTGTGTGGGATATTTGGGATTTGCTGTCTATGATGGGATACATTCCATAATATCTAGCGTTACTAGCAGAGTGGTGACTTCAAAGTTTGTCCAGGAATTTGGTTTTATGTACATAGACAATTCCATGTTGGATATAATTTTTCTGAAAATACGTTTTTACACTAAACTGACTTTTACCTCCAAAGCTTTTGTAAGGAAAGGCCTGTTCTCGTCGAGAACTTGTCTTTCGTCAAAGGGCAGAGTGGTCTCTAACGCCGCTGGACCATCACGCTCCACAGATTCCTGTCACACAATAAAACGTTACGCCAGTTAATATAGAGTGACGGAAAACAAAATCCACTTGAAACTACGGTAACACTAGAGCATAGTGAGGAACAGGGATGGCGCAGTGGTGAGAGCGCTCGCCTTCCACCAATGTAGCCTGGGTTCGATTCCTGCCCGGTGCCATATGTGAGTTGAGTTTAACAAAGTGACGTCGGTTTTTCATGCGTCTGTCCTGTTATTAATCATGAATTTTGTCATAACATTGTCAAAGTAGCTGTGGATGATCCGCAAACTACTTTGACTATGTTATGACGAAATTCATTGTCAATAAAAGGAAAGACGCATGAAAAACTGACGTCAATATGTTTTTTACGAAAACAAATTGTCCGCTCTCTCTCGTTGCCGCATCGCATAAATTATAAAAATTCATGCGTATGTCCGCTTATTGACAATGAAAATTAGCCTATGAGCGTGCGAGAATTTCTGCAGTTATTGTAAAATTGTTGTTGGTTCTCGCCTTCCTCCGAGGGTTTTTCTCCGGGTTCTCCTGTTCTCCCCTCTCCACAAATACCAACATCTCCAAATTCCAATTCGACCAGGACAGAGGACCTGCATGAGAACCAGCTAAGGCTGATGTGGCTTCCTTTCTAAATACTGTCATTTTATTTGATTTATTGTATTTTCAAAAAATCGTAAATAACTCGTTTCTACTTGCGGTACCTTGACGTGTTGTACAAAAGGCATCAGCTTCTTCATGGCACTCTTCACTTCTGGTACTTGTTTCATCCTGTTCATGATGTCCCTGTTGTCAGGGAAGTTCCCTCCCAGTTGATTGTACATTTCCTTAAGGGTGTTAAGAGTGGCGTGCTGCCAGGCCGGGTAAGAGCTGGCCACGTAGATGATACCATGGGTAGGTTTCTTGGGCGGGGCTGCATCTTTCTGTGGACAAACACAAAACAGGTCTCAGGTAAAGCAATCCTTCACAGTCAATGTTGTTATTATAAAACAAGACTATGGACCTTATAACTAGAACAAAATTGTGCACAATGCTTGACATCAGTTCAAGGGAAATTCTCTACTTGCACAAATCCCATAATACACCTCTTTTACCCCCAAAATATTTGCATAGGCATTGTTTTAGATTTCTCTTGGGCCATCTTCATGTCTCAGGAGAAAGTGCAAACAATGATTATGCAAACTTTTGGGGGGTAACAGAGGTTTTTTATGGGATTTTGCAAGTAGAGAATAGTGCTTTCAGCTAGACGTTTAAGAGCAACACGAGATAGTTATGAGAGCCAAAGAACAATGGCAATCATTCTCCTATTTTGACACAGCAACGAACAATTCACATTTCACATTTCCTTGGGAAGCTTAAACAAACCACGACGGTAATGGCAACGAAAACGTCACCAATGAAAAGGTTTAATGAGCAGACGAATGGCTATGCACTGGCATTGTAAATATCTGTACTCTTCCGCAAAACAACAACGTGAAATGACCAAGTTCTGTGTATTTTGGAGAACGCAGGCGACGACGGCAAAATATAAGGTACAATATAACTCCATTTTTTAGTAGGCGTCGTCCCCACCGTCACCGTCGTAATTGTTTCAGGTCCCTGTCACTGTACTCAGTGCGTTACGTGGGGCAGAGTGGCCGAATGGTCTGAGATGTTGGATTTGACATCATGAGGCCCCTTAGTTCAAATCGTCTATCGTGTCATTAGCTGAAGTTGGACTCAGTAGCCCAGAATACGCTTGCGAAAAAACAACTGACAGTTTCTCTGTCTGACTGATAATCTTCCACCAGTTGGGATTTTGAACATGTCTCTATTGCATTAATTTTTTTCTTATGTACAGTGTCCTCAATTAGCACAGTAATGCTAACAACATTTTAAATGAAATCATTTATTTTTTTATGGTATTACCTTTTTTCCTTTGGGGTTCATCATGGCCTTGATTCGTACCCGGAAGTCATGCGCGCGATCTGATAAATAGTCAGCTGATTTCAACAGTGGCTGATCAACCTCTCCTGCTCCCGGCCATGACGCGTTCATGATACTTCCACTCTGCAAATAACAGCACGAAAGACTTAGTTATCGCTTTTATAGCATTATGGCGGGTCCTGTCTGAGAACAACTGTTCTAATTGTTTTCCTATCACGTGAGTAATAGCTGAATGCTTATTTTACTGCTAAAAAATGTTATGCATATTTATTACATGGCTACGAGGGCTATGATTAGCTAATCAGTCAATAGGCCATTTCCGAATCCTTTTGCTTTTGTTTCAAAACCAGTCCTCATGCAAAACCTTTTATATGAAAATGAGTTTGATTTGCATGAAAATGAACCTGTAGGCGCAACACATTTTCATATGAATAGGCCCTTTGCAGGATCCGGTCACATGGTACTGAATTAATTATGCTGGGACGCAAGTTACGCAGTGGGATTTTCGAAACAAAGGAACTCGTACCAGTACCAGCCCGACTTTCCTTTGTTTTGAGAGTCCCACTGTGTAACTTGCGTCCCAGCATAATTAACTCCGTATTATGTGACCGGATCCTGCAAAGGGCCTATTGTTCGTACTTAGACTCGTTTTGACACAGAGGGAGAGGGCAACTCGGAGATGGCCTATTTGGGTGGCCTGCGAGCAGGCTCACGTTGGAGCACAAGCCGCGAGCGCGAAATCGAGCCTCTTCACCAGACTCCTTCCCACCGGATCGCTTTGCTCTTCGCCGCTCGCGCGTGACTCAAAGGTGAGCCTGCTCGCAGGATATATTTGGGAAGCAGAGGTGGCGCAGTAGTGTGAAATTCGCTTTCCACCAGTGTGGCCTGGGTTCGAATCTTGGACCTGGCGTCAAAGTGTGTTGAGTTTGTTGTCAGTTTTCGCCCTTGCTTAGAGGGTTGTTCTCCCCGGTTCTCCGGTTTTTCTCCCTTTACAAAAGGCAATATTCCAAATTCAAATTCGATCTTGATGCGCCAAAAGTTTATAACGAGTTCATAACAGCTCCTAATGACATTTACAATTACAATAGTCGGGGCCGTAATTTTGGGTGTTATGCCCTGTTAGCTGAAAGAGCACGGACAGTACAATTTTAACTAGCCTCTTCCAGGCGTTCAGTAAGTTGAGACGCAGCGCGAGGAAACGGCGGAGCGAAAAAAGGAGAGAAGCTTTGTGCGAGGAGCGAACGTTCTTTTGCCTTCCCGCGCCGCGCTTTTCTTTTATTTTCTCGTGCGCCATTTTTCGCGCTGCGCCCCAACTAACGGAACGCCTGGAAGACGCTGAATGTTAACGAGAGCCACATCATTAAATTTTCTCTTACTCTTACTTATTCGGAAGCGTACGGGAAGAGTATCGCTCAGTAATAATCCCGCCCTCGGTTATAGAAGTAAACTTTCACGCTTAAACTTGGTCACAAGTTAAATCAACAAAAAAACTCCGCCGTTGTTGACAACTGCAAAGTCTACGGAAAATTACACACCCACCCCTCGCTTCCCGGGCTTCAACACTGCTGTTTGTCTTGCTTTAAGACAAGGCTTAAAAAAGATGTTAAAATTTTCAAAGTCAGTTGACAAAGGCAAAAGAATAAACCCACGTTATCTGTGAGAGATGGACGACGAATCCTACAGCTGAAGGGAAGGAGAACTTGTAAAGATTCCTGATCTTTTCATGAGTGTTGAATGGAACTAGCATACTACGTTTCGTTTTAGGTGACGTACCTTTCCGATCAGCTCCCACAAGTGTTCAGCGAGATGTGGACAGATTGGACATAACAACAGCGTTTGAACCTAACAACAGAAATAATATTACCTTTTAACAAATTGCACGATGATTTGCACATGGCGGGGCATAGGTTGGCCTGCTAGTTCATTAATTAAGGAAATATGAACTCATCCAAAGTTGCGTTGAAAAACGTTTGCCTTTAGTAAAAGGAAACATTTCTGAGATGATATATCCTTTAAAGAACTGCGTACTTCTGTTCAGAGCAAACTAGGATCACAGATTCATAATAGTTGACCATTATAAGGCCATAACCTACTTGTTCCTAACACTAGGTGCCAAATGTACTCGGTGCATCTTACCTCAATGAACCGAAACACGAGGTCCCTATGCATGCCCACCATACAGCCCTCTCGGTATCTGTCCCTAGCCGCCTGCAGTTCATAGAAGCCAGTCTTTAGCGCTTCTCTGTACATCATGTTCTTATAGTTAGTGTCTGTCTCGTCGATGGCTTTGTTAATAGAACTAAAAATAAAATCGTCAAATTCAAAACATCGAATTTAGAACTGTCGCATCAACAAGTAACTTGGTCATTGAATCGAGACCTTTACATCTGCCGAGGAGTTCGAGTTTTTCCAGGCTAGGTTGTGTTTCTGCTATTCAGTAATAATACGGTCAAAAAATTATGTAAAATTCATCTCTGCAAACTCGATCTTGATGTCGACGAGCTGCCAGCGACGAGTTGACAGAGCTGCGTTTCGACACGATAGTCACAACCAGTTACAAAAATGTTTACACACTTTGTACAAAAAATGGCTTTACTTACTTAAATGAATCACAAATAACGAAGATGTCACAAAATATCAATCAGCCCCCACCCTCCCCCAATCAATGTTGTTCATCTAAGTTTTGTACATGATATTGCTTAGGCAGCAACATCGGAAAGGGGGGGAGGGGAAAGATTATACGCAATAGCGCGGTGAAGAGTTGTCTCTCGTTAAGGTAAGATATCTCAACTACTTTGCAACTGGTTGTAGTGCGCTCATCATGCAGGCAAGCCTGAGGGAAATCTCAAAGTCGTCGTCAGATCTAAAGGTCTCTAGCACTACGACCCAAACAGCAATGGTTTGATGTGGCAGAACAGTACTCGACAAATGACGTTAACACATAAGGAAGTGACAATGACTAACGATGGCAAAGCTGGAAATGGATTACGATATAGACAAACTTGAAAACGGAGGCAGAAATCAGAGCTACAGTTAACGGGAAACACAACAATAATGGTTCGATTTTGTAGAACAGCACTCGTCAAATGACAGGAACTCATTGGGAAGTGACAATGAATAACGATGGTAGAGATGGAAATAGATTACAATATGGACACAGCTGTAAAGGTTTCGTTTGTCTTGGATTATTTGTTGTTACAATATGCCATTTCTAAGTCGAGAAATCGAAGCATTCCTCCGTGCTTTCCCTCTTTGGCATGAAAAAAAACAACAAACAAACAGGAGCAAGTGAAAGACGCCTTCTTTTGCGACGTGCCTCTTTCCACCTTGTGTTTGCCTCGAAGTAAGATGAAAACGATACGGACAAAAACCACACCGGAAAAAGTCAGGAACAAAATCAAACTCACCTCTCAAATACTCGATCGTCAAAACAGGTTGCTGGCCCAGTACGCAGAGAATCCTTACAAGCGAGCATCTCCTGATTGCAGAAAGAAACAAATGACTGTCAACACACAACAGGGATAACCATTTAAACTAACATGATGCAACAAACGAGCTGCTGGTTGTTGAAAACGAATTGAACGCTTCTACTCCAAAATGTGCAAACAGGTGTAATAAAAGGGTGAAGTAACCCTATATTTGTGTTTCGAGGTTAAACACACTCGCAGCCTGGACGTGCTTGTTAAACAAATATTGCAAATTAACACAACTTTACTAAGAATCTCAATTGTCATAAACTCGGTTCTATCGAAAACACATTCAGCCAGGACAGAGTGGATCCTTGGAACAAGGGACGTCGGATTTCGAAGACTAGTGACCTACACCACACGGCTACCTACCTACACAGGGAGCTGAAGCAAATATCAGTAAAACTACTAAAAGTAAATGAATTTATTCTGACCTTAGTCCATTCGAGGAATGTAAAAAGACGCAAAATTCCTGCATCAGCCATCTTTTCCACAAAGTTTGCATCTTCCATTGTGTCTCCAGCATCAGCCAAGGACAAACGCATACCTAATCAGAACATCAACGAGGGTTAATCAGCCGCAGTGGGAGGGGTAGAAAGGAGATGAGAGGAGAGAGGACAAGCGTATGGCGACAGACCATTAAAGCGAGGGTTAATCAGCCGTAGTGAGATGGGGAGAAAGGAGGATTGAGAGACGGAGAGACAAGCCAACAGTGTGAATGGCTAGAACGTCTTGCGAGGTTTTCTCTCATTCCAAAACATCACTGATCAGCTTGTTCGAGATTAAGTCGACAGTGCTAAGTTCGTCTGTATTTGGCCTCCGGACACCAAATTTTGTTCAGTAGAACTGCGGGTAAGGCTTTGTTCGACTTTGAGGAACCGACAAAACACTGACAGGGGAGGGGAAGGGAAAACTTACCGTCAGCTGAAAACTTGTCCACAGCTTGCCGCAGAGTGAGGAAGTTTCCAGTAGATTTTGACATCTAAGAAAATTAACATTTCATATCAAATAGTAACTGAATTCCCTTCTTAAGTAATTTCGCAGTTAAATTGATTTTTGGTTTGTTCACTTCACCGAAGTTCTTTAAGAGGAAAAGCAAATAACTCACGGAAGTAAAATGATATAATATCACGTCAATACCTTTTCAGAGTTCAGTAGCAAGTGTCCATTGGCTCGAACACTTCGTGGCCACCTGAAAATAAACAAAGGAAAAAAAAACAAATAATTCTCTCGAGAATACTTTTATTACAAAATATGATCCAGCCTGCTCGTAAATGTAACCCCCTACTTTATCCCCACCCCCTCTCCCAAGAAGATAACGTGTACAACTCTCTCAGCAGTGCATTTTTCTGAGGAGGGGAGGGTGGGGGATGGGGGGATCATACCCAGGTATAATTGTGGCATGGAGGTACCCATTATGAACAGATTTTGTTTATCAACTTGTATAAAACAGTGAATTTATCCATGATAGTGACACTCACTTGTCTTTCTCCTTTGGCCACACGGCACAGTGATTGTACAGGAAATACGTCAGGTGATTAGGTACCAGATCCTTTCCGGACACCCGCAGGTCAACTGGGTACCAGTACTGAAACTCTTGTCGCAGTTTGCTAAAAGAAGAGTAACATTTGTCAGCGGTTCCAGGATAAAATCTCAGTGACTCTTAATAGGGAAAGCGGCAACCTACACTTTTAAGTTCTTGAAAGAGGAAACCAAAACAAAATAAGTTGTAAAACAGTCGGTAAAGCCCCTGCCATCTTCGGTAATTTCTGGTTAAGAACCCTTAGGGATTTTGATTCGTTTCGTTTCATCAAAAATTGCAGAATCGCTCCCAAAGTGGCCGAGTAAGTAATCAGTATAGATCACATTTAGCAACAGGCTATCGAGAGAACTGCCGGCTACAAGAAACAGAATTTCTTACAGAAGGGAGTAGGCGGCTTATTTTTCTCCAGGAGAAAGAAAAAAACACAAAAGATACAACATCAAAACGCGCACGATGACTGAGATCGGTTTGAATATATCTGTATCGGCAGATTAACAAAAGACGCAATCTGCTCACTTCTAACTATGTTCTAAGGCAGCGTCCACACTATATCAGAGAAATTTGAAAACGCAGCTTTATTTCTACGGTTAGGCCTACCGTCCACATTAATCCGGCACGAAAACGCTCTTCAAACCGGAGAAATCAGAAAACGCAGCTTTATTTCTACGGTTAGGCCTGCCGTCCACACTAATCCGGCACGAAAACGCTCTTCAAACCGGAGAAATCTGAAAACGCAGCTTTATTTCTACGGTTAGGCCTACCGTCCACACTAATCCGTCACCAAAACGCTCTTCAAACTGGAGGAATTTGAAACCGCCAGCTTTTCGTTTTCGTGTGGACGGAAAACATTTTGAAAACGGAGTTTTTCGAAAACGATGACGTCACGATAATCACGTGATTTCCCTGACCGAGTTTTCCTCAAACACAAATCCAAAATGACCGGTGATTGGTGCGTTTTTTAAATTCCTCCGGCGTATTGTGGACTGGGCCTAAGAGGATACTATTCAGGGATTTTCAGGCACTTTAGTAGTTTCTGTCCGATATCTACGTTGAATTTAACTCTAATGCAAATAATAAAAATAAACCGTGAAAAGGGCTGTTGCAAATACGGTCAAAATTAATTGGTTACCGACCGCGAGTTGGCATTTTCCAAGCTTAGCGCTTGCTTCAGAAAATCAACACAGCCAAAATCAAAACAATATCACTAGCATGACTTTTTTGAGAGAGTCATCACGTAGATGCTTTTTGTTTATAATATAACTTTGAAATTACTACGATTATCAGACGAGTAAGGCGCGACGGAGCTTTGGTGACAAAGTTTTGGACTTAAATTACGGTGTCGCCACGGGTAACTTTCCTTGTTTCCATTGGTAACAATATCGTCGCCTGCAATTTCGCGCGCTTTGCTGCCAATGACGTCAAAGGCCGACAAGTTGCCACTGGAAACAGAGCCAGTTGCCCATGACAACAACACAAGTTGAATGGGTCACCAAACTTTCGTCGCGCCTTACTCGACTGATTATCGTAATACTTTTAGTCCTTTATTTTGCGCAGCCGCATGTAAAGTGCTAGGCTGCAAATATCTTGCCAAAGGGTATTTTCTATTACCAGTCAAGCTTTCATATTAATTGCATGTCCCACAACAAGGTTTGCGACATTTTACGAGTCAGACAAAACAAAGAAAAAAACAAAACACGCGAAATGAAACAGAAAGATGGCAGTGGCACTTGTTCGATTTTAATAAAACTGCAAGGCTAACATAATTTGGCATATTTGCTGACAATTTTGAAAGCGCAAGGGATTTTCATAAGAACATGCCTGAAATGATTAAACTGGTTATCACAACAAAGTTATTAAACGGGCCCACTGTCACATGAAGTCAGGCCTGTCATATATAGAACAATCAAAATGTGATCCGAAAAAGTCAAATACTAATGATTCCAATTTTAATGAACGGCCCAAAATGATTTTTTGCTGGGATGATTACAGATTTTCATTAGATTTTTGTGAGGTGATAAATCACAGGTTATGAGAAAAGAAAAAGTTATTAAAAGGAACCTCACTGACACATCAGTGACTTGAAAAAGCTGATTATTGCCTCTTGATTATGAAGTTAAGAGGAAGCTGACACCAAAACATAAATAACTACTACAAATTAGCACGTCAAAACCGCATGTGAGATCAAATGTAAGCAAACGTTCGGCAAAATTGGTTCTCTGCTATTTGCTTGTTGTTTGATCAAAATTGTAACTTGTTGTTGAGAATATACTCTTCAAAGTTCAAGCGCGATACGAAATCTATAGCTCTTAAAATAGATGAAAACATTCTCGAAGTTTGGAGAAAAAATACACGCACTATCAGGAAGGAAATGTGGTGTTTTGTTTCAAAGATAGGAGCAATTGAAACCGCACTGCGATATCTCTTAGTAGACATTTTTTCTTTTTCACGAAACTCTCAGCTGAGGCGGCAAGAGTCCATGAGTATTGAATTTCCAGACTTTCAACTGCATGGATTTATGACAAAAAGGAAAAGAAATTAAATCAGTCACTGACCTTTTTTTGTCATTGGTAATAAGTGTAGTTTATAATTATCGCACCTTCTAGAAGTGAAAACTTTTTATACGTCAAAACTCTTGTTTATTTATTAAGTTCAACTCTAAAAATTGATTGCAAATTTTGTCCATTCAACAATACATATTTAAAAATTAAACTTGACATGCCCCTGATTCGTGTAGTTTGCTCTTTCTTGAAACGGTGTGAAGTACAAGCAATATGGAACTGCACGCCAACAAATGTTGCCAACATTTCGCTAACCTCCATCTCGATTCATCCCTCGACACGGTTGCAACTAGAAGACAGGCCGCATACGCAATATACGACAAAAAAAGAAATGGACAGATCATTTGTGATGATGAACTGTCAGATTTAATAAAACTGCAAGCAAACAACATGTTTTTAAGAACGTTGAGTTGCTTAAGACGACGAAGCAACTGAACGCTTTTAGTAATCTTACCTCGCCAGTATCACAGGTTACCAAACCAGAAATGACGTCAACAGCTTAAAAGGACAATTATTACCACTATCAAGGCCTGATTATCAAGTTTGAAAGGAAGACGACACCTCAACACAAAACAATTTCCTTCAATCGCTAAACTGGCTCACCAAAATCTCGAATTTGCATACATCATACAAGCACAAACAAAATAATTTATAAAACGAACGCAAGTCTTAGGCGTCAGCACCGGAGCAGTTTTCGATTTCAGTTTATCGCGTAGGTGAGTATGCACCTTTTTAGAAAACGCCCTTTTTGTTGAAGGTTTTCGTTACAGAACTAATAAGATTTAGGATTGCAGTTCCTTGTGCACATTGTTTCGTTGTTATTGCAATCTGTTTGGTGATTTTGACGCAGCGGGAACTGGCCTTTTGTCTTGACAGTTCAGCGTAATTATACACCTCACAGGGTCCCGGAGACAAAGGCTCCCAGGCAAGCTGAGTAGAGCGTTTTAAAAGACAGCTCTTTCGTATACCAAATACTTTCAATACTAATTACGAAAGAGAAAGGCAACGTGAAGCTGAGCATATGCCGCAAATGATATTTTGAGCTCCGTTCACAGGTGCACAAACGAATCTATTGTAAACAAAAGAGGAAGGAAACGATGACAAAAATGAGAAAATTAATAGCGCGAAATCTTATTAAGGAAGAAAACGTTTTGTGTAGTTAGCAGGGAAGCGTTTTGGTGCAGACTTGATCAGGTAAGTAAGACAAAAGTTGCTGGAAACTTTTAGCAGGTGCGGCTTTGCAATGTTTATTTTACTTGGAAAATTAAAACGAAGATACAGCTTAAACTGCACGTAGAAGCACAGCCAACAAACAAGAATAAGAAAGGGAAGAATAAGGAAACAGTCAATAACAACATAGAAATGGAAACAGCTTTCCGTTAAATACAAATGTTATTGCACAGGTCAAGGGAGCACACTTATCATAAAATGCGGACAGACGCTGTCAAGATAAAAATAAAACGACTGCTGAATAAAAAGGAAGGTTCCGAATCTCACGAAACAACGAGAGGGGCCAAAGAAAGCAAGGAAAAACGTTCAGTTTTAAATCTGTTTTCAGGACTATTCACGCAAGCAGTTCAGAACGAGAAAAAAAAGGCAACCATTTTACCACTGACAGATGTTGCCAAGCTTTTTACACAGGTGAATAACGCAATCACTTCATACTTCATCTTTTAATCAGTTACGAACAAACAGTAACTTTCTTTTTCTTATAGGTTTTGTTTATAATTTCTATCGGTCATTACAAATTTTGTGATCACCATTTGTCGTTTGAACATCTTGTAGAGAAACGTGCTTTACATTTATATCCTGATATAAAATATCTTGTGACATAACGAAAAAACCGTTGTAATAGGAGGAATCTCGCGATATAACGAAACTCAGGTTGCGATAAAACGAACATCGCGCGATAGAAAGAAACTCGCGATATAACGAACTTTTCGCTATAAGGAGCTTCGTGAAGCCGGACCACAAACAAGTTTAACATGACTGTTTTCTTGTTTTGGCACAACTGACGCCAATAGGAAAGGCTGAATCGCTAAAAACATGAGAAAACTAAGGAATATGAATGTAGAAAATACAGTGGTTAAGCCGGATTTAAGTTTCTTCATAGTCGTGCGACTAGAGGACTTTTTTTCTTGAAATAATTGATATACACAAAAAACACAATGGAACTGCACCGCACTAAGCACGTGTATCATACACATTAATGCACTTTTGAAATAATTTTATTGTTCCTGGTGATCAACGATGATTTTTACAGTCATCTCTGTGCAGTTTCCTCGCACGCTTCAAGAAAAACAACAGTAAACACGCACGTATAAACCAAAAACATGGCCTTGAGCAACAGAGGCCGCTGGTGTGTTCATCAAATGTTACATGAAGAATTTCAATTTATTTTGTCTCGAACTTTGATAGTTTGAAAGCTGAATTAAAAGCAGCCCAACAGGCGAAATGGCTAAAAGCCAATATTAAATTACCTTTAAGAGCTAGGAGACAAAAATTAACATTCGTTCCAGAGAAGATGTGACGCGACGCGCTTCCTTTCGTAGAAAGTGCTGACAACACGGAGGAGGAAGACGGGGACGGGAGGGGGGGGGGGGGGGAGAGGGGCAAAAGATTCTGAAAGGAAGATAAGGATAGCGCGCCAAGACACTTGAATTACTGTTTTGTAAACCACGGGAAATCTAGATCTAAATATCATACGCTTACCAAAAATACTGGGCCTTGAGCAATAACTTTTAGAAAGTGTGCTCTGCAAAACCTCGTTCGCCCACCCAACTCCCCCCCCCCCCCTCCCCGTCCGGTAATCCAGACACTTTCGACATTAACTACGTCAAGTCACCTTCATCGAGGCATTTCCGAAAAAAAAAGCCGAGTAATCAAAAAGTAAAGAAGCTAAAAAAAAAAAAGCAAAAAAAGTTGTCAATGTCTTCCGTGGGATAAAGAATTCTGGGGGTTTCGTGAAAATCCGCCTTCAACGGCTGCGTACAAACCTAGCGATGACCTTTTAAAAATAATTCGTCTTTAGTTTATTGTTGCAGCCCAACCACCATTGATTACTTGTGAAACTTCTTGTCAATTCAGACTCATTCACACGAATGTTAATGACACTTGTCTTTCCTGAAACTTCAACAAGCCTACTTCTTTTGTTAATTACAGTTCCATTTCACAGTTATTTCTAAGCCATTACACAAAAGTAATGAGTTTCGTCCCTCGGGGAGCCGCGAGTGTGAGCGGACGACACCAAAAAAATCAACAGCACTCAGCGAAGTGTTTACGGAAGACTAGATTAAAGTGCGCAACGTCATACATAGAAATGAATACAAGATTTACCCATAACAGCATTTCAGGAAAACACATCTACCTACGCTTATCACAAAGGTACAGCTCGTTTTAATTCGACCGGTCGTCAGTTTTGGATTACTAACGAATGAAAAAAAAATTTATGTGACAAAACTGCATTTTAATCTAGGGACATAACTTCATTTTTTACGCCGGTGACTTCAGTCAACGCTTGTGGCTGTCATTCGACGCTGTCAGAATTTTGCCGATAATATCTTCATGAAGTTTATAGTTGAAGATTAATGATTACCTGACGGTGAACGGCTGGCCATCTAGTTCTATTTTACGGTTTTGGTGACGATTTATTTGCGTGTTTGTGGAATACTATCCGATTCTAACATTAGAGTCGCTCAAGAAGCCAAAGTGGGTTTGTATTCACCTAAAATTTCGGCACCTTTAATTTTCAGAGAACAGTGGATCGTAAACAGGTAGGCGAGATGAACTGGAAATATGACAATATTTCGATAATTATATACATGTACATCGCAAAACCTTTTAACAAATGATGATCAAATGAACTCCGTTCACAAACGTGCCCATCGATGTCTCAATTGCGCTTCCCAGGAAATGAATGTACGACTAGGTTGGTCAATGACTAAACAATATTCTAGCCGCAAGGAAGAAAGGTAAAAATTAATTACGACCTCCAAAAGCCTTAATCTTGCTTAAGGATTCAATTTAAGGAAGGCAGAGAGAGCCGGTCTGAGTAGGTAAAAAAAACATAACACTATATAATAGAATCACAACTTGAAAGGATGACGAAGGCGGTATTAATTTGAGCCATCTGTTGTAAGAGAAAGCCAAAATGCAAATGCATGTATTCACATTATGGCTTTACTATATGAAACACACGAATCCAATTACGAGGTTAATGCGAAATCTCAAACAACTAGAATCTCGCAAAATTCAAAATGAATCGAGTTAATGAGAGGAAGTTTACCATCAAAATGATGATTGTTTTCTAGATTTGCAGTTTTCCGAAAGTGCACAGAAAACAAATAAAGATGCTAGAAAATCGCTCACTGAAAATCAAATGTTTGAAAATAAAATAAAAAACAATACCACTTTAATTCACTATCCATAAAGATCGCAAATTTGTCATAATAAATGGAGCTGTCAGGACAAAAATAGCCCCCAGGATATGTCAAAAAGACAAGTGTCTCTCCTCGGCCTATTCTGTGTCATATCAGTTACAGGCAACAAGCAGTCTCACTGACTAGCCGCAATTTGAGCCTTTCTACTCGGAGATAGAGTATTAACACTTGTGTTAGCTAGGTTAACACACGCAAAATAGCAAAGAACGGAAGCACTAACATATTGCGCGTTGTGTTCGCCACCAGACATCTTTGCGTTGCTTTTAGCGAGGTAGGTACCTAAAGCCGAGCTCAACCTTTTTGGAATTTTTTGAACAGTTTTAATTTTTGGGAAACTTTTTTTACAGCGGATGCCCTACGTCGCTCGTCAGGGGAAAGACGCCCGCAGGAGAACAATCTCGCTCAAAACCTCGACGAAATCTTCACACGACTGTATGTAATTGAAAAAACACTTGTCGTATTCAGCTAAATGGAGCAGTGCTGATATCGCTGCGAGAAGTTCCGCACGAGCAGTTGGTTGTCAAGTCATCGCTCTCGGCACTATTAACCATGGAAAACACAACACAAGCCACGGGGGAAGATGACAATTACCCCAACAACAATACGGACGACGAGGACTTTTCTGGCAGCGGTGGATTTTCAGGAGAAGAAGACCTCGGTTTTAGCGCAGAATTCGACACATACCCTATCGTTCTGGCAATTTTTATCATCGCCGTCAACTTGACCGTCATAATCCTCTTCATTCGCAACCGCTCCCTCAGAACTGTCACTAATTCCTTCCTTGTAAGCCTTGCCGCCAGTGACCTCCTCGCAGGTTTGGTTGGAATTCCTGTGCAAATCTGGTGCTCAGCTATCAAAGACAACACGATCTGCCCCATTTCACTTTTAATATGGCAGTTTATCTCTGTATCTACAGTGCTACATATTTTGCTTGTGTCCGTCGACCGCTACATCGCAATAGCCCACGCTATGCGATACCACAACATCGTCACAAGGAAAGTTTTCTTCGCGCTAACAACCCTCGCGTGGAGCGCAGCCGCGTTCGTACCTCTTATTCAACTATCTTGGCGCGCAAACGTTAACATGAACGAAGACGAGGAAGAACACGCGTATAAAGCTCAGATGATATTCGACCTGAGCGTTTTTGCACTATTTTTCGCAGTGCCACTTTTTGTGATGGCCTTCATCTATGCTCGCATTTTCACCACAGTAAGGTACCACGAGAAACAAATTTGGCGATATCATAGCCCTTCGGACCCTGCACAGTCACCGAACGGAAAATCCAACTCGCGAAACAGTCAGAACAGTGCGCAACAAAAAACCGCCGCAATCTTCCTGGCGATGTTAATCGTGTTTATTATTTGCTGGCTTCCTTATTTCATCTTGAGCTTTCAAGAACGGCTAAGCCACGAAGATTTTTTTCCGCCGGTTTGGGTGCAATATGTATTTTACTACTATGCCAGATTTTTCACCTCGTTGGCTAATCCATTGCTGTTCGTTCTTGGAAAGAGAGACTTCAGAGAAGCGCTACTTTGCGTGTTTTGTAAAAAAGACAAAGTAAGAAGCGAGAGCCGGGCGAGTACAACGCTCACTGCGTTCTTCAGCGTGGAACAGAGTGCTCTCGGTGACTCGACAAAAGCAATCGCTTAACCCTTATAATGAAACGATAGTACTGCGAAAGAACGCTACGAGTGGCTGTTTCATGGCTTGAATTAAGAGCACTGACCACTGAATTATAAACAATTTAAAGTGGTTTCACCAGGACGGAACTAATCATTTGACTTTTGGCGCAAAGGGGCTTGGTCGGGCTATTTTTAGAGTTCCCTGCTTTCTCTCTTTAGTTTAAATTATCGATTCATTCACTCAACGATGAAATCTCTGTTCTATTATAAACCGAAGCTAGCGAATTCCACGCCTGTGGAATAGATTTAGGGCGCCATTTACAAGCAAATGAACACAAGCTGGATTTGTCAAGGGCTTAACAGGGTCGCAGGCTTATTTTAGCAGGTTTCTAGGTCAGCCTAATTTATATGCCACCTGAAAGAACAAAGCTTGCCGCTATTTGCAAAGAACTATATTTTAGATCTCACAAAATACTTTCATTAGCTGTGTAAAGACTTAAAAACCTTTCTTTGTCATGAAAAACGGCAACTTAAATTGGCAGAATTCCTTGTTTGCTGAGGAAGGCACTTAAAATAACGCTTAGTTTGGAACGTCCGAGAAAATGGGATAAATCCTTTACCTAATTTGCACATGCGATTAAACACAGTTACGAAGGAAACTACAGAAATACCACACAGTATTTAAAACCAAATCTAAGTAAGCGCGTTAGCCTTGTTTTAAAAGGAAATTTAATTATGTTCCCACATAACAAATACTGCCAGAATATGTCGGAAGGATAATCCAGTCAAATATAAATGTGCCTTGTAGAATTTAAATGGTATTCCTTTTGCGGAAGTATGGAAACAAAATCGCATCAATAAATTTTCACGGTAAGGCCGATATATATTACACGTAAACATAAAAAACATATGGATATAAATTACACGGAATTTAAAAGAATAACTATGATTTGGCAAACGAAGCTTCTACAACAAGCTGATAGAGGAAGGATTTTAAGCCGTATATTTTAAAGACTTTAAAGTATTATAGCACATGTACAAGAATATAAAGAACACATTACTAGAACAGAAAACTTGTCCAATTTTCCTTGCACCCCGGGCGAGTGGAAGCAGATAAGTGCTGTTATTACAGTTATCGAGGGAACGTTTTAAAACACAGCAGAATAAAAGCCTGCGGAAAATCAGCCGTGGAATTTACAGATAACATAAGTAATTACGTTCACATGGCCATTTTGTATCGAATTAAAATTCCCAGCATACGCGGCATGAAAATAAATGATCAGCGACATCAGCGTAATTGTCGGAAAAAAGCCGCAGAAAAGAAAGCCGTTACTTCCATCACTTTTACTTTTTCCCTTCGGCGGAAATTTAAGACTGCGAACATAAAAGAGATTACAATCGCCTAACGCGAAATAATAAACGTAATGCTCTTTTAAGCGCGAAACCAAAGATGATTGTCTATAAAAAGAGATAATTATCTTCCGATTCTTTATATTTATCTCCAATGGATACCGCTTGGCGCTTGCCTTGAGCTTTATAAATAAAGACATAATTTTGTTTAAATCATAGATGAGCGGTGAACCTACAAAAGGAGTGGTAAGTCCATAAGACTTACGCATTACTTCCCAGCGTAACAAAAACTGAAACGTAAAATAAAACTTGAAAGGAAGGAACGGTTGTGACCTCATGCTGTTTGAACTCGACTGACCTGTACGCGCGTTTAATATAATCACAAACTGCGATCGTTACGCGCTATAAACAAGTTACTGCTGCAAACTACCACACGTAATCGTAATTACTAACAGACTGTACCGGGCTGTGTTTTATACTTACTTCAGTTTGTCTGCTGGGATGTCTGTGTTGGGGAAAGGAGCATCTTTAAAGAACACAAAATCCCATACTTCTCGGGTCATTTGTTCTGCCCTAAAAAAATAATAATTCAAAAAAAAGAAAAAATAAACAAATGAATAATTACATAAATACATAGTTACATAAATAAATAAATAAATAAATAAATAAATAATTAAATAAATAGATAAATTAACACCATCGAGTACAAGATAACGTGTTTTGAAAGATGGTTTTTGCTGTTTCGTTTAACTTTGTATTTGTTTTATTTGTTTTTTTCATTTCTTTAATAACACTGATCACGAAATATTAAGGGATTGCTATAAAACCACTTATTTGAAAACCGAAGAACCATAAGGCGAGAAACAAGTAAAAAAGTGTTTTCGATAGGGGGCCAAAGATAATCCACTTTCACTTTTAGAGTCACATTCAAGCAATTTATGTAGCTCAAACTTTTACAAACCTTATATGTAAATACCTAAATAAAAACTTTTTAGCAGTATTTTCATGCGGCACTGTTAATTATCCTTAATTTTAAGTCTGTGGGTGAGACCATAGAGTGTGAACATTCAAATGAAAGCTTTTTTTTAGCAGTATTGTAATTATATGCTTCACAAGGTGGTTCTAGCTTTAAGTCTGTGATGAAACCATGGAGTGTGACCATTCAAATGAAAGCTTTTTAGCAGTATTTTCGTGTGGTACTATTAATTATGTTTTATAAGGCGGTTCTAACTTAAAGTCTCTGGATGACGCCATAGTGAGTGACCATTCAAATGGAAGCTTTTTCGCAGTATTTTCATGTGGAATTGTTTATTATGCTTTCAGTCTAGATCTCTGGATAAGCCTACAATGTGCAACCATTGAAAAGAAAGCCATTAAACGGTACTTCCATATGGTACTGTGTATTATGCTGAAAAAGGTGTTTTAATGTCTACGTTTGCGATAAAGCCAGACGTCCACAACGAAAGAGAAGACTTTTAAAAAAACCCTAGTGTGTGGCCCATTAAATGAAAGCTATTGAGCAGTCCTTTCATATGGTACTGTTCATTATGCTGTACAAGATGGGTAAACGCTTACATTTGCGTTAAAACCAGAAGTCCACAACGAAAGAAAAGATTTTTAAGAACATCCATGCGTGAGCATTTAAATGAAAGCTTTTAAACAGTTCTTCCAAATGCTAACTGCCTGTTTATTTATTCAGTGTTTTGCACAATAAATTTATCTGTATTTTCAGCCCTAAACTTAGGAACCCTTAAAAGCAAAAATGTAAACGCGGCCGACAACAGGACGAAACAAAATCAGCATTAAATGAATACAACACAGTTGGTGTATTTGCTTGTCGTTTCGGCACCAAGTTAAAACATGATTAACAATTTTTCAATGGGAATGAAAGCACTGTACGATTTCATCTGTAGCATTAGACACATTTACGAAATTCCTTTCACAGTTATCTACCTATTCTTTGTTAATATTTAGATCACCGCGGTCCAAAAAAAACATATTGAAGACCATAAGCGTTTTTTAACCCCTAGTTTTAGACACCGATTGTTCCTTACTGATTGTACAACATAAATTGCACATCACTCAAGAAAATGTCCGCTTTACCAATGTATTGACATGGCAACAAGATATTAGCTTATGTATCACTTGGGTCTTGTGGGATTAATGATATCTGACTTGTACCGGATCTGCTCTCTTATCGTTAAGACACAAATTGAGCAACACCAGATGTTTTATGGAAATTTCGTTTCTTGTGAAGTGGACAGACTTTCAAATAAACAATCATTACAGATAACGCGGGGAAACACAACAAGCTTAAACGAAATTCAAGTACGAGAAGTCTCTATCTCAGTTTCCTGAGGGTAGCTGTTACGCAAGGAGAAAAAAGTTTCTTTTTTTCTTTACACCGTTTGACTTGCATAACAAACAAATTTCCGCTGGTGAGTAAGATCTGAGGAAAAGATGGGAAGCGTGCACGCAATTTACCAGAAATAAAAGCGTACAGAGTCAAAAACACAACCGTTTTTCACGAACACGTTATTATTAAATCGATCGTCTTTGCGTTTGAGGTAATCGAAATTCGACTAAACCATTAATCCTACAAAACAGATCTGTTTACGCCCTCCAGCCATTTAGTACCATCATTCGGCTTGTGCAAGCTGTTAAGACAGGATACACTACTTTATGCTGATGATAAAAGGGCCAATCCAACTCAGCATGTTTCTCCTAAACTGCGTGTTGACCCGCTGTTTTTACATTAACAGCTATGACAAAAATTGAAACGTGATATTTAGGAGTTTCCCAAAGTGAAAAGCAATGCTATTCAAGACAACGCTTGCTTTACCACTCGAAAACCGTCTAGTGGCCGGTTGTGACTGCCATGTTCGTTGTAGCAAACTTGCACACCAGCAAGTAAGCAGTACCTTATTCCCAGGGGCCCGCCGGCGGAGCCGTCAAAGGATCCTTCCTGTAGCAGGTGGGCTACTGTGTAGTAGGCGTTGTAGATGGTGGAATCGGAAAGGGACTCAATTAAATATTGTTCATCCCAAGGAAGGCGAGTTCCTGTCGAAGTAACAGTACAAAAGAAATAAAATTACGTTATCTACTAATCTGCGCGAAAGACGATCATTTTGCAAGGTTTTTAGTAGAACGCGAAGCCAGCACGAGACCCGCGTGGACAACTCACCGCCCACGCAGATTTGGCGATTGACGCGCGCTCGCAACATGCTCCATGAAGAGCTTGCAAACGGCTGTCATCGCATGATATGGATTATATTAGACTTGAGTACTTTAATCCAGAGAATATTCTGGCACGTTGATATCATAGATGCATTGTAAAATCTGGGACAAATTCAGCATATTTCGGACGCTTTGTTTGAAATCGCAGAATCAGTAATTGTTCTTGAACTCTTGCGACAAAGGTGATATGACATGGATTAACAATATCTGATATGGCCCTATATTCAGAGTCGAGCGTTTCATTTAGGGTGGAGAAGTTTGAAACATTGTTCATTGATTGTTGATAAGTGAAAAAGCCCATTAAAACGCATTGAACATCCCCATAAATTTTGTGGAAACTTATTTGCAAATGTTTCATTTGCGTGTGTGTAATTAATATCTGATATTAGCGGCACTACTTGTTGTCTGAGAGATATTTAGAGATGATAACTGTGGCAGTCTTAGCCGGCAAGTTTTGTCTTTCAATTTCTCAGTCTAGAAAGTATGCAAATGCACTAAGTGACCATATAAGTGTGCATTATACTTAAAATGGTACTAGAGTTGACAGTATTTGGCTGAAATTTCACTTCCGAGAAGATCCGTGGCTAAATTAGATTTTTTTTCTGCAGCTTTAATATCGGCGACATCAAGCAACACCTGCCCCAAACACGTTTTTCAGATTTATTATCACTTGCTTAAGCTCAGGCCAAACCAGACAGCACTTCTAGACAAAACCCTCGTGCTGTCTGCACTTGAAGATAATGAAAGACGAAAAAGCTGCATTCGCTCAAAAAACAAAACAAAACAAAACAAAAATAGCGGGGTCAAAATACACCACACCTTAGGAATACTTTCAACAATTATTCTACAAACGCGCGTTGGATATGGATAGCAGATAACCATAGATTTGGAAAGGCAGAAAGACCTGAGGTTTTCGGGAAATGGACAAAAGACCTATATGCTAATAAATTCTAGAAGTTTCCCTAGAATAGCCGAATAGAAAAAAATTCTATAGCATAGCCTAAAATTAGTCTCTAGAGCTTTAAAATTACACCAGATGGCTTAATTAAAGCATATGAGAGCAAACTGTCGTTGGTTGTCCCTGTCTTTCTAGGGAAGCTTAATGTTTCCTATTTATAGCTTAAAGGAAAATTCTTTCTTTCATCTCATTACAAAAAAAATCCCGACGCTGTGCTCCAAGATATTTTCACCTTGGTATGTCTTTCATCTTTCAACAGTAAGTACATTGTCAAAAGCCTGACTGCGAAGAATGGTGACTTTCCCAGCCGGAGATCACACAAATATAGTTCTCGGATCTGACCAATCACAGCAAACGTTAACACTGAACGAAATGAACCAATCAGAGTTGGAAGCAGCATTATGGGAACGCTGCCGAGCGCGGAAAAACACGCGCATTCCAAGTCACGGTCGGAGTCCCGGGCCGGGTTGTTCAGAAGCCGGTTAACGCTAACCCCAGATTAAAAGTTAACCGAAGTATCACTTTTTCTGGTATAAAAGCGTTTTAAGTTCTTGTGCTTTGTGTTGTTTGAGATTCCTCACGTTTAAAACAGAAGGAAAAACGATGTAAACAAATAACCTCACCGAAAAGTCACAAAACTTGCAAAGACTTGCAAAAAAGACTCCTTTGGTAAAATCTGCGCATATCACAAGACCAAGCCGTAGTATCAACACAGAAGCCTTCATTACAGTTGATAATTCCTAATCAGTCATCAGAAACTCACCAAGACCATAAGACCTCGAACACGCATGCTCCTGAATCCAGTCTAATGTGGCCTCAAAGTTCCGCCTGGTTTCCTCAGCATATCTTAAAAATAAAACCACGCCAGGTATTTGAGTGACGCTAGATCCTACATCTTTACAATCACACATTTTCCATTGTGGTAACAAGAAAAACTTCACAAAAATCTTAAACAGAAGTTTAGACATTATTGCCAGCTTCTCTACTTTTAGCCTGATTCTGTTACTTATTTCGTTATCGAGACACTTCCATAAACCAACTGTAACACTGATGGTAACGCAACGCTGTTACAACAGTCACGTAATTTAGCTCCTAACGTCAACTCACGTCCCTTCACAGCTCAGAAGGATCCATTGGTTAAACGTCTCAGAAGACAACTTGAGCAGCCTTCAGTTCAAATTAAAACCATCATCATTGCTGTGAATTTTTAAGCATGTCCATTGATTTCATAGCCGGCAAAGTAAACCTTCCATACTTCGCCGGAGAAATTTGAAAACGAAAGTTCCACTCTGAAAACGCATCGAATGTTTTCCGTCCACAGTACGCCGGAGGTATTTACACTGTTTAAAAACACAACAATCGCCGGTCATTTTGGATTTGTGTTTTCAAATTCCTCTGGTTTGAAGAACGTTTTCGAAAAGCTCCGTTTTGGTGACGAATTATTGTGGGCGGTAGACCTAGCCGTAGAAATAAAGCTGCGTTTCCAAATTTCTCCGGTGTAGTGCGGACGCTGCCCAACTGCTAAATTAATTGAGTATAGCAGTCTTTTTGAGCCAATCAGAGAGAAACGAACCGCACGTGCAATCTAGTGGTGTCTCCTCACAGAGTGTCCTGGCTTGTCATTGGCCAAGAAATGAGAAACCGACAAAAACATATCATGTTCAAGTTATTACTCACGTGTTGAGATCTTTCAGAGATTCCCGCGCTTCATTTTTCCACGACTCTTCGCCGTAATCCAGAAACCTACCAGCAAGAGGCAGCGATGTAAATCTCCCTTCGTCAACCATCACAAAACAGCTATCATCAAAAGACAATCTTCGTATTCTCGGCATTGGACTGGAACTAGCTTGCAATGGAGGCTCATGCGGAAAGGGGGGATATCATTTAAAAGGGATTGATAAGTCAAATCGGAGTTTCAAGAATTAGTGCATTGTGAATCTAATTCTTAAAACTGCGATTTGGCTCATTTAATTTGTATTGTGAAAAGGGATTTATAAGTCAAAACGGAGTTTCAAAAAGTAGTGCAATGTACATCTAATTCTTGAAACTGCGATTTGGCTTATTTCATTTGTATTTAAAAAGACACCGCATATTAGCCTCACTTGCAAGCTAGTTCCAATCCAATACCGAGAATACGAAATACGCATGGTACCATGCACTGAATTACAGAACAATCACAGTTTGAAGCTCTTACCACTGATCACATAAAGCAACGACGCACTCATCCGCAGAACGCGAAATAACCTTTCTCTCTGGCTCCATGTAAATTCGTGCTTCGCCCTAAACACAACAGGAGACCCACAGAAACGCAATTATTACCTAACCATTGTCGGACGAGCGGAGTGTTGTGGACAGCAATTCAAAAACTCCAAAATAAACTTACACAGTCCGTCATCTTCTTTTGCACAAGTTTCTTCACATCCTGAACTTTCTGGCCCGCAAATTCTCCGATAATCAGGGTTCCTTCGTAGAAGCCCTTTTTGTAGGTGAGTTCTTTAGCTTCCACTAGAAGGTCCTTGTCGTTTTGGCTCTTTATCTTGAGGTCATCACAGGCCTTTACGGCGCAGAGGTCCCCATAGCCAGGAACCCGGATGATGGGTATTGGTTCATAAGGAAGAACCATCTCGTCCGTGATACCATACTTCTGTCTGAAAGCCTTGTGGTCAAAAAATGATAGTAAATTTTCTGTTAAGGTAATACTATACGAACACAAAATTACTGCAACATTTTTAACCCAAACTTCATTGTCGCAACATGTTTTAAGACTTCGGATAAAATTCATCACCATCCCTATAAAATTTTCCAGCTGAACTGCATGCCTGGTTCAAGCATTTCCCTTCTGTTTTTCCACCCGCCCAAACATGCCGCAAACAGAAAAATAATGGGTGAATGGAACACGGGCACCAGTACTGAGAACTTAAACACATTTCAGTGTTGTGATAGTCTGTATCAAAACGAGTCATTACGATACAGGACGCTGGAAACACATTCTCTGGTGTAATAACTTTTTAGCATCCAACACAAGCGTTTTAGTTCTCAACGTCTTTTAACATGCATGCACATTCAACAATAAACCACTGACCCCTTTGTTCTTCACATCTCTGAGAGCCGCATAATCATCCGGGGCATCTGAAGGAACTGACGTCACGATACCGGTACCTGACAAAAATATCTTCACATTAAACTGTTTTCCTAATTAGTTTTAATCTAAGCAAATACATGTACCTCTTATTAAAGTTAAGTGCCGGTTTGACGCGAACAGTCCTAGTTCCTTCTACTATGCAGCTTTATTCACAAACCGCGCTAACCAAGAGATTACACGTCACAGTTCTTCACAGCTCAGAAGGATCCATTGGTTAAATGTCTCATAGGACAACTAAGGTCCTCCCTTAACTGATTAAAATGTTCATCATTGCTGTGAATTTTTAAGCATTGTTACCATATTTTAGCTAGACTGTTCACAACTCCTCTATTATTATTCAATGCACGCGAAAGAAAAAGCGAGCAAAGCGAGCGCGGGCGCGAAGCACGAGGGGTAGGGGCGGAGAGGCGAGCAAAATACGCAGGGGTGGGGGAGGCGAGGCAAGCAAAGCGAGCCAAACAAAGAATTTTTCTCGGTCCCCACCCTATACCCTGTCAAGTCTCCCGTTTTGCGCTGGCGCTCTGTTCTCTCGCGATTCTATCTGCGTTCAATGATCGATTAAAAATACGGGAAAATAGAGGGCTGTGAACAGCCTATATTTAAGCAAAAAAAAAAAAAACGCTATTACTCAGTTACCCAATAAATTTTTAAATCACGTGTCGGCAACTTTGTAAGCCAATCAGAAAACAAAACAGTGACGACGCAAGCATTCTCGGAGTACTCTTGAGCAACTGCTCTACTTCTTTTAATCGAATCGCAGACGCGTTAAGGGGCTTCAGCGAGGATTTGACAAAAAAAAAAAAACGGCATTTGTTCCCGACCATCACAGCTTTCCGATTTTTGTTTTTTCCCTGTTTCCAATTTTTCTTGCGAGTTAAATCCATTTCATTCGGAAGGTAAGTTGCTCTCTCACCTTTGTCTTCTTTGATGGTCAACATGGGAAGTGTGTAGACTACAGAGTGCTTTGTAAGCGGAGCGTCTAGAGGAATCCCCATGATATCCTACAAACAAAACCAAATTCATTTAAGATAAAAAAAAGATCCAAAAGAATAGCAACTGGAAATAACATGATTGTATTTCAATTCCTACAGACCTGTCCTGTCAGCTCCAAGACAACATTGACAACTCCTTCCTTAGGGGTGAACCCTTGGTAGGACATGTTCCTGGCTGCTCGTCGTGTGCTGATGTAAATCTCATTCTCAATGTTTGTCTCAAAGGCAATGTACTGCAAACATAACAACAGTAAGATAGTATTATTCAGAATTATTAAAGGCAAGGAAATACTGGTGCAAACTTGCACGCAGTGATCAATTGATTAGAATCTCGTTGTTTGCCTACTTCTGCGAAATTGCGCACAATAATTAATTTTTTAATGTATGTCCATTCTTGGCAATGACGTGACAACGAAGTCAAATTTCTTATTCCAACACGGCTATATTCTTTCTTCTTTTTGCCTTTTCTTAACTGAAAGCAAAAACACTAACTAGTTGTGGATTATTTTTCCTAGCTTCTTATCCAGGCTATCGTTGCCACTTTGGTTGTTGCGTGTGGCCACTAGCCTCCCTTAAAGCTGGTCACGCAATCTTTTCTTTTTCCACCAATGACCTTCATTGGGAGGAGTGCGCAATGAGCCATGAACTACACTGGCTGAAAACTGCTGCAAGCAATGTTGCTTTTGCAAGCTGGCAGATGCCATCACTGTGACGTCACTATAACAACATATGGTTCATTTACCACCTCATTTACACTACAGACAAATAGACTACATGCACGACCAGCTGGGTTTTGTTCCTGAAATCCTCCATGTGATTGGAGAAGTTAAAATCAAGCAAAAAGAGGATATGAACCTAACTAAATGAAAGAATCAATGCTTCAGATAGACAGACAGACAGAGAGACATACAGAATGACAAACTGACTGACTGTCTGACTGACTGACTGACTGACTGACTGACTGACTGACTGATGGAAAGAATGAAGGATGGATTGACAGAGGGATGGGCAGCAGATGGACTGAATTTGCATCACACGCCAGAAAAGAAGGACACTGCTTGCAGTGTACCATAAAGAAAATTGCGAAACTATTTTGGCACTGAAACTATCATCGTGGTGGTGTTTTGTTATTTTACCTTGATGTCCGGCTGAACCCAGCAGTTTGTCTGTCCATACATTGTTTCTGGTCTCAGTGTTGCAGCCATCAGGAACACATTCTTTCCTGTCAAAGCACTAAATGGCAGACAAGAGAGAGAAAATAGGGATTACAAAATTATTCATTCAAATATCTGAACACTAATAAACAAATCGTTTCAGCCAGCCAGTCTGTCAGTTCTTCCATCTGTCAGTCAGTCAGTCAAAAAGGTGCCCGCTTTTCAAAATATAAATGTGAGTTGAATATTTGTGCACACTTACCTTAATTTCCCTTTGAATGGTTCGCAAACCTTCATTTTGATTCCCGTGTATTCTTGTGGTGCCACTCCCTAATGAAAAAAGTGGAAATAACAACCATCGAAAACAGCGCTCAGTTACGACACGAAACCATTATAATCAAGATACGGCTTTGATTTCTATGCCTGGAAGCAATCCACATCCAATTTCCCTTACAGGTGATTGCTTATGGCTTATGTATCTATTAAAAAAAAAATGCTGCCTATCTATAAAAACTTTCTAATGATTGATCTCATCTAATATGACCTCAAAATGTCCATTCAAAAGGGAAACATATGGGGAAAATATAAACATAATCAAACTCTCCTAACTATTAGGACAAGAAAATTGCATGGAAAATTTGTTTATGGACCTCACAGCTGACAGCCTACCTCTCCTGTCTGTCGGTCGTGATCCATGCAGGGCTGCCCATCCTTGGGAGAGAATATTGTGTACCTGATGAAAGACAGACATTGATGAATTCAGCATATTTTGGCTGTTATCAAGTAAGCAGAAAGCTGTAAATTCTGACTCCTTTCTCTGACCAAGTAACCTGACTAACATTTCTTAATTTAAATACTAGCATCAAAATACATTCCGAGTTTAAGACACAAACAAACAAACAAACAAACAAACAAACAAAAAAACCAGAAAGGAAAGAGAGATTGAATACAACGTACCTTTTGCCAAACTTCACTTTCCCACCGTCTTTCAGAGTCCAGAAGTGCCATCTTACAAATGAATCATAATAAGGATTGACATGCGTGGTGATAAATGTCCGTCTCCAGTCAACCTAAAAAATTGAGATCATGATTTTTACTTGGAACTTTAATTCTTGGAACTAACTTGTACATATCTCTACCAAAAAATGCTGGGGTGGATCTAGGGCGATTTGGTCAAGCCCCCTAAATTAAAAATAATGAAACATTATAACATGCTGACTTGGCCTCAGAATGCTAAAAATTTTCCAGGGGAAAGATGCCCCCAGCCCCCCCTACAGGAGACCGCCTTCAGCAGTCCATATCCCGAACCCCCTTTTTTAAAATCCTGTATCCACCCCAGAAATGTACAAGTTTGTTATTGGTATAATTTTTAAGTATAAGCTGTCTTATTATACGGCTGGCTCCATGAGCGGGCAAGATGAATCAAATCCTGCCCTGTGATTTGCTACCCAAGCAGGCAAGATGGAGCTATCTTGCCCGCTCGCGACTACTCACCGTGTCGTGCAAGAAAAATTTCCCTGAAAGCCATATAATAAATCCTTTATTGACCAAGCTTGTTCGGTCAAAATGGCAGGATATTGGCCTCATTCTTTTTTCGCGAGTTTATGGACCTCGACTCTGTCTCGGTCCATAAACTCGCAAAAAAGAACTTGACCAATATCCGGACATCTTGACCTCACACTTGGTCAATAACCCATATGTGTTCACTGACAGTCAGACATAGTGTTCAAAATCGTAAAAATCCATGATGTACCTTCAGTCCCATATTTTGAAGGTCAGATTTTGCCAAAGGTGGAAAATACTGCAGCCAGTGATCAGCATCAGCAAACCTAAAACATTCAAGATCTTTTTTATTACTTTGTTATTACTTATTTAATTTTATCTCTTTTATTTTAGTCACGTGTTTTATACCTGAGCCTCTCGCTTGGATACTGAGGGCAACCTCAATCCCACACAATGACTTTAATAAATTGATTGATTGATTGATTGATTGATTGATTGATTGATTGATTGATTGATTGATTGATTGATTGATTGATTGATTGATTGATTGAAGATTGGGATCAAAATTCTCCTAATAGTTGCTCTAATGTTTCCATATTAAAAAAAATAACCTTAGGAGGAGAATTTGAACTTTTGGGGGATTTAATCCCATAGAAAAATGGAAAATTTACAGCAGACTTGAAACAGTGATTGAATTACTGATAGTGGAGCACCTGACATAAACTTACTGTTTGATTTCTTCATCACTCATTCCAAGTGACTGCATAATCTGCCACTGATACTCCAAACCACCAGTCTTTGCAGCAATTTTACTTTTCAACTGTATGAATAAACCAAAATGGCAGCCTTGTGAATAATCAAGTTTCAAATTCAATTTAAGTATCTTATACAAAATATGATTACTCTGTGAATCTGATTCTTTCAACTCTTTGTAAGTTACTTTTCAATTGAAAGTGTTTACAAACTACAAGGGCTTTGAAAATAAAGCCAGTTGATTACCGAGAATACTGCTAATTAAAATGCAATTATAATTTCCTTACCTGTTTAGTTTCTTCTCTTTCACTATTTTCAGGAAACTTTGGTGGAAATCCAAAGTCATCCATTTCGCGTTTCAACTTATCTGCACAAGCCTGAAAAAAAAAAAAATTATACCAGTACACTGTTAGCTCAATCTAGCATTCATTTGATGTTAATTTTATTAACCACCCCCCAAAATATTTTGACTTCTAATTCAATTCAGGACTACTTCAAACCAGATAGTAGCCTGAAATGTTACTGCGTCATCTCAGGAGTAACCTCAGCCTAAAGAATAAAGAATACTGTGGCCATAAAAACAAGGTGGCTGTATAAACAGGGTGGCCAAAAGGTGGGGTTCTACTGTAATGACATTATTTAAGTTCAGTCAAGTTAAGTGAAGGCATTAGACACATTCTCATTATCTTTAATTACTGCTAGTGAGTATTATTAATTAATTGCATTTCATAATATAATTATATCACCTTGATTGGCATGCCTGTGCAGTGGAGTCCAAATGGAAACAGACACCTTTTTCCTTTCAGTCTTTCATATCCAATGGCAAACTAGACGATTCCAAAAAAATGCAGTTTGGCCAATAAAAAAAGATGTAAATAAAATTCAGGATAAGCTACCGAGACTAAACAAGCTGTCAGCGTGGAGCTTCACAACACCTACCTCAGCCTTGAGGAAGAATCAATGATCAAATGAAGAGCAATGGCAACAAAGAGAAAGAAAAATTGTTAGAAATATTTAATATTTATTATTTAGTAAATATATTTCCAGTAATAATTAAATTCAAAGTTATATAATTATCCTCTTTTTTGACAGACTGAAATTAATCTTCTTTGTTTAATTTTCTTAATATGTAGAATATTAATTCACTTATGACATTTTAGCTCATTTTTCTGAGGTCCCTCTAAGTACAGCCAAATAATTTTAGTTGTGCACTAGACCTACAAGTAATTTATCAAAATTAGGAAGAGTAAACTAATTTCAAAACAAATTTGCATCACCAACCTGGACCAAAAATACAACGCAGTAAGTGATCCATCTTTTTTCACATACCTTTGAAATGGTAAAGGTGTGTCCAAGATGAAGTCTTCCATTCATATAAGGATATGGAAATGTGCAAAAGAACTTTTCTTTCCTGTAACAGCAACATGATATACAGATTTAGGCCAACCTAAAAGCATAGCTCCAGGTGGGCTGGGTTGTTTAGAGCCCAATTAAGCTAACCCAGGAAAAGATAGAATTTTGAATTGAGTTTTGTAACTTTGCGGTGAGGTTTTCTCTATATTGCATTGTTTGGCCTTCTGTTTAGAGTTTTAATCACCATATACACAAAACAAAACAGCAAAAAACATTTGTATAGAAGAAAAAGTTACAATTCGGTTAACTTTTAATCCTGGGTTAACGTTCACCGGCTTCTGAACAATCCTGCCCTGTTTTCAACAAGTTAACCTGACCTGAGCCTGCAATCTCATCAAAAACCTGCACTTGGTCAGCGGTCAACTTCAAAAAAAATCTGTCCTCGATGAGCTTTAAACTTGAGCCTGTGATATGGTCACGTGATACTGGTCACGATCAACAGATACCTTGTTTTGACAGGTTTTAATTGATCATAACATGGATGTCCAAAATCAAAGAAGTACACGGTAAACCAAGGCTGCATGTCTCTGTTAACCTACATGTATTATTTGGAGTATGGCTGCCATGTTGTGCAACTCTGTCGTCGCCACCGCCATCATGCGCACATGCCCATGAGCAATACCGCTAGCCATGATAACCATGAGAAAATCAACTCATGGGTTTCCTTTTCTTTCCTATATGAGTATGGGGCTCCGCTTGGCAGCCGCTCCGCTATAATTATAAATAAGTATGTTTCATTTGCCAGCACATCTGAGATCCCTATTCAACCTAATGCTACAAAGGAGCGGGCAGGAGACTGATTAAGAGGCTCCAAGAGCTACATATATATTGAAACACCACAATTTAACAGCTTTATATCCTTTTGAGAAGTTATTTTAAGTGTGCTGCATGTGTATCAAAGAAATGATCTCTTATTCTTCTGGATCATTCACCTTAAGGAATGGAAGGCACAATAAGGCAAGCTTCTTTTAATGGCAGTGAGCCTACGTTGTTTCCTTGCATTATTACATGTGCTGTCAATGATGTTTGTATCTCCTCTCCCACTGAGAGTGCCCAAATATTAAATTATTGATTCAGTCATAAATGATAGTTATTATCTTAAAATAAAATTATTACTTTCAGTACTTACTTAGCATCTGGCGATCCAGGCTGTCAAGAAAATATAGCCATTAGCAATATTTATCAATCAAGTTAACACATTCAAGTCTGTAATGCAAAAATAGCAACAAGATACTTGGCCTAGTCATGTATGTTAAAGCAAAATCATTCTTACAGGAGCAGAATCTGTTTCAAAAGTTTTGTTATCAGCCCATCTCTTCTGGATCTGTGCCTCAACCTCCTTCAGGTAATCAACCTTAGCTGTGCTCTTTCTGTCAACCTACAAAAGGAAAAACAGGTACACATTCCAATAAGAGTTAAATCTGGATGAAGCAAAGAATAAAGATGGTACTGGTGTGGTGTGAGGGTCTAAACACAGTGGTACTATATGCAGGTATATAAGTGATGGGAGCTACAAATGAGACCAAAATGGTAGACCCAAGAGTCCCAGCTCAAGTCCTAGCTCAGGTCCTGGCTCAAGTCCTAGCTCGAGTCCTGGCTTGAGTCCTGGATCAAGCCCTGGTTTGAGTCCTGGCTTGAGTCCTAGCATGAGTCTTGGCTCAAGTCCAAGTTCAAGTCCCAGCTCAAGTTCTGGCTCGAGTCCTGGTTCGAGTCCTAGTTCGAGTCCAAGCACGAGTTCCGGCTCAAATCTTGATTTGGTACTTAGGTATCTTCCTTGTAGAGAGGCCAGTAAAGATAAAGCAATTGCCCATTAGCTTATGATCGATCAATGGATGTAGCACCTCCTGTTCCCTAGGCGCCCCCATTCATATTTTCCCCTCGATCCTCCACCACAACAAGGTGATAGTAAAAAGAGCGGCTGAAAAATTGGGTTGATTTAATAAAATAACGACCTATTTACCATCATTTTGGCCCCAGTAGCGTTCACAACTCATTGCACGGAATAAATGCAGGATTGCATCAGATTTGCAACTGCAAATTAAATGACTGCATCAACAGGAACTACAGGGGTGGCATCAACATAATTTGGACAACGAATTATTCAATACAAGATACCGATCTGCCAATGCTGGCACTCTTTAGTCTTATTTCATTTCTATAAAACCACAGCTTAAATTATTTGCATTCTGCGTGCAGTGAACCACAGCTGAGGAAGTTAAGAATCGTCCACAAAAAGTGAAAGATAAGCGAATGTAGCAGTCGGTATAAACACGCGATCGAATTCGAACTACATAACGCGTTTTAACCATTTAATCCAATGCAGGCTACTTACCGACATCCCCTCCACAGTAAAGCAGTATCGCCGAGCTCCAAACCTCAAAAAATTGGGAGAAAATTTAATAATACCGGCAGAATAATCAGTCACACGTGCGCCCAGGCGCATTACAAGAAATTTACAAACTGATATGTTGGGCAGCGGTAACTGCGGTTGGAAGAAAGTTATGTCATGTAAGTACTATCAGAGGGCATTCTCCAAAATGGCGGATCATTTTGATGAGAAGAGCGGAGTTGTTCCCTCAAAAACCTCCTGGGGAAATTGGGCGCAAACAATTGATGAAGTTTTCATAGAGGTCAATGTACCAAAAGGAACTAAAGGAAGGGAAATTTCTTGTGATATCAAGCCAAAGGGTATAAAATTTTGCTTAAAAGGACAAGAGTTTTTCAAGGTGACTCAGTCTGTAATTTCATTTTCACCTTCAAGTTCAACTTCATTACTTCCATCACTTTTATATTCAATATATTGTAATATTTTTTAAAATTCGGCTTTAAAATCAAAAAGTGACGAGGAGTCTATAAAAAAGCAGGAATGCTTGAGGTAATCGAATTATTCTGATGAACAGCTCATCGCATTTTTTTTTATGATTTTCTCCATAGGGAGAACTCTTTGGAACTGTTTTGGCCGATGAAAGCACCTGGGTTTTAGGTTTGTCTTAGTAACGTTCTTATTTTTTAATCTTACAAACTTAGTTTATTTTTACGGTTTCACCCCTGCTTGTTTTGCAATTGTGTAGTTTGAGATTATTCAAACTCACAACAGAAGGACAAAAAGTGTGACAGTGTATCTTTCCCTTGTAACTCTTAAAACTTTCAGAATGTTTGTCATCCTCAAATTATTGGACATCAGACTTCCGACTCTTCTTACATTGACTGCACATTTTACTGTGTTTTCTCCCCAACCGAGATGTTACCAGAAACCATGGAAGGGTCTATTCAGGTGTTCGTTTTCCCACTCAAGGTGATGTTGGTGGGTACATGTAGTTTTGATATCAGCCATTTTTCTGTTTGTTTCAGAGGACAATGAGCTTGTTCGAATTATTTTGGTGAAATCTGGCAGAGATGCAGCTAACTGCTGGCATTCACTGTTAACAAATGAATATTCTGCTGACCCATGGACATTTAATGAAATGGAAAAGAAGTTAACCTTAGAAAGGTTCCAAAAAGAGGTACATCTAGCAAGAGTGATCACTTGTATCCCTTTCATATTGACAATTGTTTAGCAGTCAGGTGTCATACTGAGTACAGATAAGCTCAAAGTTGCGATAATAATGGTCTTGAAGTAATATAATGTCATCAAATCTTCAAAGCTAATTAAAATTTTGCGACAAATTTTATTAAATAAATCTGGTTTCTTTGTTTACTTATTGTTATTTTGTCATTCTCTCTTTGGCAGAATCCTGGCTTTGACTTCAGCAAAGCTGATATATCTGGAAACTATTCTGGAGGAGGTCCACAATTTCCAAGCTGACAAAACATCCTAGCTTTACAAATAGTTGAACAAGTAAAAACACAGAAAGCCTGAAAATAAACTATAGCTAACCAAATGCTGTCAAGGGTTACTAGTCACCTCACCACCAGGATGTCTCACCACCAAGCGAAGTCTCCTCGCCACCAAAGTACTAATGATCTAATAACATTAAACTGAAATTCGTTTTACTTTGTTTAGTTGTACAACTCACACAGCCCATGTAAGGTTGAAGTTGTTCAATCGTTTAGCCAAAGCCTTTTATGAAACACTTATGAAAGCTTAAATGCAAACACAACAGCGAAGCAACTGAGCAATAACAGCACAGTCAGTTCTCAAAGATATATACATGTAGTTGAATTCTAGAAAGCTATGGTTTCTTGCTAGACAACGGAGCACATTTCATGTCACCGACAGCATGTTGACATCGAAATTTGGAAACAGACAAGCTAACAAACTTATAAGTTGATTGACATTGTACTCGCTCTAACACCTAATGTACCTCGACTACTTTACTCTAGTTTAATTTTCTCTTGGTGTTTGGTGGCGAGGAGACTTGTCTTGGTGGCAAGTTCGTTGGTGGTGAACTTCCCAGGTGGCTAGGTGACCGGATACCCTGCCAAGATGTTTTATAATTGCTTATTAGAACTTATAAATGTTATATTATTCTGCAAATGTTTGCTAGCAACCTTTGAAATATTAAGCTTACCTTAGTTTATTCACAATATAGACAATATAATTACTCTTGGGTTTTGCATTTTGGTTAAAGATCCATCATCAAAAGTCACAGAACTGAAGAGAAGGAACTACAGTTAACATACATCTCAATTTTCTGCATTCTTCTATAAACATTTCACCAGTTTCATTTGGGTAATTCCTGGCTGGAAGTCACATGCTGTTCACTATATATGCTTGATATTAAATCAGAAAGTCAATGGTACCGTTGAAGTCATTAGACAAAGTCATCTCAACTCATTTTAGTTAGCCAAAGCATGAGCAAAATTAAGAAGTATTTTAAAACAATGCTATGGTAACACAATAAAATTACTTGTGATCAGTTACCAGTACTTTGATGCATAGCTGGAGAGAACCTGATCAGGTTGTTGGAAAAAAAATGGAAGGGATTAAAAATACCTGGCAATTAGCTAAGAGCTAACTGCAACTCTTCATAAAAAGACCAAGACAATTTGAAACAACGTTTCCATCAATTCCAAGCCTGCTCATTTTCCCCTCCCCCCACCCACTCCTTCCAGGCATTTGTTGGGTATTTGACAACTTTTCCTGCCTCAGGGTAGGGCAGGGTATAGGCATTTACCATAGCAGGTCAACCCAGGATACGGTGTGGCAATGTGAATTCAGTTTTTAAAAGGCACACATTTTTTGTTGTGAATTTAACATTTCTCAATTGCCCCAAAAGCAAAATATTTAAAATGATAAACTAATTGCTTGAGTCCTGTGCATTTCTTGTGTCAGAGCCTCAACCCCACATGTGCAAAAATTTGTATGTACTTGTGAAGTAAGGCGGATGAGCGGGCTTGGAATTAATGGCGCCACAAGAAATAGCATCCGTCAGTAAGATCATTGAAACAAATATTGTAAAATACAGCCACAAAACCTATTTGTCTTTTGTGCTGATTGTGCAGAGGAGATTAGATAGTAAAAGTCTGTTGGACCAGACCAAAAAATAAGTAAATAAATAAATAACTTGTAAATAAATAAACAAACACAAGTTTTACCGACTTTCTTTCTTTATGCCTTCCTTTCTCTCTTTTTTCCTCATCTGTTTCTTCCTTTTTTTCCCCAAAACTTCAAAAAAAACTCTACCTTTTACAAAAAGTTAACACTGTCTATGATCGTTTGACACGCGGAAGCCGGCGAGAGTATCCTCCATCTCACCACCCCCGGGGTCACAACTTTTGTCAACGTCTACGTCAAAATGACGCATTTCTGGTGCACTTCTTCAGCCAATCAAAATGTAGTGACATCATCGTACATCAGAATAATTTAGAAGCGAAGAAGTCAAAAGCCGCCGTGGCTGTTTTGTGGTGAGATACACTTGTTAAAACGTGGGATTTTAAAATGTATACTGCATAGAAGATGTGGAGATTTATCTACAGAAAAGGTAAGTACATGGTGTTGTTTATTTGATTGCGAACTTGCGAAATATAATTACAGAAACATTGGTATAAGGTAAGCCGAGGTAAGTTTACTAATCGTTCAACTACAATATCGTTTCTTTTAGTAAACGGCCGTCCTGGGAATTCGTCCCTTCGTCTTGGGCAGATCCAAGCTGCTGAGAAGAATGAAGATGTGAACAATTCAGTACCAGATGAAAAAGACAAATCGCTTCATAAGGCTAAAGCTCGCCATGGGAAAGTTCTTCTGGCCTCAGAAGTCAGCTTTAGAAAGTGCGACTTCGAGAGCGAAAGCGAAGCGCTCAAGTTAGGCTTTGACCTAGTGCGATGTATTGTGCAGAGCATTCAGATCGATCGGAGAAATCGAACGCTGACTTCCTCGACTCGCTCTGCCAGTGGGAAAAAGGAAGGAGATTCCAATCCATTTTACGGGGAAATGCACTCGGTAAGTGAAACTGAAGAATATCCTTGAAAACTGAAACCATAATTGCTATAAAACCCCGCGTGTTGTCTAGTCTGTTTTCACGTGCTTACAAACTACGAGACTGGAATTGCTAGCTGACTTTTATTCACTGGCAAGAAGATACAGTTAATGAACCTTCTTTTAAGGTTGTACTTATCATACATACGATGTATAACCGTGTTTATTTATTTTGTACAGTTCTCCAACTTTGTACATATCTGTGTTGACGGCACTCATGCATAAAGATCAGAGTCCCTCTGCAACCATGCGTGAAAAGAACATGGTTGCATCATCGGCATTTTGTTTTGATAGTTGAATGAATATATTATTCTTGTGAGGAAGGCTTGTCCAAGTGTGCTGCTTAACTAAAATATTGTGCTTCATTTGCTGATAAGTGAAACTTGATATTTTTCAGTGGTGTAAAGGAGTACTTGCTTTGTCCAGCCTCCTTGCCTGCCGCAAGTTTATAACAGATGAAAAGTCTCCGCTGCACATCAATGTTAAGACTATTCCTTCTCAACTGTTGTCAAGAGTTCTGTCATCGTACAGGCCAAATGCCACTCTCGCAGTGCTTCCTGTGGCTGAGAGCGTCCAGACTTTCAGAGGGAACGCCAAGCCTACAGACTCCTTGGACCAGGCTATTGCAACTTTCCAGTCTTCCTTCAGTGAATGCACTGCAGCCACCCAGAATAAGCTAGGTATACAGTTTGCATCACTGAAACAGCACCAGAAAGCATTTTTACTCTTCATGCAAGCCAGTGAACGAGGTCATCCTTTAGCACAGTTTAACCTTGGCCTGTGTTATGAGAATGGAAAAGGAGTGGAGAAAGACTTGGCCAGGGCTGTAGAGTGTTATAAAAATGCTGCTGCCCAAGGCCAGGCTGGTGCCATGTACAACTTGGCTCTGCTTTACATGGAAGGAGATGGAGGCCTTCCAAAAGATCCAGAAAAATCTTTAGAACTTCTCAAAGGAGCTGCAGAGAATGGCTTGTGTAAAGCACAATCATACCTAGGATTGTACTATGCAGATGAGTCTTCCAGCCTCTGCGATTATGAAAAAGCTGTCCCCTATCTCAAAATGGCTGCGGCTAAAAAAGACCCATCAGCAGAATACAACCTTGGCATCTGCTATGAGCATGGCCTTGGCATTGAAAGGGACATGCCAAAGGCTGCAAGTCTGTACATGTCTGCGGCTGAGCACGGCCACACTGGGGCACAATACAATCTAGGGGTTTTCTATGAGCATGGTCTGGGAGGATTTGCAGTTGATAAGAAGGAGGCAGCACGGTTTTACCGCATGGCAACAGAGGCTGGAGATGAAGATGCTCTGCACAATCTTCTACTCCTTCGAAAGCAGATGAAGACAGAGAATCTAACCAGTCAGTCAGTTAAGCCTCAAAATCTTGTGTTCTCACTGCTCAGAGAAATGGCTTTTCCAGCTGCAAGGCATGGTCATGTATTGCATGAAAATAAAAGTATACCTCGCTGTGCTTCTAGCCCTGGAATTTTAGATGAGTCTACAGCTAGTGATCAACAGAATACGTCTTCAAACAAAGCACCAAACGCTTTGCTGGCATTTTGACCCCATGGGATTTCAAGATGATCATGTCATTCACAATATTTTTATCATCTGCTTACTTTTGTAAAGGTAGAGATACGTTTGTGATGACTCATTACTAACTTCAACTGAGATCAACTGAAGCCAATTTTGTTAGAGATTTGACAAATACAGGGTCAAAGACAAATGTTATTAAATATTGTGTATCAGTCAGGATCTGATAGCCTTAAAGGTCTGATTGTGTGAACTTCTGGAGAAGTCTATTGCTAGATCCAAGTCAACTTCCACTTTAGGTAAAATACATGTATGGTAAAGGTTAAGTCTGCATATGAGCCAAGTGGTCCATCCGGCCAGTGCTTATCTCTGGTTTCTGTAGCATGAAGCGACTAGGAGTATTTTTACTTCCCCCTGGATGGGATGCAAGTCCATTACAGGGTTACTCCCACCATTAAATTCAGCGGTACCCATTTATACACCTGGGTGGAGAGAGGCACTGTGAGAGTAAAGTGTCTTGCCCAAGAACAAAGTACAATGTCCCCTACCAGGGCTCAAACCCAGACCACTCAATCCAAAATCAAGCACACTAACCCTAAGGCCACCGAGACCCCCACAAAAATACATGTGCACACCTTATGGTAGCTGTAATGACTGTAGAAACAGGTAACATTTGATCTGCTTAGAGAAGTCAGCCTGAGTTGTAGTAAAAGATGGTTTTCACAGGCTTGTGGTTATGTCGCTGATGAAAACCAGCTATTGGTAACTTAAGCCTGGTTCTCATATCCCGCCGACCTACCTGCGACGTAGTCGCCGGTTGCAACTGACAACATTCAGCGATCTGTTCCAGTGGGTCCCTGGCGCATCTGTGATGGATCGCCGACCTCAAATTTGCGCGAAAAGCAAATCGAATTGCGCAATTTTTAACCATTTTACCTGTAAATATGGATCAAATTGTCTTACTGGAGTATGTTGCGTCCGCAGATGATGTTCACATAAGCTAGTTTCATCGCCGACAACCGCCGGCTTGCCTGTGAAGTTGAACTCAGCTCAACTTCGCCAGCAAGCTGGCGGTCAATGCCTGGGATAGATTATGATTTGGCGATAAATGTTCACATATGCCATAACGGTGTCCCAGGCCGTGCTGGCGGCTATGTCTCAGGTATGTTGGCGGCATATGAGAACCAGGCTTTAGAAGTCTGTAAACAAGAAAATAATATTACGGAGGCAGAGTGGTTTAGGGCATTGGTGTTGTTACAGCTATTTGAAATATTTGTTTCCTTTGTTTCAGTGGCATGCCTGTAAACTAGCTAAGCTTACTGCTTGTATAGCTAAGTGCATGACCACTATAAATAAGTTTTACTTTTTACATTTACATTTACATTACGTTAGAAAAAGATGTTTTTAATTTCTCACATTTATGCAGACTTGAGAACTACTGTCACTTCTCTCCAATATCAATTTTTATTGTAAAAACTTGTCATAGTTTTCTATCACATATGGAAGAGATGTCAACAATCTCCCTTTTTGTTTAGAATTTCTATACAATATTAACATAAATTCTTACTTGTATTTTCTAATACACTAATTTTGTAAAAATGTATATATCCATAGAGTTTTTTCAGTTAAAAATAAACAGAAATAAATATTCAAGTTTTCAATGTTGAAAGGTTTGAAGTTTTATTTAAATAATGTGAACACATATTTTCATCTTTCACCTGAAACTATTAAAAGTGTCGTTGTGGTTACCTCAAGATACTTGTTTGAATGGAAAGGCAACTCCTATACTATGCTACATCATCTTTCTTTTAGAAATTGTGGTAGTTTGTAGTGTCATGATTGTTGGCAATCTTGCTTTGATGCATTTTTGCATAGGCTCTGCAAATGTAGATTATTTCCTTCAAGCTTTACATTTGCTACTGAGGAATTAAAATGTCATGAAATTATGATAATAACCCCCTGATCCCTCTGATTATACCACCCCTCCCAGCAAAATAGAATCCACAAGCTTACAAATTATGTTGATTTAGGACTTATTATGTGGATTTCATGGTATGAAGAGTATCCAATTTTTAAAAACGAGACAGGCTTTAAATTATAGCCATGGTTACTTTCAGTGAACAGTCGGCCAGATCAGTCCAAATATGTAAAGCCTTTTGAAATGTGCACTTTTGTGACAATTTTATAGCTCAGTAGGAAAGAACAGCAGGTATCCTGAAACACTATATCCTCTTGTTCTTGGTTTATAGTGACTAAAAACCAACTGAAACTATGAAACCTGTATTATGAGTCCAGGCCAAAAAACACCTATTTGATTGGACAAAAATGCACAGCATCCGCCTCAAAAAATCATCACACTCTAAAGTTTGAGACGTAGTTTTGAAATTTAGTTTAACTTAACAACTTTCAGGGTGCTGTTGATTATGTAAAACACAACTGTCCGTTGTCAATGAAACCCAACTGGCAATGCAGTGTGTGGTGACATTTAATTGATGCCTTCCATGAAGTTCATCCTGTCAATAACAGCATTTAAACCCCTCTTCTTGGTAAGCCTGGAAATGTCATCCTTGTTTTTACTCAGCAAAATCTTGTCTTCCTTTGATGTCCATTGTTCTTTACCTGCCAATAAGAGAATTTAAAACAGGCTTCATTTCCTCTGGAAGGATATGCTAATGCTTGTGCATTGGACTCAGGATCAAGCAGTGTCAGTGGATTTGAGCACTGCCACACTCAGTCTGTTGGGCAAGACATTTCACTCTGACATTACAGTACCTCTCTCTAGCATCCTCAGAGACCCATAGGCAGCTAGTCAGGCCAAGTCATACAGTATCTTCAGAGAAAAGTTTACCGTTCAAAATATCACATCGTCCCAACTAGCTGCCTCTTGGTCTCCAAGGATGAATGCTGGGGAGAAAGCTAAGATGGACTTGCTGTGGCTAACATCCCAATGCCATCCAGGGGAGTAGCAATACTCAGCAGCTGCTTCATGCTACAGAAACAGGAGTTGGGATCATAGCTTTTGAGGCTTTACTGAAAAACAGCATTCCTATATCACATAAACAAGGCCATATAAGTACCAAATGTGACTGGCAGAATTTGAGCCTATTCTAGATGGCTGGCAGCTGGTCTTTTCTCTTAGGGTCACATAGACATGTGTTTAGCCATCTTGAGTGCAAAAGGGTGGTATGGCAGAGTATAGGGACCCTTCAGGCTTAATCATCTCACTTCATAACCCTTGCTGAATTTCAAGAGAAAAACAGACTGACAGCAGTCTAAGTCCATTCAGAAGACAGGTACAATTCTTGGCAGCATCCCAGGCTGCATAACAGGCCTTCATAGTCTGATAATGTTACATGTAGCAATGTAAGCACAATGTGCTTTGATTCAAATTGCAAGGCTGCGCATTATAGAGATGCCATTAGGTACTGGCTGTAGATCAATTACAATAGGTAAAGTGTTAACAAACCTGTTCCATTTTGGGAATAATCTTCTGCATCGTCTAAATATCCAGAGGTAACAAGCAAAGCATGGATGATCTGTGGTACTGTAAGCCCATCCAGCTTCTGCAACAATCAAATGTGATGCCTTTAAATTTCTTTAATATCCAGGGCTGTGCTCTAGAGGCGCCTGGATGCCACAGGCAACTTGCTTTTTCCTTTGGGCAACTGGAAAAACTTACTTTTTCATACAAGCTTAAGTGTTGGGCACCCAGGATTTCATGGTTAGGAACCTCTGGGCTCCTTGTACTTTTTCTCAGACCACAGCCTTGAATTATCTTGAGAAAGACTTGCTCAGCCTTGTTCTAATGTATAGTCTTGTCTTATGTCACTCTCTTTACTTACATGTATTGTGACCAATTTGTTCACTATTAATTTTCCTTACAAATACAGACAGTTTTGGCCGATGTGTTTACATCCTTGCTGAGCAATTTGCCAAATGCAAGTGACTGCATTGGAGTATGCATGAATGAAACAATTGAAGGAGCTAGTCATAAAAGGGGGTAAGTGACGATTTTGGTTGTTTTTTTGTTTTTGCTCCAAATTAGCTGAAATTTTGCATGTGGACTTCATATCAGCTGAAAGTATTGCCCTGTAATTTTTTCGCTGGGTTGCTCTTCGTTTTCAAGAAATAACGTATGCAAAAAAAGGCACTTTTCCTAGCGGCAAATGAATCATCACATGAGCTGAATTTGGTGGCAACAAGGATGTAAACATATTCTAAGCCAAATTCGTCTATTGATCCAAACTGTGAAGGCATTAGAACAATTTCCCTTGTCAGTGAGTCTAATTTAATTATTCAAAAGCAAGACATCAGTTGCCAGGAACATAGTCTCCGAAACAATTACTGCATCTGATACGTTATCAAGAACTGTAACAGTGTAACAAAATATCATCTGATTTTATACATGTACATTTAAGAATTATAATAATTGTAGAAGTAACAATTAAAAGAAATGGAGGGCAAACAATGAGAAAAATTACTGCACACAACCACAGTGTAGCAATTGTTACATGTGTACCTGTACGGATGTAGGCTTGAGATTGAAAGGATTACTAACTGTACCTCTTTTAACAATTAAATAACAACGCTTCAAGCCAGTGGGTTAAGGATAGGGTGTAGAAATATTATTTGGCTCAAATGGGACTCTTTTTTTTTCCTTATACTCATACCTGGAGGTTACTTTGAAATGCATTGTAAAATTTGAAAAATGCCTCTTGCAGTTTTTTCTCCTTTTCAGAGGGATTCTCATCATCTGATAAAGACTCCAAGTCTCTTTTGCTTCTCTTGGCCATGGGCTTCTTGTTGTCTTCCTCGTCTTCTGAGTTGGACTTTTTTGCTGATGGACTTTTAAAATCCTTTCTGAAAACAATCTCACCATCAAAGTCACTCAGTTTTTCTTCCTCATTCACTGGTCGCTTCTCATTTCTCGTTATTGCCCTGTTGACCATTTCCTGGCTTGACGAGACCCTGCTATCTTCATCTACATCTTGATCCTCAGCTACATCATTTTTCACCTCACTGCTATCTCTTTTTTTCTTATACTCGTAAGCTTGTTTAAGAAGATTGTCATCAAATATTTTATCATAATCCACATCTTCAGCAGCACTGTTTTCATCATCTGTATTGTCAGCCCTTGCTTCATCTGGTAAGTAATCTACAACAAGCAGAAGAACAAATAGAAGTGTTATCTTGATACAACTACAGTAGATACATTTCAGCCAATTGAAAGTAAAAAAGTAATTAAAGTGAAAAAACAGTTTTAAAATTGTGTGCATTACAGGTAAATGTTATCAATACCTGCATTTGTATCCTCTGTATCATCTGTTGCCATATGTTTGTCTTTATCACCAATTTTAGGCTTTGCTCTTGATGTCTCACCCCTAGGTATCCATTCCTGGCCTATGATAATGAAGACAAAATACACTTGTTGAGTGTGTGCCCAGTCCAGGTGCTTGTTATCTGCTCTCCAGTACAGTTGTCTTTTTGACATTTCAAATAACTGTCACAAATTATCATCATCATCATCAATCTTTATTTAAAACACAAAATCTTATTATAAAAATGCTCTTCCTAGGAGTCGTGTGAAAAATTAGAAAATACACTAATATTAACAAGAATACATTAATTACATTTAACTAATGAACTATGGCAACAGTGTTTGCGCCAGACCGCGCCATTGTGGGAATCCCGCGTTTAAATCAGAGATGGCCCCCAGAAAAAACAAAAAAGGGCCAATTTGGCCCTTTCCTCTTACAAGACTGCAGGCTTAACTCAGGCATAATATTTTAAAACCCACCCCAGGGCTCAAAATTGTGATTGATATGGTCGCCAATGCAACAAGCATTTCATCCTTGGCGACCAAAAATTCTGGTTTAGTTGCCATAATACGGCATAATGGCGACTACATTTCTCTGTGTTGACATCAATAACGGTTCTTTTGTCACACATTATGTCCTTCTAGAAAATCACATTGAAAGATCTTTGCTTCTAAAACATTCAACATAAGAAAAGAAGTCAATCCGTCCTTTTGCTTTGCTGTATTGATTCTCTCATATCGGAAAACTTCCAAATGGCTGACCGTGTTTGAAATCGCCCTATAATGCATTGCAAAGCCTTGATCACTGACTGCGTCATGTATGCCTAAGGATTGTTCTCTTGTAATGCACGGATCCTTCATACTAGTATCTGATTCAAAAGAAACTTTGTTGAGTAGAAACACTTCAAAAAGCACTTACTATTAAATTTTGTCATAGATCCTAATAAACTGCTTAATTTTTCTTGGTATCCTGGTGTATTTTTTCCTTCTGTAGCTTTCAATTTATTGGCCCCTTTCCTAAAAAATTGGCCCCTAAAAAAGATCTTCTGGGGCCACTTTGGCCCTCAAGTAAAATTTTCTGGCTGAAACACTGAACAAGTGTACAGTAAAAACCTACATGCCCAAATACACATGACTGCAAATTACATTTGTACATAGGCTCAATTTCCGCCGCTATCTCGTGTCCAAGCATGGGCTCCTTTCCCATAAATTAGCTGATAACCAGTAGCTGGTAAACAAGCCTACAAATTACATGTCTCACTTAAATACTGGTGCCTTCTTAACCAAGTTGTGTTACTGGCAACAGAGGTTCAACAATGCCGTATGAAATTTCACCGCATGTCAGCACCTGCACTTGAATAATGTCCATCATTTGTTACATTGTGTTTGTTTTTTTGCTTGACTTTTGAGACTTACTTGTAAGTCTTTCCTGCTTGGTCTATTAACATTAAGAACACAATGGTAATAACTCTGATATGAGGAGGAAGTACAGAGCTCATCTGCTTTCAAGAGATAAGTCTGTTTAGAAATAGAAATACAGAAAATATAGAAATATCCCAAGCATGCCATGATGTGCCTAATATTAGAAGGTATAGATGCTTTCAAGGGTTTTAATTTCTTGAGATCAATCTCCTTATAGAAGTGTCTAGTTACATATGAACAAGAAGTAAGTGCTACAGCTGTATACATTACAACATACATTGTCCTTACCAGTATCTTCACTTGTATCATCTATTTTATCTTCAAAGTCAGTTTCTAAGGATTTGTTGCAACTTCCAATTTTTTCATTTTCTTTTGAGGTCTTTGACCTAGTCATCCTTTCTTGCTCTGTAATGTTGAAAGCATTATTAAAATTAAATAAAATATTCAGTTTTATTAAAATGTAGATTCACAGCTCAATGGAAGAGTAATGTAAGGTGTGAATTGACACCATGTTTACATGTACTATACCATAGGAAAACAAAATTATTACGGTTATAGGCCCATCTATTTGTAAACTAAATATACCTCCGGATATAAGCCCCGCTCTAGCTTTCCTTGTTTTGAATTTGTTTATTATGATCTTTTAAAGCTTAATTACAAGTAAATGTTTGTTTTTTTTTATTCTGGTTATAAGCCCCTCCGTTTATAAGCCCATCCAAAAACCCTTATGAAGTTGTATGAGCCCAGGGCTTATAAGCGGCAGTTTATGGTATTGCAACAAGTGGAAAATTCTCCATTGTAATCTGATGAGTAAGAACTGAGTTAGTGATTGTCCTCTTGGAATATTGGAGGGTAGGTGCCTTAAAGGTAGTAGAAGAGGAGAGCAGAAATCTCCTCTGCAGCAAGGTCACCATGGCAACCCAGATACAGCCCACCTCCAGGCACCTGTCAATACAGCACTGTAATGAAACAGTGTGTGGAAGATATACTTACCCAAGTGAGAGGGACAGAGGGAAACAAAACAAGCAAGTTAGCAATACATTGCAAGAAAAGCACATGGCATGACTCTAGGAGGTCCTCCCAGTACCCCCCCCCCCCCACCCCCCACATATTAGATAGACCACTGTCTAGCATTGGCTTGATTTTAACTTTGCCTAAATTTTATTTAGCTGGTCCATATTACTAGCACTACAACACTCAGTAAAAATGGGCACCTTCTTCTGTGTCACATTTGTTTTGGCTATCAATTTTCTCTTGTCTTTTTGTAGCCTGTGCCCTGGTCACCCTTCCTTCATCTATAACATGAAAACAGAGAAACATGCTTTGTGTGTGGTTGGCATTGCTATAACATTAAAACATCAACAGAACTACTATGAGATAATAAGAAAGACAATAAGCATTTTGAGGTCATTCATGCACAAATTTCTCATAATCAGATTTTTTGCAACTTTTTCTGTTACAATTAGATAATGACCAACTCATAACAAAAATCAAAAACAATATTGGGGGTCAACATACAGACCAGCTACAAGAATACCTGCAACAAACAACCAATTTTCATCTGCAGTTACACCTACAGGGTCCGAAATTAACTTTTTAAGGCAGGCGCCAACTGGCGACTGAAAATTTTTTTTCAGTCACCATATGGAAAAATGTGGTCGCCAAAAAGTGTCAACAAAATTTTTCCTTCGCAGCAAAACAGAAACCAAAATTTTTGGTCGGCATGGGCTTGCCAGCAAAATATTTGCAATTGATGTAATCACAGGCGGCCCAAGCTCTCAATGTTATCCTTTTTTTTCCTTTTCATGCGAACGTTCAGGCTAACATGACATATGGCATGCACTATTACATAACGACCAAATTTGACCACGCGAAACATGACTCTCGCCTTGCAGCATATGGAGGTGTTGCATTACAACGGTTTGAATTTATAAAGGTTTGTTTGGGAATGCGACGGCTTTGCTTGAAAAGCCAATTATTCTTATATTTTGTGAATAAAATCTACTTACCCTGTTGCTGTGTTATATTCTTTGTTGTTTGCCAGCTCCTCGGGCCGATCTAACGTGATTTCGGCGAGTTATCGTTCTGTGGGTTTCCACTACTAAAAGAAAGACAAGGCCGGACACTGATTTCCGGAGTGCCTGCCGCTCCAGGCGAATAAATCCACTGAAAATAACCCTGCCAGCTCAATTCCTCCATAGAATCGAAGGTGAGATGTTGAAGTTCCATGTCAGTTCACTCGCTATGCGATTCCGTCCACAACGCCTTCGCTACGAAACATTTATTTCGAGATTGTTTTGCTCGCAAATTCGAAAACAGCCGTGTCACAAAAGTTAGGACACTTTTGTGATTTGCATAGTACGTTGGGTAACTATAATTAGCCCGACCGGGGGAAGTCAGCAACGATTTGTCAACACGCAAACCAAAATGCTCCCCGGGTACCCTCGTGATTTATTTGACAAACCCATAAAGGGAGTGCCCGGGGAGCATTTTGGTTTGCGTTGTAACACAACACCTCCATATGCTGCAAGGCGAGAGTTATGTTTCGCGTGGTCAAATTCGGTCGTTATGTAATAGTACGTGCCATATGTCACGTTAGCCTGAACGTTCGCATAAAAAGGAAAAAAAAAGGATAACATTGAGAGCTTGGGCCGCCTGTGATGTAATCAGGAATCAAACCAGTGCGCAAATCATCTTTTGACTACTTTGACAGATCTACATTTCCGCCTTTTGACACCCAGAGAATATCTAAATCTTCAACTTCACAGATGTTCCGTCTCCACCTTGTAATGAATTACGGAAAGATTTCAGAACATCTTTGGACACCACATCGCCTGAATAAATATTTATGGCGAAAGAACGCATGTGGCCTCTTGCGCCTGCAATATGTATGTTATGGGAAACCACTGAAAAAACATGGCAGCGAAGCTTCGCACTGATCATAGCATTGAAACTTTGTGGTAGATTTATAATGAGGAAAATCGGTTTTATACTTCAAAAGCAGTGGGAAGGTAAAAAGTAAGTGCTCAATTGGCGGGCGGCTTTGAATTTTATTTTAATCGATTTGGCTGAAAATCAAAGTTATTGTATAATTGTCGTGGCATGAAATAGTTAATCGCCTGCTGGTAACCAGTTGTGAAATTCTGGTCGCCAGAGCAAAATTTTTAGTCGCATTGACGACCAGGAAAGCGCAATTTCGGACCCTGACCTAACATATATATACATGTACCTTTGTCCACTGTCGTATTATGTGTAGATGGATTATCAGTTTCTTCTCTCCTGACTTTTTTCTTCTCACCTGTGATAGCGGAAAACAATTTAAATTATCATTTCATACTTCTTTTTATGCAATTTCATTTTTTTTTTTATAGTAGGTTTGGCCTGTAACATGTATAATATATTAAATATGCTGCAGGTCAAATTTAAATTTAGGATAATTTGTGTTAACCTGGATCTAAAAAACCCACAAAAACTACATGTAGGTTAATATTTTTCATCTAGGGATTTTTTGAAAGCCTAAGTGTGCAAAAAGAAAATACCTCAACCACTTACCAACAAAACTTTTCAGAGTCCCTGTTCTAATGTAAAGATCAGCGTGTTCCTTGTTCTGTAAATATTTGAGATAGCGCTTCCTCATGGACTGCCATGAGTGACTTGTAATCTACAGTACAAATGGAAAAAGAAATACAGATTCAAACACCATAAAGCAGCAATACAAAAAAGTAAATGTACATGTACAGAAGAATCCTGGTTTTTCAAACCTCCAAGGGAAACGAAAATTAGTTGGAAAAACTGGAAAGTTTGAGAAATTGGGGGTAAAATTACAGTGTTCGACTGAGGAGAGGGAAATGACTTTTGCTTCAAGTTATCATGAGGTTAGAAAAAATGAGGGTTTGAGAAATCGGGATTCCACTTTAGATGTAGAACTTGCATTGTCATAATTTGCAGGGATTTTTAGTTATTGTCAATAGCTGGTACTGAGCACTAGCCATTACTATATGCAGTATATATTTGTACCTACAGGTACATACACCATATATATAATCCGGGACAACCTCATGAAAAAAAAGAATCTAGGAATAACAGCTAATAGCAATATTATTTTTCTTTGTCATTACAGTATTTGTTTTGGACTACTGTACAAGTAAACCAACATTCACAACATTCAGTTAAGTACAATGTAGTACATGTCATCACACCTTTGCCTTCTCAGCCTTCTTATATAAAATGTTTCCTTTCATTGGACAGCAGTTAACATGTTCTTTTACAAACTTAATGAGAACCAAATCCTCTTGAACAGTGTATCTACGTCTTTCATGTTTCCTCCTTCTAAAAAAAGATAATTGTATAAATTAACAACTGTATTGAGACAACAGCTGAGACATCCACGAGCTTCCACTATTGGCGGCCGGGTCCTAGATGGAGACCGCTCCCATGGCAGGTGAATGCTGGAAACCAAGCCATGAGTCCCCACGCAGAAGGGGAGAGAGGCACCCGTCACACTGAATTAACAATGGAAAGAGGGATGGAGGGGAGGGGGAATGCTCCAAGATGTGCTCCCATGCAAAACAATGCTTACTGTAAATGCTATCGCTGTGAAGGCTGCCAACACATCTCAATCCAGTAGCACATGGAATCCTGGTGCATACACACATCAAAACACCGCTGACAACTACGGGAACGCAAGCAATCTTTGTTGCTAACTCTATTAAATTGCACTTAACTGTATTGAATATAGAACAAAGATTAACCCGATCAGTTGCATTGTGTTCAAAATGTAACTAATCCAATTAACTTATTAAGTTTATTGTCTATTTTGCTGAGATCATCAGTAGGGACTGGTTTGTTACAATTAATCTATTTCATTTATTTTCATTTATTTTTATTTGCCATAAAAAAAGATACATAGAAATTACAATTATTAGTGACTGTGCAAAACTTACGATGATGGTGAAATTGTCATATTTGATGATGCAGATTACCTGTCGCTTTTTGAACTTGTTACATGTGCACTTGCATCCAAGGACTTCATACTTCAAAACAAAGACACATAATTCAAAGTATACGCCTCATCAAACTTTATATGCGTACATGTAAATATGGTATCAGGTGTCAAGCTTGCAGATAAGTACTGCAATGTAAGTAATGTTTCATAACAAAAGTGTAATTTAGGCAGCAAAATACCACAGACTACTGGCTAACAAAAGTAACTGAAAGGCTGACACCTGCAAATATAAGACTACTAAACTGCAGAACTACAACATCCATACAGAAACATGTTTAGGAAACTCACCTGTATTTTTCCAAATCTTGCAGTCTATTATGTGTTATGCTATCAAAGATATAGTCAGAAGAAATATAGCCACACAGGTTGTTGCCAGCACCAGGGGTTGCAAGCCTGAAAATTAAAGACAAGTTTCATAACCATACTTTTTCAACCAGACACACCACCCTTCAAGTATCTCAAAATGAACAATTTTAAAGCTTAACTTAACAATTTAAAATTGGTGATACAGTGTTCCAGATAAGTGAGGGTCTCAGGTCAAAAACCCAACAAGATCAGCTACATGACCCGACAAATGAAAAGATTCAAAATTTTTAATCCTTTGGTGGGATCAGTAGGAATTGACCTGATGGGACTCCTTATTGACACCCTGCCTTAAAATCTTATCTGGAACCCTGCTGATAAGTTATCCTGCCCATCTCCCTGCTTTTTCCATATTCAGACAACATGTTCATGTAGTGTATCAGGGTTTCATTAAAGACCAGAGACCAGGTAACTTGACTGACTGCAAGGATGATTTTGCCCACCTGGTTTGACCATCTGGAAGGAAGGTTTTTTTTATAAGAAAGTTAAGTTCAAAAAGTTTTGCCTGCCTTTGAAAACCATTTGCCCTCCTGCAAAAAAATGTTATTGATACCCCTGGTATATATACACTGTGGCTCAAAAGCAGAAATACTGTTACATGTACATGTAACACTGCATAAACAACACTTGAAGTACATGTAGTTCATCTAGTGTGATTATCCAGGCACATGTCCTTTGTAGGTTACAACCCAATTCAGTCTCCACTGGGAGAAACAGACAATAATGATGACGATTACCCAGGTTGTAACCATTCTGCCCCTTCCCTTCCCTACCCTACCAAGACATTCTAATGCCCCTGACAAAAATACTCAGTCATATCATGCCGAAAATTACTCATTCATAGGTGGGCATAAATTTTTGCCAACATCCTGTTCATTTACTCAGGTAAAAAAATAGCGTGGCCATCACTGATGTGAAGGTGAATTAATCAACATGACACGAGCGTGGGACAAAGAAAAATTCTGAGTCCCCGACAGGAATCGAACCCATGGATGACCTCCCGAACACCGGGCGGGCGCTCTATCCACTGAGCTACGAGAACTCATGGAGAGCAAGGTCATTTAACTGAGTTCATATATGATAGGTGTCCTGCATACTGCTAGGATCAACGCTATCGAATTCATCGTGAGTAGTGATAAGTTAATAAAGATGGTGAATTTTAAGCTCGGTAATGAAATGTGAAGGTGAATTAATCAACATCACACGAGCGTGGGACAAAGAAAAAATTCTGAGTCCCCGACAGGAATCGAACCCATGACCTCCCAACACCGGGCGGGCGCTCTATCCACTGAGCCACGAGAACTCATGGAGAGCGAGGTCATTTAACTGAGTTCATATATGATAGGTGCCCTGCATACTGCTAGGATCAACGCTATCGAATTCATCATGAGTAGTGATAAGTTAATAAAGATGGTGAATTTTAAGCTCGGTAATGAAATGTGAAGGTGAATTAATCAACATGACACGAGCGTGGGACAAAGAAAAATTTTAACAAATCTAAATTTTTTTATCAATATTTGGGGCTGTCATTTCTGAGTCATTTTGACTCTAAAACGTCCACTCAGTGGGTTAAACCATCAGTCACCAGTGACCTCAACAGTCTTCCTCAAACCTGCCAACGTTTACCCAGAAAATCAGTACACTACCACATGTAGGCAGTGATATATTAAGGCACTAAAAGCCAACAAACATCAACAGTGAATGATTAATCAAACTGCACGGAAAGAAAACATGTGAAATTCGAATGTTGCGTTAAATATCAGCGCAACGTGCATGCATACGTACAAGAAGTTTACTCACTTTATGGAGTCTGTCAAGACCTTGCTGGACAGATGACCTCCTCCATGCTAAAAAAAATGTATATTCATATAACTCCATGAAAACACGAAGTCAATCAAAGTAAGCCTACTTTGAATGGGTTCTAAAAGCACCAATCATGTGAAACTTCAACCTCTGGAATGACACATTTCTACTGAATGAATCGTAAACATTCAAAGCAATGTAGTATTTATTAAGACCTTAACGAAGACTTACGTGTATCAGCGGTCGTAATCGGGTCTTCATTGCACAAGGCGTCATGTAGAAGTTCATTTGCGACCCATCCTCCGTCAGAAAAAGCGTTGAGCACCGTGGAAGTTCGTCCCCTTCTCTGCTGAGCTTACATTCCGCCAACCCCGCCATCTTTAGATCAACTTCGTTTTCCCGCCGCTGGGAGCCTCCACATCATGTACAGAACGAGAGAGACTGGTCCAAGTTCAGCGACGGAAAAGGCGTGGTACACCAGGAACCCAACGGGTGATGGTCCACTGTGCTGCTAACTACTACTACCTAGAACCACCAAAATTTTAATTACACATAATGAACTGTATTTTAAATTAATATAGAGTTACCCTAACATACAAATGAAAGCTAACCACAAGCAAAATGGAGTGAAACTAACCGCAAGCATACCTAACCGTGCTGACCGACCTAACCGTGCTAACTGTAGCCTGCAGAACAGGCGTAATTTTTTTTGCGTATTTTAGGCGAACAGAGGCGAAAGCGAGGCAAGCGCGAAGCGCGAGTCACGCGTGAGGTCAGTGAAGAGCGCAAAAAAATCAAGATAAAATAATATAATGTTAGTTGTTTATTAAAATTTTATTTACCAGCAAACAAAAATGGTCTGTTCTGCTGTCATTCACAGAATGAAATTAGATCGATTTCTTTTCCCTTGGCGCTCCCTTTTCCCACGTTGATCCGCTCGCGGAAGATCATTGTGGCTGTCATATTCTACCTAGATACAACTGGTTATCTGGTAATTACGTTTTTTGGAACGTGCAGTCCTTGCTTGAGGCCCGGTAAGACTCCGGTAACCTAGCAATATTTTGTAACTAAAACATTGTTCCCGTATAATTTTGTGTCCAACGGTTCGTTTCAAGCGCGGTCAGGATTTTGCCGACCAGTTGTTGGAGGGTTTGGCTGGTAGAGAACACAGAGGACTCCACTGATTAATTCAAAGGTAAGAACTGCTTGGAGTTGAACTAGCTGAATCAGCCTATATATTTAATAGACAGTGTTAAGCAATGTGCGCGGGAAAAGCCGACGCGGTTTTTCAAACTGTATTCGCCACTGTTCCGACTGAAAAAAGCGGTAGAAAAACGCTTCACATTTTAAGAACCGCGCTCGCCCTAGGCCGGGCAGTTAAATCTATAAACAAAACGATTTTTCGTGGGAACGTTCTTTGGAAGGCGGGTTCTTCTAATCTTGATCTCTCATCATAGAATCCTGACGCCTCCAGTCTCTTTAGCGATGCACTGGATCGAACATTTAGAAATTGTTTCAATGGGGAAAACGGAGATTTAAACAGTTTTCAAAATTTTCGAATCTAATTGGTTATCAGCAGACCCTAAATTTTTGTGTCATGCTCCTTTTATAATTTGTTTAATACTGCACATGCCCAGAGTGTCGCACCTTGGAGGGCTCAACAGCACCTGCACAGTATTGAACAGTTGCACTTGAATACCATGGCTCAAAGACAATTCAACCATATTTAACTCGTGAATTGCGATAGAAAGTTAGGAATTGGAGTAAGTGTTCAGATTATTATCCCCAAAATGATTAATAGTTTTCAGCTTTTTTTAAGCTTCCAATCTTTTTTTTTGTTAACAATTATTAGGAACAGAACTTTGTTTGTTGTACCCCCCAAGACAGATAATAATTTTTTTTCCCTTCTCTTTCTGCTCGGTGAGAGAAAAGAAAGAAGGGAAAGTCTGTCTCGCAAGGTATGTGTTGTAATCACACCAGTGAAAAAGATATAGCTTGTATGATTAAAGACTAACAATTTTATACAATACCATGTAATTTATATAATACCATGTAGTTTACATCACTACAAAATTTTGAAAATTACAAAATGTTCCTTTTATTATTATTACTAGTGTGTATGATAACATCTTGGACTTTCCTTCCCCTCTAATTCCATTAGAGTTCATGGCTTTCCAAGTTTGTAATAGAGGATGTTCTTGCAGAATGTCATCCAGTGTTTGTCCAGCACATTTCAGTGTTTCATACATTTCGTTTTATATACTTTTTATCACTTTTCCAGCTGTTTCATTTGCCAGAGTCCATCATTCAAAAAGTGAATCACCTCAATGCCAATGCCTTTGTTTGTTTGCCGTCTGTTGAAAGAAAAAAACAATAAAATAGCTTCGATCTGCATCCATACTTCCCATGGGGTACTCTACAAAGTTTTCTACAAGGAAGCTCCTCCCCAAGCCCAACCCCTTACCCTTTTGTACACCATTTTGTCAGAAAAGGTATCCATTTTGTATACCTTTTTTTTTTAAAAAAAAAAAGTTCATGTTATGCATAAATCACAAATTTCCCTACCCTTTCACAAATACCTCATCTTGTGAAATCCCTACCCTTTTAAAAACCTGAAACCCAACATAGGTAACCCTAAGTTGGGTGGAGCTTCCCCCTATTGGTTGTTATTGGAAATATCCCCTAGGCTGGCATACTTCTTCTTTGGACACAATCTTATGAACCAAGACAAGCACGTTTTTTTTCCACTCATGTCATTTGGATTGTCATGGGTCACACATTTTGTTTGGATTGTCATGCACGTAGTTGTGATATTCACATGCAATATTTGGGTCATTAGACATGTTATTTTTGATTGTCATACACATCATTTGGATTGCAAGTCGGACAGGTTTGTTAATCATCACGCACATTATAAGGATTAACTACCGGTCACGATTTTTTTTTTTTGACAGATTGTCACACACCTTATTTGAAGTGTTACAATTTTTTTTTCCCTAAGATGTGCAAATGTCATGTACTCACATTTCATCTGCGGACATTGTCATTTTTCCAATCGCTATTGCATGTTGCTTTCCCTCGGCTGTTATTGCCTGAGCTTTAGTTAAGGAAAAAACAAAGAACACCAAGGGTGGAAGAAAGAAAGACCTGATCAATTGAACAAACACTTTGTAGAAATTCTTAAATTCTCACAAGACACAATAACATTAATTTTGTATGGCAAGTGGTGAGGAAAAATTGGATGCTAGTTATTGAATAGGAAAGAAAAGTTGGATAACGTGTACTAAAGGCATCCACAGTTGAGTATCGATTGATACCCTTGATCAATACCCTCTATCAACCCTTGATTGATACTCAATCACCACCTCGGTTGACACCTGGTTGACACTTGATTGACATCTCAGTCGAGAGTCTAATAATTTTTGTAGACATGCCATTGAATGTCGATCAATACATATGAGTCAGTCAGCACCAGACCGACAGTCAACCGACTACCAATCAAGTGTAGATCGAGTGCCAACGATAGAGACATCCATCAAGTGATTGAGTGTGGATCCAGGGTATCAATCAACACTCGATCACAGATACCTTTAGTAAACATGTTCCGAAAAGTCTAGAATCTAAGAAGCTACTACCTTAACCTGGTGTCCATAGTATGAAGGGGATGCTAGTCCATTGCAGGGTATTTTTCATGCAACATTATATGACACCAACGAGACACAGAATGGCACAACAAGACACTAACGAGATGGCATATGACACAACATGACATCACACCCACAAGAGATGGAATGACAGGTCATGACATGATGCAACATGACACTAAAGAAACATGGAATGATGTGAAATCAGATGACATGACATGACACAAAGATAGGATACAACTATTGCTCCTTTGGGTAAGTCAGCTAGTTTAGCTCCTGGACTGGTCAAGCCACGACACATTACATTTGCACCACTTAAAAGAAATTTGATTGCTCCTTTGTCAACTTGTTGACATGGTAAGATGACAGGATCTAGGGAAAAAAAAGAAACAAACTTACTGTTATTGTTACAATCGGGTCTGCTAGCCTTAAGAGAAGTTTTGAACATTGTCACTCTGTGCTCTAGAAATAAACACCATGCTTGTGCCACAAGCATTGTGCACATGAAATTTTGCACTGGTGATGTTAACTACAAAGGTCTATGGTGACCCATATAACAGTTATTTTAAATTTATTTTAAAAGGTAATAAATGATCATTGAAAGTAAGTACTGTAATTTTTTTACAGACCTGTTTGATGACCAATTTAAAGTTTGATAATGTAAACAAGGCATTTTTATGTGATAAAAAATTTCATGTCAGATACCACTCATTCAGTGTATTGCTGAGTTATATATTATTTAAGCATACAAGAATTTTTAAGGGCATGATAGAAATAGTGCACATTGAAGGAAGGGTTGTGCCTAACAACTCTCACACTTTCCCAGACAAGTGTTCTTAAAAATTTATATGAGCTTAATACTAACATTACTCAGTAACTCAACATTGCATGGAAACAAGTTTACTGTTACTTTTCTATGGTATTCAAGATGACTCGGAGCTCTCAAATTCATCTGATGACCTAAACCACACACATTAGCAACTTGAGAAAGCCCACATACTTATGAGGCAGTGGTCATGCTTCATAGAGGTATAATGGTAGTGGGTACAATTTCTTCTACACTTAAAAACAATGTAATGGAGGTCACTGACATGGCATCAATTTAACACTACAGCACTTACATTTGTGTAAAAGTCTAAGTGAAGGTAAGTATTCACTTTCCCTTTGTCTGAAGAACAGGATCTCTTGATTAATGGATAATATTTCTATGTGCTCATGACTATGGAAAATACACAAATACATATAAAATCACTTGATACAGGATGGATTTCTCAAGGGCAACTGGAGGGGGAGGACATGGAAAGATATTGAATTTGGATGTGTTTTACAGAGTCTGTGACAGTACCCAAGGTTTACACCAACGTGGCGTGGCACGTGAATAGCGTGCGTGCGCTCAGAGACATTTTGAATTTGCAAGTTATGCATACAATAATTTGCAATTACGGGTAACTTCAGTTGCATGTACATTAATTACGTGCGGAATTTACAGTTTTTTGGAGAGCAGGAGTTGTGTTTTGGATGGGTTCATGCTAATTTAGAGATTACTGTGTTACTGGTTTGGAAGACTCACCATTTTACAACTACAAGTGGTTCCTTTTTAGGAAATATTTGAGCTATGTAATCATCTATTGGAGGAAATTGTTCTACCAGTTTGGTTTTTATCCCTCGCTGAATGGATGACTTCACTTGACTTACTCCTGAAACAGATTCTTTTGCCTGAAATCTTACGAAAACAAAAAAAATTATATTGCACAATTCATAATCTCAGTCAGCTTTTTTGGAAGGACTCATTTTGAAACAGAGACAAAAGACAAATTAGAAATGGCTTCTTGTCTTACTGCCATCTATCTATAAAATTCCTAATACAGTCATGTCACTGGAACAAATAATTTGTTTCAGCTGAAGGCTATACATGGCTAAACACAAGCAAATCAACCCAGAAAGGCAAGCTTTGTGCTTGAATTTCTCCTCACCCTTTCCTCGGAATGTTCCATTTGAATCTGGTCCCTAACAGCCCTCCCTCCAACCTACCTTACCTGATTTTTTTGCCAGTAATAATGTGTATTAAATCATTTCCTAATTTTCAGACCACATTGTTTCAGTAAAATCTAAGAACCCGAGAAATGTTGCAGTCCTCCTAAAGAAATGGACATAAATCTCGTCCTTTTTCAAAAGTACGATCTTAATGAGTTATTAGACTGAGTGTGACCAAAAAATTGAGTATTCTTACTATGAACCATAGGATGATACGTAGAGTCGATGTATGGCAAAAAAGTTGGCATGACCTTGGAAAGATGTTCTCACATGCTGAGAGTAAGTATGGCTCACACTTATCTTATAGACCCTGAATAGCCTTCCTTTTTACAGCGACCATATGGCGATATAAAAGGCTTGTAACATTCTTCAACTTGCATACCCCTGTTCAAGTAGTCGCTTTGCTAGAACACCATGCAACACTGTGCAAGTCTAGAATTTTTGGACAGCATAAAGCAAAAAAGGACCCCTCCAAAAAAGCAAAATTTGCGGCACGAAAATAACCAATCGACTTACTTTTTGAACATATTCCACGAAAAATTCTTACTTTCGAAGCTGATCAGTCAATCACATGGAATCACCTTTTCAGTGGTTTTCTTCCAAAACAGGTGCGCGCTCTGCCTGCGATCATTATCATCAGCGGTTGCATCATTTGGGAGTACCTTTCGTTTCACCGTATATGACGTATATCAAAACAGCTCAAAAGATGGCGACAGGTCGTGAGACAAGAAGTAATCCAGTTCCCAAATTTGTGGTCGGAGAAAAGGTTCTTTGCTATGAGCCAGATCCAAACAAGGCCCGAGTGTTGTACGAGTCGAAGGTAAATTTTGTAGAACATACGGTTTTCATGTTAGTCAGTGAATTGACCAAGATTTTCTGACATTGAGTGATTGACATGGGCTTGTGTGACATGACAGTTCGGCGTGCGTGGTTTCTACTCCAGAAGACACCAGGAGAAATATACCATGTTTTGTGCTCAACCCGTGGTTTTGCGCTCACCGATCGGACTAGTGAATGTTATTTGTTTATTGTCCCGTTGGGCCTGAGGTGTTAATTCATTTAACGGTTTGGCTAGTTTTTAATCCGCTTTGTGGTAATTAACGGAAGCCCGGTGGAGCCGCAAGCATATTTACACTAACGAGAGCCAAGTACTACTACGGTTCTTTTAAAAATTAGCTTTAAGTGTTTTTTTCAATAGATGAACCTTTGGCAATTGTTCCAAAATACATCTCGCTATTTAAATTAAGTATCCCAATAAAAAAAAATTATAATTGAAGTTAACGCAAGTTCGTATGCACGTGCAGTAGCAAAAACAATCTATTGAGTTCTAATTTGATTTATAGTTTACCTTTAGAGTTAAATTGATGAGTTTCTATGATGTCATGTTTCTTTCCACAGGTTCTGGAAGTTGATATCACAAAAGATGACAAAGGAAAACGAGTTCCAGAATATTTTATCCATTTCAATGGTTGGAACAGAAGGTAGTACTTGACTTGCATGCTTATTGTGTTTTCTTCATGATCTTAAGTAACGTGCTCAGACACCAAGAGCTGGTGACTTGTTTGTGACTCAATCAGCTAACTCTTCAGCAAATCACTAAGTGTGGAATAAGTATGGTATTGTGTGGCAATACAGTACTGTTTGTTTGTTTGTTTACTTTTTAAATCTTATTTACGGTCCTGACCCTTGCTTGGCTTCAAGAAGAGTTTCCAGTAGATTTGAAAAAACAAAACAAAAGATGTCAATAGATTTGGTAATCCCTCAACCATGGTGAATGGTTATGAAACTTCAAAGTTTTATGTTGGAAGACCTTGTATAAATCTTTTCTTTTTCACTCATACACAGTGCATGAATTACATAGCTGAAACATTTTCTTTGGTTAGTTCCTCAGTCAGAAGTGAACAAGTGTTTTGTGCCTGGTCCAAGAAATAGAACAGAAACATACAACAAAGAACTTTGTCATACTTCATAATTATTACCCTTATGTCACAGCCAATTGCCACTTGATTAGGCACGATGTCTGAAAGATGTAATGTAAAACTATGGATTTCAGCCAGTATTTTCAAAGCATATTTTTCATAATTTTTATTAGTAGCAAAAATTTCATATATTAGGCAGTAAGCATCATATTTCAAAGATGATTTCATTGTTATGACAAACTCCTGAAACAAGTTTCTTTTATTGCCATCTTTTAGCTGGGATCGCTGGGTTGTGGAAGATCAAGTTCTGAAAGATTCAGAAAACAACAGATCACTCATGTCTAGACTCCATGAGCAAGCACTGAAGTAAGTTGCAAAAATAATCACAGGTAATTTAATGCTTGTTACTTTAATAACATGTTTTGGCATCTTGGTTCCATTTCTCAAGATAGAAGCTTGTTTATATTGTTTAATTTGTAACTTTTTTCATCGAAACATTACTATACAAAATTCTTGCGTCTGATTCTCTATCGCCAGACCCAGTTTTAACCCAAAAATATGAAACGGTGTGTGTGTCTTAAAATGTCACTGTACAATGTAATTCAACATGGTACATGCCATTCGGTCTCAGGCGCTTAATGTAAATTCTAAAACAGATATATAATTGATATACTTAGAATGGATTTCTTTAGTATTTTTTTCATACATGTATCTTCGGTTGGTTAAAAACAAACTCATGTATTGTTTTTCATTAATTAAGATGAATATTAATTGGTTGTTCAGGAATTCTTGTTGTCCAATTCTTTCCATAGTTGTGCACTCGAAATTAAACAAATCAGACTCTAACTTCACAGGCATCCAATTTTGTTATCCATATGTATGATTGCACAGCAAAATATAATTGGACTCCTCTCAGTCCTATTATCATTATTAATTAACTTTTACCGGTAATTTAATGGCAGATCAAGGGTGAAAAAGAAAAGGAGGTTGACGCAAGGTTCAGAGAGTAAGGATTCTGATGGCATTAACAAATCTGAAGCAAAATCTATTTCAGAAGTGGTATGTACAGTGTGAAATTTCAGTGCAGTTTATTGTGAAAAGAGTCCTTGTATTGCAATAATACACTGAAACAAGCAGGCAAACTGAGCAAGCATTAACTGGATGGCACGGTATTTGTTTACTTAAAATGTTGTTCTACTTTCTTTTGGAGGTCGAAAACCCAGAGCTACCTAAAGTTGAAATTGAAATACCAAGCCAGCTTAAGCTGAAACTAGAAGATGACTGCTATTTTATTAAAAGAAAAAAAAAGGCAAGCATAACTCTGTACAATTTAATATGTGACTAAATAATTACAAACATAACAGCCAAACAAGAACTATAACAATGATATATTAATTGATAGACCTGAGGACTTGTAGTCATAACACCATTCTTTTGTTTTATTCGAGTGAATGTTCGATTTTACATTCAGATGACAAAGCAGACTACAAAATAATACACTCATCCAATAGGTATAATTTATGACTGACTCATTGTCTTGAATGTCTCAATTCAGCATCATGGAATATTTGAATATGTTGACAACACTTAAGAATTATTGAAGTTAGTTACTTTTTTTCTCCTGAGAATGTCAGAGTCCTAAAATAAAGAGAACTGTAATTTATAAGTCAGGTAAAGGTAAAGTCTGCGTACGAGCCAAGTGCCCCATCAGGCCGGAGCTTATCCCGGCTTCTGTAGCATGAAGCGACTAGGAGTATTTCTACTCCCCCCTGGATGGGATGCTAGTCCATCGCAGGGTTACCCCCAGCATTAAGTTCACCGGTACGCATTTATACACCTGGGTGGAGAGAGGCACTGTGAGAGTAAAGTGTCTTGCCAAAGAACACAACACAATGTCCCCGGCCAGGGCTCAAACCTGGACCACTCGATCCAGAGACGAGCGCACTAACCATGAGGCCACTGCATTTCCCACAATTATAAGTCATAATTACAGTAAAATGTTTACTCATTAGATAATTTTTTTTTTCATTAGCTTGTACAGCTGCCTAGGACACCGAATGTTGCTCAAGTTCTAAATAATTATTTCCAGCATTATCAGGACTTCTATCCTGAGCAGAGGTAGATTAAAAAATAATGATAATCTGATTGAGAGATACCTTTACTACATGTGCATGCACATGTGTTCATAATTGTTTTGACAAATGTAAAACAATTTGTTGTAAGTAACTTTTCAATTGATAAACTCTACATGTATAAACAGAAGCATATCACCTTGAAAAGGTGATATGCTTCCAGTGCAAACCATAATCAATAGATAAGTTCTCCTTATGGGTCTCTGTGCATTTCTTATAGCAAAAGTTGGGAGAACTTGTTTAATTTCAGCTGGAACCATTTTTATTTGGTGATCATGGTTACAAACTAAGTAAAAATCAAAACTATTTGACTTTGCAGTCAGCAAGGAGTGAGGACAATATATTTTTTAGCCTGGGAACCAACCCTGGGGAGGGCGAGGGGGTATTCCAGATAATGGCATATTTGGGGAGGCTCTGCCTTACAGGAGTACCTTTTACAGGCTTCAGGAAAATAAAAGGGTGGGGATTTCACAAGTCGAGGTAAATGGAATGGTAGGGAAATCTGTCACTTATGTCCAAGGTGAACATGAACCAAATATGAAATACTCTCTGGTTAACATCTCTTCTGGTAATGCTTGATGTTTTCTGCTAATATTATTCATTCCAAGGGTTTAGAAAAGGAATTCGGTTTTCTTAAGATTACCTTTTTTAATAAAAAGTATAGGAAAGAGGTACCTTAAGTTTTCTGTCAAAATGGCATACATAGGGGTAAGGGATTCGACCTTGAGGCAGTGTTTCCCCATGTAAAACTTTCTAGAGTACCCCCCATCTCTGGGGAACCAAGCTTTTCTGTGCTAACAGTATTCCATGTGAATGATGAAAAAAAGTTACTCAGCACCATACTTTGGCTCAGTTTTTATAAACATGCAGCTTTCTTACATCATTCTGGCTGTGGTCTGTTCTCTATGTCCCGTAAATATGTCACAATTTTTTGATCAACAGCTCAAACTTGATTAAGGAAGTTATGGATGGTCTTCGCATATATTTTGATTTCACTCTTCCCACATTGCTTCTCTACAACTTTGAACGGGAACAATACCAGATGGTCATGAAACTCACTCCACACCCAGCAGAAACTAAAGAAGGACATCAAGATGAGTTGAATGGAAAAATATCAGGAGAGGATAAATATGGAGTAGTGAGTTCATCCACGGAGAGCTCGCCCGTCAAGCAAGAGTTTACAAATTTGTTCACAAATCAAACAGAAACCAAGGAAGGAGAGGGTGAGTGCAATTAAACCGCTAAGTCTAGGGGTGGCTCAAAGCTTTCTTTGATTTAAATGGAATAAGCTCGATTACCAGCCACTGTTCAGGAAAGGAGCCCACACTAGTAGACCAGGCTCGAGAGACGGGAAATAAGAGCATTTCTTTTATTACAATTTCTTCAAGTGCACCCTAAAAGATTCTTCGACAGCTAAACATTGTGGCGTTTTGTCATCAACACCCTAAGTGAGACCAGAATCCTTGAATTATACCCCTAAACGAGATGACGAGCATCCCCGACCTTTCCTCCTAGGGTCCAGTTCTGGCCCTTCCTCTGTCACGCAATGCTGGAGAGTGGAGCTTTGCGTGACAGAGACAGACAGACAGACAGACAGACAGAGAGAACCAGAACTGGACTAAGAGTGGCTAGTAAGGTCAGTTTTTCAAATATATCTTCTGAAAATAACATGTAATCAAAAGAAAGTGAATAAATATAATTAGACTGATCGCTTTTGTTGTTTCAGCCAAGCAAGAACGTCTGCTTCGTCGCCGTGCACCTAGAAATCCACCAGCTAATCTTGAAGCTTCCCAGTCTGCAACAGTGTCATCCACCTCGTCAAGCCCGGAATGCAATGCTACTACAGTAAAACGGGTCAGCTTACCGGTAGCCTGTGAGCACGCTCTAGTGTCTCGGTTTACAATCAAGCGCTGCTTTCTAGGTTTACGCTTTGGCGCGCGAGCGCTATGGAAATGTTTTGAATGTTGTTTTTTTGCGTTCGTTTTTACACCCAGTCCTCTCAAACCCGGCCATGACATGTGATGAGCAATGATCGTATAATGTTTTACTATCATCTCTGTTAAAATCTTGGCGTTTAGTCTTGAATTATAAATGCCCAAACAAATGCTTTTTTTGCCGTTTTTGTGGCTTTATTTGTGATTTTCTTAGGTGAAATCTTCCAAAATTTTCACAGTGCATCGATCCGGCGGGATGCGAATTTTAAGCACGAAAAAAGTAGAGTTTGTACAAAACAAATATCTGGAAGATAATTATTATGGTAATAAATTCCCACTAAAATTGTCCCAAGAAAACGCCTTGTTGTGAAGAAATCGATGACCCACAGGTTTATTTTCGGCAGTTTACACTAGATCCTAACATGTCTCGGGAACCTAAAGAGCCTCTGCCAAGGAGGCTAAATATCTGAGGAAAGCATGGCAAGCTCAAAGATGGGCGTGGGAAGACAGGGCAAACAGGCGTTTTCTCCAGATTTTTCTCTGATAATTACTTCGTAAAGTGAGCGCATGCTACATTGTTTAGTCCGTGACTGACACCTCCCCTAAGTTCATTATATTTCCTTTACAGAAAGCAGCGGAGATGGAAGACAGTCAGTTACAACTTTCCGATGCTCCTTTACCAGCGAGTGCTTTTCCAACTTCGCCAATTCCCAGCTCGCTGAGTGTCTTCACACACACGATGCCCTCTCAAATCTATGGAGCGGAACATCTATTAAGATTATTCGGTAAGAAATCATAGCATTTTTACATGTTACCTGATTGAGATTTACTCATAGCTCTGACATGATTTCTCAACTCCACACATTTTTTTCTCATACTTCATGGACACGAACCGCCATCGGGTCGAGAACGAAAAGAACGAGACTTTTGCATATAAATTAAGTTTGGGTAAATGCTGAAATCGTTAATACCGCCTACCGTCGTTTGTTGTAATTATAAAAATAGCAAAATTTGCCTCCAAACGTTCACAAATGATGCTCAGACAGTGAAAAAAAGGACCACAATTTCTCATGGTCCTCATGGTCTTCACTGAAGTCACTGGTCTGCGTGAAGCCGATGAGTTCTTGGAGATGTTGTTTGAAAAGTCGCCGTCACTATCGGTTTATTGGAAAAGTCGGGAAAAAATTTCTCAGATTTTCAGAAATTTGTCTTGCATTGCGTTACCAGCCGTGTGTTATTCTCTCAGTTGACGTAAAAAAAAAATTACACATACATTTTTTGCAGTTTTTCCGCGGACCTTTGACCCAGCATTTGAAAGTGCGGTTTTTTCCGCAACCAAATCTCGAGTGACGCCTGCCAATAATACGCTTTAGTGACTCGACAACTGAATATTATACACTCCGCTCTGAATGTGAAACTTCTCTTGGTCGGTACCAAACCAGAGCAGGACGAGACTCATTTTCCGTCCAAAGGAACTCGACCCTGATAGTTTTTCGGACGGTTCTTGTGTGAAATAGTTTATCTAAATTCAAGGCGAGCAATTTAATTCGCTTTCTTCTTCTGAGCCTCTTGGGGTGATGTGTGGAGTAGATGAAAGATGTTAATCTACCGAGTTAAGCGCCAAGTATCCTTTTATGTACAGTTTATATTCCGGGTGAATCTATAAAGACTTTGTGAAAAGTTCGCCTGCTTGTTTATATGCAGAATTGAAGCACCGCTTTCAGTTTGTCACGCGATGTTGAAAATCGAGACGAATACAAAAACAGTAATTGTGTGCAATGATAATGAAAAATGCGTCGAATGTTTTTATAGACTTGCAAACTTGCTAGTTTGATCGATTGCTCCTGTAAATAAACTCAACCGAGCCATGAGATGACAATTCTCTTTTAATATTCGCCCTAACGAGCAACGTATTTAGGTTAATCATAGTTACTATGGATTAATGTCTTCCGAAGGAGACTCCGAAGTTGCACAACCGAACTTCTCCAGACCTTCTTTGTAGAAGGCTGCAAACTTCACCGTTTGTCATTCCCGAACCACAGTTTCTTGTGTGCTAATTTTGACGCAAACTCTTAAAATTATTGTTGGAATTATTTCCAGTTGAAATTCGTTTCACTTTCGCCTCACAGTGACTTGAGCACTTTGGCGCGATGTTTCGTTTCCTCGCGGCTGCAGTGCGGTGAACGTGCGGTGAACGCATTGGAAGCGAGATCAGTGTTAAAACTTTTCAGGCGGTCAAGCGAGGAAAGTTAGCCGTATGACATTTTCTGATGAGATTCGCTGTAACCTTGGACAAATCAGTACTTTCGACTTTCTGTGTTTCGTTTTAAGTTTCTTTCTTTAGTGAGAAGTACATGTAGGTAAATAAACGCAGAGCTGAGATTTTGCGTTGGTAACACTGCTCCATTTTCCTGTATAGTTAAACTTCCCGGTTTGCTAGCGAGAACAGACATGCCTGAAAAGAATCTATGTGCGCTTCTGGAACAGATTAATACTTTCCTCAAGTAAGTGCTCTTCCAGATATAAATTAACCATTTTAATAGTATGTACAAAGCAGGGGTCACCTGTGTGGGTGACTAGAAGTCTTTGTCTCATATTTGTCCATACTTTCTGAAACAAACTTGTCAGGTCTCAGTGTATCCAGTGGATTCTTGTTTTCAAACGTTTCCCTTGTGTCACTATTTCATGTTTAACAACATTATTGTGCTGTCTTGTTTGGTTTAAAAACAAAACGCGCGACTTTTTGCAACACAAAAGTTGAGGGAAATTAAATACAGAAGTTGAGGAGAGATGGGATAAGATTATTGATACAAAGTTACTTTAAAGTACAGTATTATCAGAGAGCCTCGCAATTTAAATTCGTATTATAAGACCTGGAAATCAGTGATAATTTGCACTGTGAGCAGTCTCTCTTTTGCCCAAAAATCCGCGGTTTCGCCGCTCGCCTCTGCTCGTTTGTTTGCGTTCTTCCGTCGCGGAGGATCCTCGAGCCAATTCAAAATAATTCATTTATTGTTTTTTTTTTCTGTTTACAGATATCTCGCCGAGAATTCACACACTTTCTTCCCAGAGCAGGTCTATTACAACTCTCTACTGTGACAAGAGGCTTTCCCTTTGCCGACTCTTCGTTTGGTTTTGTTTTTCTGTCCATTAGAGTTTCTGATCATTCTTCAACTGGAGCCAAACTCCCTTGCACTGATGTCGCCTTTGTGTTTCTCGTCGACCGACCACCGTTCATCTCAAGGCGGATCGGAATGGGCCCGATAAGATGTGACGCAAACGAAGCAATTTAGCTTTGTTACAGTGTAAATATCGATCTATGAAAGTTCTGTTCTAGTATGTTTATCAAATGTAGCCTCTTTTGCAGAGTTCTCACACCAGACAAGGAACTTAATTGTGAGATGCGAAGCAAAACACTTCCCTTCTGAAGTCTCCGTCTTGCGTAACTGTAAATATATTTTCACACGTATTCCTGATAAACTTTAGGTTATTTATGACTTTTTGTTCTAGAGAACAATGTATCTCCTCTGTTAAAACACTGTTCGATGTTAATAAAGAGAAATCCCTTTGACGTATTACTGCGAGTCCACGTGGTGATATTTTTTCCAGGTACCCAACGGCCGCGCCAAGGACAACGTCAATTGAAGAATGCATTTATATTCAACCTATGAACTTCGTAAAAATTTAGATTCATTTAGTTTGTCTATCATTGTCAGAGCTTCCCAGACAGGTTCGCGTTCTCCAGACTACGCAAATTTCGGTCATTTCACGTCATTGTTTTGTAGAGAACGGCAAAGAAATGTTTTGTTTGGTGACGTTGCTGTTGCTATTGTGGTTTGCTTAAACTCCCTATTATTTCCGAAAGGCCACTAGATTTTAATCTTTGGAGTAAAAGGCTAGCTGTGTAGTTGAACGGGATGAAATTAGGTAGAAGATAAACTGCAGTTCTTAAAGTCCACAAACGCAATGTTCTGTCTAGTGAGTTAGCATATATTTGGTAGGCGGCCAGTTCAAACGGTGGGTAACTCTCTCCACCGTATAAATCCCGCCATCTACTGGATAGTGAGTGATTCTTGGTGTAAACATCGGACAAATTTACGAGCTTCACTTAGAACTTGAAAAGTCGGAGATTCCTTTTATTTCAGTCCGTTTTAGTTCACCAAAGTGCAATGACAAGCTACTATACTGAAGAGCCCTTAATAGAGTGCCATCTTCCGAGGAAATTGTGCTTTTGCACAGATGAGAGAGCAAAGCCAGACGTGTTTGTCTGTTTGCTGCGTTGGCACAGCTATGCAAACAACAAGTGCACGAGCAAAGAACTATCTTCTTCAGTGAGAAAAGAACTTGACGTGAAAACCAAAAAGTAATCAGTGTAGGAGTATTTTTGGCGAGTAGACGGGCAGAATTACTCGTGAAATTTAGATTTTGGAAGTAGACAAAGACTGGGGAGTGTCCAACTCGTGACGGCGTATTAAAGACGCGCGCTCTTGGAAAACGGTAGTCCTGCAGGCTACACACTAGAGGGCGCATTAAATTTTGATTGAAGCATAAAAGACCCAATGGGGTTCTAATTTCTTCTTGAATAGTGCTGTTCATCATTCAATATAGGATTCTGTCTTTGCTAAAACACGAACCGTTTGTTAAAAGAGATCTCACGCGCACGTTATCTGGTCATTACTAAAAGATGAACAATCATTTTCTCCATGCAAATATCAATGCAATGTTCTAAATATCGAGCAGAGAGGTAACGAAAAAAGAAAATCAGCAACTAGGGAAAATTGCTTTGATAAACCACCAGATATTTATGGCGATCAGTATTGAGAATTGACATCGTGAGCTTGGCAGGGAAGGAAAACTGCCACAAAGAGCAGTTTCCAATGTCAACAGACAAGTCTGTAGTATATTCATTCAATGTTGGTGTTCTTGTAGAATTTAGTCTATCAAATACACCGCCAATTGGAATTTCAGTCGGTTTTCGGCGACATGATCTCCGTCAGCGTCCTCACTACGCCGGAGAAATTTGAAAACGCAGCTTCATTTCTCCGGTTAGGCCTGCCGTTCACACTACTGATCTGTCACGAAAACGGAGCTTTTCGAAAACGCTCTTCCAACGAGAGGAATTTCAAAACGCCGGCTTTGGACGGGAAACATTTTGAAAACGGATCTTTTCGAAAACGACAGCGTCACGATAATCATGTGATTTCGCTGACCGGGTTTTTTTCAAACACAAACCCAAAATGACCGATGTTTGTTGCGTTTTAAATTCCTTCGGTATGGTGTGGACGGAAAACATCTGATGCGTTTTCAGAGTGAAAGCTCCATTTTCAAATTTCTCCGGCGTTGTGTGGATGGGGCATCAGTATGTACATCTTTGACAAGAGGGCAGGCACAATACTAACAAATAGATCGGAATGGAAAGAAGCCGAGTTTGCTCAGATTTGAGAGCTCAGCTGGACTTGCGTCTTTCTTCTGTTGGCCTGTGTCTGCTCTGGCGCAGTTGGGAACACAACAAGTGCGTGAGAAGACAGGTGTTGTGAAATCTTTTCGAAGTGTTAAAGGACACAGCAGCTTCAAGTGAACACTTTGAGGGTGTCTCCACTCTTAACCAGCGCTGTTCAACTCAACTGAGGTAACTCTTTCAATGATTTCTTTTGTCCGTTGGCAATGATACTTGCGTTCTTCGTAGCAGAGAATATTTTTTGAGCCGAGAACATCAAGTCACATCAAAGAACACAATTCTCTGAGAAACATCCTTGGTTGGCCTAGAGTAAATCGATTTAGGTGTGATTTCTAGAAAAACAAAAAGTTACAAAGGAGGCTAGATGAAGGAACACCAAGCAAGAACAGTTTGATCTTGTGTGTAGAGAACTAATTACAGGCTCTTTAGGACGTGGCTTGCGTCGGGTTTGAGCCAGTTCTTCTCCGGGTCTAGGGGTTTGAAAAATTATTTTGCAACGTTACACTTGTTTTTTTATAGATAGCTTTCTACCACATTCTAGTTTTGAACCGAAAACAACTGGTAGAATAGCCCATATTCATGGCTTGCAATTTAACTTGTATAACACATGGAGTAATACTGATAGTATCCTAAGATGGAACAGTAGTAATTATTTCCTGTTTAGAAATTGACAACGAAGATGGTCCCAAACAGGCGCAATCATTCGTAGTTGAATAACGTGGTTACAGTTTTTCCACCTAGCTGTTAATAGTCTCCTTTTTTTATCCTCGGAAAGTAGTAGTCCAATAAACATGCAAGCCTTGACTCTACTGATAGCCTTGATGGCTCTGTCGGCAAGCTGCGATGCCTACTACCGAGTTTGTTACTACACCAACTGGGCACAATATCGACCAGAGGGAGCAAAGTTCTTCCCCGAAGATCTCGACCCATTCCTCTGTACTCACATCATCTACTCCTTCGCCAAAATCGACGCAAGTAACAAGATCGCCATGTATGAATGGAATGACGATAAAATGTACGTTCGGTTTAACAATCTGAAGCAAAAGAACCCCGAGTTGAAGACACTTCTGGCCATTGGCGGATGGAATCACGAGAGTGGCGCAGTGAGTCCATTTTCACGTATGGTGAGCTCGGCAGCTAGTCGGAAAGTCTTCACTGATTCTGTTATCAGGTGAGCAGCATAAACTCTGTATTTCTAATCTCCATTATTATCACTTTGTCGGGCATTGTGGCGCATTTTGCGGGCTTAAATGGTGAATTTGGCAAGTAAGCTTCATCGAACTTTCCTTTAATGTCTTTTACAATTTGGAAAACTCAAATGGCAAGACTGTGCACTGCATTGTGTATTTTCATTGAGGAAAAATAAAAGCAATTCAACTCGTAAACGCTCGCGTAATTGTAGAGACTGTGTTGTTGTCATTTTTTCAGTTTTTATTTTCAAAAGTGATAATAATAGTAACAATTTATGTTCTTGAGCATAAATACGTTTTGGGCCTTTCTCAGAGCTCATTTTAACCCTAGCTAGCGGTTCGGGCTAAAATGAGTCTGAGCCGCGCCCAAAACATATTTATGCCCGCGAACATTAACTCTTTTGTTTTATTAGCAAATGACTAACAAGTAAGAACTGAGAAATTTGCCTTTAAAGCTACTGTATTAATCACACTAACACGTGATTATTCAGTTTACTGAGACAGTATGACTTCGATGGATTTGATCTGGACTGGGAATACCCCGGGAACCGTGGAAACTCTCCACCAGAGGACAAACAACACTTTACGGTCCTTTGCCAGGAGTTATTGATCGCTTTCAAGAAAGAGTCTGCAGGAAGCGGAAAGCCGCGCCTCCTGCTGACGGCAGCCGTGGCCGCTGGCGTGGGAACAGTTGACAAAGCGTACGAAGTCAGTAAATTGGCGGGAATACTTGATTTTATCAATTTGATGGCCTATGATCTTCATGGAAGCTGGGACCCAACAACTGGACACCATACTGCTCTAGAGGGTCCCTCAGGGGATACATTGACGGTCTCGTACGCTGTGCAGTATTGGCTGGATAAGGTAACCATAGCAATAAGGTTAATAGCATGGGTTCGCTTCAATATAATTGTATTGCTTTGTAAGAGATATAGTTGATATTAGCTGGTCTGCCCTCAGTTTATAAACAATCCCATTTAGAGACAAACCGTGTAAGCGAGCTAGCAGTTGTACTTTTAAGGCCCTGACCACACTACGCCGAAGGATTTGAAAACGGAGCTTTCACTCTGAAAGCGCATCAAATGTTTTCCGTCCAAACTACGCCGGAGGAAGTTAAAAACGCGACAATCACTGGTCATTTCGGATTTGTGTTTGAGGAAAACTCGGGCAGGAAAATCACGTGATTATCGTGACGTCATCGTTTACGAAAAGCTCCGTTTTCAAAATGTTTTCCGTCCACACGAAAACGAAAGCCGGCGTTTTCAAATTCCTCCGGTTTGAAGAGCGTTTTCGAAAAGCTTCGTTTTCGTGACGGATTAGTGTGGACGGTAGGCCTAACCGTAGAAATAAACCTGCGTTTTCAAGTTCCTCCGGCGTATTGTAGACGCTGCCCATCACTATAGAAACACAGAACTTGCATGAGCTGTATACGTAACGATCGTAAACCATTACCTCACTAGGGTATGCCCTGCAAGAAAATTGCGTTAGGACTGGGTACGTATGGTCGAGCATTCAAACTATCCAACCCTAGCCAAAATGGACTTGGAGCGCCAGCCGGAGGAAAGGCTACCCCTGGGAAGTACACTAGAGAAGGGGGGTTCCTGTCCTATTACGAGATATGTAAGATGGGTCTGACAGTGGTACAGGACAATGCAGTGAGAGCCCCGTATGGATACGTCGGTGATCAGTGGGTGGGGTTTGACGACAGGGCGAGTTTGGTATTGAAGGTGAATACTCTGATCAAAGGAAAAAATCTCCTTGGTGCCATGTTCTGGGCTCTGGATCTGGATGATTTTAAAGGTTCTTTCTGTGGCCAAGGAAAGTAAGTAAAGTTTTGTAAAGTAATAAATGATAGTAATTTCAACGGAACGCTTACATGAGATCAGACTCAATTTAGATAGATCGACCCGAGCTGTTTCAAGACACTTTACTGTCACAGTGCCTCTCTCCACCCAGCTGTACGAATGGGTGCCGGCAAATTTAATTCTTGGCGGTAACTTTGTGATGGACTAGCATTCCATCGCTTCATGCTACAGAAACCGGGATAAGCTCTGGCCTGACGAGCCACTTGGCTCGTATGCAGACGTTACCTTTACCTAGGTGCTTCAAGCCTGTGATTGGCCTATTTAGATGTTGAAAATAACATCCAGAAATCTAAACAATGAAAGTCGCATCTGTTTGATTTACCTCCTTATCGCAACCTTACTCCATCTCGGAATGGGGTGTCCCTTGGCAGTGGAATGGTACTTAAACATTTATTTTCATAGGTTGTCTCCTTCCGTTTTATGGGTAAAACTGCTACCAGTCAAGGGACGATGATCGTCCTCTCTTGTATCAATAGGTTGTCCCGATAAAGACTAATCCTCCGTGGGATAAAACATGGCGACTGGTACATTTACCCATACTGTCATAGCTCAAGAAAACGTTGATAATGTTCTTAAATACGTACAGGAAAGTTCTAAAACCTTCAAACCGAGCATGCTTGTGCTAAATAGACTGTGTTAGGTTAGCGAGGTGTGTAAGGTAAAGTCTGTATACGAGCCAAGTGGCCCATCAGGCCGAAGCTTAGCTTGGTTTCTGTGACACAAAGCGACTAGGAGTATTTCTACTCCCCCCTGGATGGGATGCTAGTCCATCGCAGGGTCACTCCCAGCATTAAATTCGCCGGTACCCATTTATACACCTGGGTGGAGAGAGGCACTGTGAGAGTAAAGTGTCTTGCCCAAGAACACAACACATCGTCCCCGGCCAGGGCTTGAACCAGGACCGCTTGCTGCGGAGGCGAGCGCAGTAACTGTGAGAACACCGCGCCGGTTCGCGAGGTATTGTGGTTAATGTACAGTCGCCATCTTTTTTTCCTACGGATAATTGTATATTCTGACAATACATCTCAATGTGACATGTAAAGTGAATTGTAGCTTGTTGTCATGTTGTTTTAGGTACCCTCTGATAAATGCAGTCAAACAAGCACTGGGTGGAGGAACAGGACCCAATCCAACTGCTGTACCAACAGTGAGCACGGCTCCACCCCCACCCGACACCCAGCCCCCTACCAATGCACCCCCCTCTGGATCGTGCAAGGCTACAGGAGCCTGGGAAGGGAATGCTGGAATGGATCAATGGTGTACGTCCAACTGTGCCGTGGGAAACTGTCCACCGAATATGTGCGTGTGCGCTTAAAAGTTTCACTTCTTTAAAATGTAAAGTGACGTTTACAAGAGAAGAAGAAAGTCTGACAACAGTTGTAAGTTGAGGAAATTAAACGTAAAACGGTCCATACGACCGAGTGTGATGTGTATTATGACACTCTCTCATTAAATGTGAGCAGCTCAGAAAAAATCTAACTTCTCTGTCTCTATGGCGCGTTAATTTTTAACAGTATGAACATTATTTTCCTCAAATGTTAAAACTTTGAGTAGTGGACAGGTAACAAGAAAAAGCAAAGCCTTTACACCGCTCTTTCCTGCGTAGTGACTCCACTGTGCACGCAACTTATCAGGGTATCCGAAAACCATAATTTATTCTTTTACCGTATCTATAACAAAATTCTCGATCGTGATTGGTTCTCCGCGCGCCTATTTGTCAAGGAATCGCGATTACGTACGTATCCAATTTTACTTTTTGCAATTGGATTCCTGTCACTGAATACCTAGGCTATTCGCACGTCAATTCTAATGTTCCCTACAGTTTTTACAACTTATGGAAAACTCTACTCGTTCAAAAGAGAAGTTTTCAATGATCTCGAAATTTGTTATAGATAGGATTAATTAGTAACTGGACCTCGTGTCGTATAATTCAGGGAGTAATCGTACTCATAATTTCAAATCGGCCTTGCACTGCGCGCTCGTCCGATTTCGAAGTTACTCGCCCGATTACTCCCTGAATTGTAATCCACTTAGTCCAGTTACAATAACTAATGAGAACACCACCATACAGAGATGAGCTTAAAAAAACTCTGACCAAAATACTTTATTCTGTGAAAGCGTGAATGAAAAGAAAAATTACAGAGGATTAAGCCCGACAGGCATACAGCAAATATTTTTGCCTCGCTCTAGAGAACTTTGTCAATTATTGATTCAAGCGGAAACCACGAGAGGGGTGAAATTTTATGGAGCAAATTTCTTCCTAGAGATCAACATTTCACAAAAGGTTATAAGATAGATATTAGTTCACAAGACCCTTGGTTTAAGATCTAGACATAGACTAACTATGATCTAGATAAATTTCACATTTTGTGCGAGCTTCGAGATGTAAAAACTACAAGCTTTGCCTTTCAGAATCTTTACCATCTTCATACACGAGAAGATCTAGGTGTTGAGTCTCTTCTTAGTTCGTGCATTAACATAGTTACAATACCGGCCATGATAGGCAGCTGCACAAAATTTACACAAACTACGCATAAGGACAAATAAGGAAAACAGACGATATCTTTTGAGGCAATAGATCTTTGGAAAGAACTTCCAACCCATTTCAAAGAACTTAGCGTATCTGCTTTTTCAAAAAAAAAAGATAATTGTGACTGTCGGACCCGGCATAACCGAATTAGATAATTTTCTCTTCGTTTTCCCTTAAACAAAACTGTAAACTGCAAATTCTTCCTTCACTTCTCCAGTCCTACAAATAGACATAACTAGACTGAAGGCTAACTCGAAAACCTAATGATTCATTTATCCTCTACTCGCGTTCAAACAAGATTATAACAGTTACCTCACTAGTAAAACATGCTACCTGTATTAAATAAATTAAAACTGTTAAAGTATTCATATTTATAATGAGAAAAAAAAAAGATGTTATTATAGTTGTTCCCGTCCCGAACAGGATCGAACGTGACCTCAACGACTCTCTCGCTCAACCTAACTAAGTCTTGTACATATTCTGTCTCTGCTGTGAACCCTGGATGTAGCAAATCGAGCGGAGAATTTTTGTCTCTGAAAATTTTCAAGACTACAGTGTGTAAAGCTTGAAAAGTAAAGATTGGACGGCATGTAGTTTACACTGTTTTTATTTTGTTTTTCGGCATTCATTCGCAGAAACAGGCTAGGTTCCGTTGACAATGCAATCAATGTAGCAATAATCCGAATCAAAATTTACATGATATAACAAACTGTACGTGAGTCAAAGGTGTAAAGTTTGTTTCTTAATTGGGGTTTCAAGGTTCAAGAGAAAACAATTATTTGCTTTCAAGTTGTTACTGCTTTTAGTGACAATAGTATTTTGGGAGCTGTGTTATACTCAGTTCAGAGAAGGAACCACGTACGTTTGCCGCGATGGAGTTTTTTAAGCTCACAGGGTGGAGACCGGCATCTCTAACACGAGAGAAATTCTCTGACTCGTGTCTTGGTGTAAGCTTAAATTCAAAAACGTCACTCAGGACTGGATAATGGTACTCAACAATGAAAAGCGTGTAACTGAAGCACAGTTTACAACACCTGTATTTGTGTTGCTTTTACCGCTAATGATCCGATCTTTCCTTTTCTAATACTTAACCGCTATTTACTGCCAATGAGCTCACTGTTGTTTTAAGCTATTCCAATGTCATAGGCAAGTCAGATACTCTGCTCGTAAATGTTGACTACTTACAACTTTTAAAAGGTGGTTCGCATGATAAGGCCAGATTCACATGTGGTTACCATTGTCATTGGGCATTCACAAACTACTTATATCTTACTATTAGCTTTCCTCTTTTCACAAAATATCGACAGATTCTGTCCTCTCACTGATTGTGATTCAGCATTTGTGTCCCTTTTCAGTGCCATCCTCTTTTCGTTTATCCCTGTTTTAATAGTTAGGCTCGATAGAGTTGCCGGAAATAAGAAGTAGCTCCTATCAAGAAAACCCAAAAGAAGAGACTTCTCAGTTTTAAACACTTTGTTCTTTGTTTATGAGGATCCGCTCATGAAGCACGTACTTCTTGTTTCATTAGAGCGTTCAAACACCTCAAAAAATAAAGCACTCCACCTGCATCCACCCCGTTGTCTCTGATGTTTGAAGAAGCTGACAAATACACGTAGTTCTTAAGTACATAAATATGTTCACGGGGTGTATGGAATACGTGATAACTGCATGTCTTCGTTCTTGAACAAAACCTGTATACAACACTGTGTACATTTTTGTTTAGTCAGGCGACTGTGCAGAACAAGCATATTTACGTTTGAAAAGGAAATCTCCAGCAGCTAATTCGCCCTTGTGCCTGTATATAAAGAACTACTTTTCCGTTTTATCCGACAAACCGATTTTGCAAGCAAGATGCTGCGCCTGATATCTACGTATCTTTTGCTGACATTTTCAGTAATTTACCTTGCCCAAGCAGATAAGTATGTTCGGGTTTGTTATTTCTCAAACTGGGCTCAATATCGCACAGGCATCGGGAAATTTTTTCCCAAAGACATCAACCCCTTTTCTTTCAGTACTCATGTGATCTACGCCTTTGCTAAAATCGACGACCAAAACAAAATCGCTCCTTACGAATGGAATGACGACAAATTGTATGCTGAAGTTTACAATCTCAAGCAGAAAAACTCCGAGTTAAAGATGCTTCTGGCTGTTGGCGGCTGGTCGCACGAAGGTGGACCTATCAGCCCGTTCTCTCGGATGGCCAACACAGCTTCAAATCGACGAACCTTCATCGATTCTGTGCTGAAGTATTTGTGAAAGTACAAATTTGATGGCTTCGTTCTGGACTGAGCATACCCCGCTAATCGTGTAAATTCCCCTAAACAAGACAAACAGCGATTCACGGTTCTCTGCCAGGAACTATTGGCCGCGTTTGAGAAGGAAGCATCGGAGAGTGGAATGATGAGATTACTGTTGACAGCCGCAGTAGCTGCAGGTTTGAACACATTTGTATGTCTTCATGTCTTTCGAATCTTCTGTAGTAATCATTTAATAAAACAACCAGGAAATAAAAAATGATACCAAGTCGCAAAAACGCACGGATCGTTTCATAAGATACGCCAAACCAAGTTACAAAACAGCTAAAGTTGTACATTGAAAGTTGAAACTAACTAATTCTCTTTAATTTAATACATTAAAGATTAATACTTCATCATCAACGAGTCTGCATACTTCTAGTTTCATTCGCGTTTGGAGCTGGCTTAAAGAAATGACATTTTGTAAAGTAGTCTTAAAAAAATAGCTAGTAGTGTACTGAACCTTGCGCTTTTAATTTGTTGACAATATGGTCGAACTTGGTTTCATTGTAAATACAATAACTAATTTTTTCAAGTGAACATTATTTGGATCCTTCTTCATTTCAATTTTAGTTATAATTGAAGTCCTTTTCAACTGAAGAACGACAACTTCGTTTGGTTATCATTAACAACTGTTATAATCATTTTTCTTTACATGGTTGCGTTTCCCGGCGAAAAATTTTTAAACATGGCGCTCAGCAAAAGTCGAACAACACGAGGCTCGTTAATTTTTCCTTCTATAAGCGGCAAAAAAAAAAACTTGCAAACACTTAGAAATCAATTACGTAAAGTTTGGTTTCAGAATATTTGCAAAGCTGTTTCAAAAGTAAACAATGAAAAGGAACAAAGCGCGGTATTATCAAAACAGCAGTACCACTAATTCAGTATTTAATGTTATTGTTCAATTTTCGCGAATCATTTCAGGAACAAATTACTTGACAAAGAAGACTGATAAAGTCATTTGGCGCACATATTTATCAATCCAGGTTTTTTCATAGGTTTGAAAATTCTGTTTTGTTCCTGAGGTTTATCAGTCGCCTTAAAAGTTAGCTTCTATTACACTATCAAGGTGTGGTTTTCTATTATTAGAGGAGCTCAGTCACGGTATTTTGAGTCAGTTATTTGGCGACGTACGAAATTACCATTAAATGGAAGAAAAGCTGAAAATAATAGTTAACTAAGATTAAAAAAGTATTTAAGAAAAACTAATACACCATAAAGAAACAAGGATGGTCAAGGATGGGGGCGATTAACACGGATTGTAAACGACAACCTTGAGAAATTTAAGGTAAACTTTTCATGACGTCGTCGCTCCTTTAAGGACCTTTAAGCACAGAGAATATTTTTGCTCAGTCGATTATCAGTGATGTAGTTGAACGCAGAGTTTCTAATGCGTGTGCATGTTTTATTCACAGGTTCGTCAACCATAGACAAAGCTTATGAGATAGAAAAACTTAGACTGGATCAATTTGATGACGTATGACCTTCACGACAAGTGGGAAAAACAGACTGGTCATCACTCGGCGCTGGAGGGTACCCAGGGGGATAAACTGATCGTGACGTACGCTACGGAGTACTGGATCAAGAATGGAATGCCGCCATCCAATATAGCCCTGGGAATGCCAACATACGGGCGGGGTTTCAAGCTAGCGGACCCCCAGAATAACGGATTGGGCGCATCTACTGCTGCTGTGGGTGACCCGCCCGCTGGACAGTACACTAAAGAGGCGGGTTTCATGTCCTATTACGAGATTTGCAGCAAGACTTTGACTGTGGTGTCTGCCAACAAAGTTCTGACGCCCTATGGGTACTCCGGTGACTTTTGGATTGGTTTTGAAAATCCCGACAGCCTCAGACTGAAAGTGAATTTTTCTGAAAATGAAGGGTCTTCTTGGCGCCATGTTTTGGGCCGTAGGTTTGGATGATTTCCAGAACGTCTGAGGACAAGGCAACTATCCTCTCTTAAATGCCGTGGGTAAATCTCTGAACGGTGGTGGAGTTCTCCCTACAACCCAGGCACCTCCTGTGACAACCAAGCCTACAGACACGCTCACAGATAAACCTACAGACAAGCCCACAAACCCTTCTACCCAGCAGCCAGCCACCAAAACAAATGCACCCTGCCAAACAGCCAAACCTACCACAGCGCCCACAAATCCTACCAGTCAGCGGTCAACCGGAAGTAGCCATTGTCATCCAGTCGGGGTCAGGGTAAATACTCTTGGTATGGTGTGCTACAAACTGTGGTCGCGGATAATGCCCTTCAGACTACTGCAAGTGTGACTGAAACCTAAGTTCAATATGAACAGTATTGTCAACTAGCAAGGTGTCGTAATTTGGAGAATGTGCAATGTTTATTAGCGGCGAAGTAAAAATTAAACGTATGATTACTTCAAATTCGACGCTTTGCTTTTTGTTTTGTTTTGTTTTGTTTTTTGTTTCTGTTTTGGAAGACACGTATTTACTGACACCGTTCAGTTAGTTAGCTGAGACGAAGCGCGAAAAAAGAGCAGAAAAAGGAGACGAAGTCTTTGTGCAAGGAGCGAACGTTCTGTCGTCTTCCCCGAGCGCCATTTTTCGCGTTGCGCCCCAGCTAACTGAACGCCCACCCCCACTGTCTGCCGGATAGCCTCAGCCAGAAGTTGCCAAAATTATTTTAAAGCTGCCTAAAAATGCTGGACTTTAACAAAAAGTTGTTCAAAAGCTAGTTGCTCGTTAAGTACAGCGTACAACGTTTCCTACAGTAACTGCTGAATTCCTCTGGAATGTTCGTTTTGAGGGTTCAATTTCTGGTTATTGCAGCGTTTTCAGGCTTACTGAAATTTGCTCCAAGCTGTTTGGCTTCTCTGATAGGGTCGTTTTCATTCGAAGAAGAGTTCCTCTTTCTTCCTCTTAACTATCAGTACATTGCAAAATATTATCTATGACATTAAAGATCTGAAATTTTCTTATAAAGATACATAACAAAGCTCTAACAGTAACATAGGATATTGCAACTCCCATAAGTTGTTTGAAATGTAACCAAGCTGCCCCCAAAATCAGAAGTTGCTCAAAAGAACAAAAGTTAATAATAAAATAAATACTACAAATTGCCTATATTGCGCCTTTTAGCGTTACATCATGAATTTCGAAATTTATATCAAATTCTTAAAAGCTAATTTAAAAAGGTACGTTTTGAGCAGGAAATTAAACTGTTGAATTTGCCAAAAAGCTGCTACTGGAAGTGTAGATATCTCCATGGAATCACATCCCAAATCGTGTCTAGTGTGTGTTAATTCTGGTGATGTGTCACTTGACTGGAACTTTTGACGGGGGATTTCCTGGGGAGTAGAGTATGGGTAATGTATCTGTTGGCAGGGAACTTTTTACATGGGAATCAGCTGGCAAGTATGAAACTAAGTGGCGTCTGGCTGTTCCATAATCAAAATATATGAATAGTAATGCGTAAAATGGCAATTCATCCTTAACACTTAACTTTGTCCAAAACTCTTAATTTTTTCCTTATTCTTGTGTTTCCTTGCGAAAAACGGTCTCCTACAAGCTAGAACCGTTCATTTTTCGAAAAAAAAAGCACTAAAATGTTAAAAAGTTTACCCGTTCTCTTAAAGGGAAAAGGGAAAGAGGATAAATTGAAGGAGTTTAAAACCTGTTTGTGGATAATGTGTTCCTGAAATAATATTAGTGCAAGACGATATTGTCACTACGAAAGTGAGTGAGATCTTTCCAGTAATAAATCAATTTAAATGGTTCAGTGCAAGTGAAAGGTTAAAATCATTTTTTCCTCGTCCAATGTGAGTGAAAGTTAGTCTATTTCGGTTCTTTGCGAAAAGTCTAATCCACTGTCCTATCAAGAGGTGTATGTTCGCTGGACAGTATTGCCACGACGGTATGCCAGGGGAAAGCCTCCCATATAACAAAGATCGGGGCGCTCGTCTTACCTTTTAGTGGTTAAAAAAGCGGGTTTGGCACCTGTTAGAGAGTTCAGCCACAGAAGGTCCCGCAGAAGGAGCTTTCTCAGTACTTTTAAGAATATTGAACCAAAAAAAGTCATTGTAAGTTAATGTGTTGTTTTAGAGTTGTTTAGGGGTGAAAAAGATTTCAAGCCACGCCCACAAAACCGGGTCTTGGTACTTCTTAGGGGTTCTATTCAAGTTTCCGACGAGCACCCCCCGTCCTTTTTATATGGGAGTCCCCCCAGGCAGTATGTCTCTATTTTAAAAGATTGATCTTAGTTGTGTGTTGCAGGAAAATAATGACTCACTTAATAACAACAGAAGCTTTGCTTAAACAGCTTTTATTCCACTGCTCCGATTGCATTTACCCATAAAATACTGACCATTTAGGCTAATAACATTAACTTAACGACTACTTGACGAAATAAGATGATCGATAACTATTTTACTCTCGTCTCTCGGTTCGGAGGCAGCAGTATTGGGTGCGTTATCGCTCCGCATTATGGACAGCTACAAAATAAACAACACATTACCGTTATACACTGGAGTAAATGTGGTGTTAAACAAACGTTTGGGTCATATTTGATATAGTTTGTGAATTTCCACTTAAAAGCGCTATATTCCTACATTTGTAAGCGACAGGTAATGCCTAAAAGTACGACACAATGCCTAAAAGTACATCCAAAAAAACTCATTGTGCATATGTTTTAGCAATCTGATCATACTAAAACAGACCAACTGACTGCACGAATTTGTCATGGCATTTCACTGAACTCAGAACGAGATCTTTCCATGGCAACTATATTTTGACTTGCACGTTTTTCCAATTTGAAATTCCCAAATTTGAATTTTACCTCCATGTAATTCCTTTTTAAGTATTTGAGACTTTTTCTCATTGTTTGATTAATTTTAATTGGCTTGTATCGTTTTTGGTGATATTTTGGCGTTTTGACAAAAATCATTAAGAAATGTTGATTAAAATTCCAAACTCAAGATGGCAGCTGTTTGGATTTCAAATGGAAAGGGAACATTTTAGGAGTATGATCTACCCTCTAAGGTTTAGTAGAATTATTTAAATGTTCACGAAGTCACAAAGGAAGTGGATTTCCTCCCCTGTCCCCCCTCCCCCGTCCTCCTCCATCGTTGCGAAGTAAAGGCATAAATTAGTTGCCTCCCTTGACTGAAAAGTCATGATTCTCGTCTAAAGAGCTTTGTTCTTATCAGTATGCTACACGGTACTTACTCAGTCATAACAGCAGCATCTGTTTGTAGCCAGCTGACATTCGAAAGATGATGAACAGTCATTCGGCATATCGTCTGGACATGGGTCGTCATTATAGAAACACCCTCCATATGGTTGGTCGCACGATGGGAGATCTGTCAAATCGAAAGAGAATTTGTCGTCAATTAAAATGAAATAGATAATACCAAGTGAAGATACTCGGTAGGGTTGATGTAATAGCTCAGCTGAAAGTTTTGAAGTAAAGGCATAAATTAGTTGCTCCTCTTCACTGAAAAGTCATGATTCTCGTCTAAAGAGCTTTTGTTCTTATCAGCATCTTACACGGTGCTTTCTAGTTGGAGGTGGCTCATAACAGCAGCATTTGTTTGTTCCTAACGAACAGTCGTACAATTGTGAACATTCATACGGCACATCGTCTGGACAAGGTTCGTCCTGATAGACACACATTCCATTTGGTTGGTCGCACAATTCGAGATCTGTGAAAGTGAATTTGTCGTCAACTGATATGAAATACTAGATAATACCAAGTGACGATATCGCTAATACATCCTGTTAACTTTGCAGAAAAAAAAATTAAAAATCGAAAGGTTCAACAAAAATTAACGGGATTTGCACTCATAACAACTTTCTGTTTGTCAGACGGAAAACACATTGACTAATACTTGCCTTACTCACAACATAAATGCCGTCTTCATTGCTCAACTGAAGCTGTGCATAAAATCAAATTCCCGGGTAGTTGACACCTTTTTTCCTTAACGACATTCCTAACAAAGATGTGTAGCTCTTTACTGAGTACTGAGTAAACGCTGTGCTTACCTGAGGATGCAACGTACGCCCACAAAAATTAACCCACCAACGTAATCAGCAACAGGCACAGATGAAATTTAACAGCCATTTTTGAACTGCAATAGACAAGGTAATAACACAGTTTTGTTAGTTATTACCACAGAAGAAATCCCGAGGGGAGACTCCCATGCATGTGAAAAGGTCGAGGATGCCCTTCGTCACGCTCAGGGGTGTAAATCACGGATATTTGGTCTCACTTATATACAAGGTTTCTTTGAGGGTTTAATTCAAATTCTCCGAAGGAGATTCTCGACCTTTTCACAAGGGAGTCCTCTTCGGAGAAAGAAACAATACTGGCTCCGTGTGATCAGAAATTTCGTGGAGTAAAGAATTCAAAAACAAACTGTTTCTTCCAGTGCCTGGGGTGGGTGTATGGAATCACAGGCAAATATCATTGTAAAACTTAGCTGCTCACAAGGTGAAATCTTGTCTTTAGAGGTCGTACTTTGAAGTCAGTCTTCCGCGATAAACGAAAGTATTATTTAAAGCTCGTGTTACAACTCCCAGCCCCTGCCTTCATCTGTAAACTTGAAAACAGCGCATGCCCAACTACATTTGTCTAGGGTGGGCCTTACAATATTTACTTAATTAAAATTTTTTTTCCGAGCGAGAAAAACTGGAAATTCGTCATAATGAGCGTAAGACTAACTAGAAATATTGTCCCGACTAACAAACGTTTTTTATTGCAAAAGTCAAGTTTAAGGTTAATGTTGAACAAAAAAATTACGATCAAAGACCTCGATTTTAAACAAAAGAGAACAAATGGCTACCCGTGGGATCCACTAGACAAGTTTGTCATGTGTTACCGAGGAAATTAATTTTTCAGTTTAGGAATTCTCTTGATTAGACTTGAGACGTAAAATGTTTTCGAAATTGCGCTCAATTGTCGTCCATTGTTTAGTGGTAATAACCAGTTTCAAAGTAACAATAGATTGATTGATTGAAATAAACTGAAAAATACCAAGCCATCTCTCATATATCTTTATTTACAGACTCTGACGTTAGAAAGACATCAGATTGACATATTAGCTTGCGTGCTCGTACAATGCTTAATCATGAAATGTTTCTCTCATAAAACAGTAGGGTGCTACCAAGTGGTTATGATGTAAACTAACCACTTTCCACATTAGATCAAGTTTTTCTGGTTCTTAGTTTTCACCTTCCCGGTGCAATGGTGACAATCGTTTCTTTTCAAAGAGCCAATTTAGGGATGACAGCGCAATATTCATCAAGGAATTTAATTATTGGAAAAACGTGCATGTCAAAATATAGCCGGTTGCCATGGAAAGATCTCGTTCTGAGTTCAGTGAAACGCCATGACAAATTCTTGCAGTCAGTTGGTCTGTTCCTGGCTGTTTTGTTTGCATGGTTAGTGTGATCAGATTGCTAAAACATATGCACAATGAGTTTTTTGGATGTACTTTTAGGCATTGTGTCGTACTTTTAGGCATTACCTGTCGCTTACAAATGTAGGAAAATAGCGCTTTTAAGTGGAAATTCACAAACTATATCAAATATGACCCAAATGTTTGTTTAACGCCTCATTTACTCTGGTGGATAACGGTAATGTGTTGTTTATTTTGTAGCTGTCCATAATGCGAGGCGATAACGCACCCAACACTGCTGCCTTCGAATCAAGAGACGAGAGTAAAATAGTTATCGATCAGTTTATTTCGTCGAGTAGTCGTTAAGTTAATGTTGTTAGCCTAAATCAGTTTTTCATGGGTGAATGCAATCGGAGCAGTAGAGGTACCAAGACCCTGTTTTGTGGGCGTGGCTTGAAATCTTTTTCACCCCTGAACAACTCTAAAACAACACATTAACTTACACTGACTTTTTTTGGTTCAATACTCTTAAAAGTACTGCGAAAGCTCTTTCTGGGGGATATTTTGGGGTACGACAAGCATCCCCAACCTTGTTGTATGGGACTCTTACCCCTGGCTTACCGTCTTGGCTATGCTGTCCAGCGAACATACATCTCTTGATAAGAAGCTGGACAAGAGTTTTCGCAAAGAAGCGAAATAGACTAACTTACACTCGCACCGGGACGAGGTAAAATTATTTTGACCTTTCACTTGCAATGAACCATTTAAGTTGATTACTGCAAATTAATGACCTCACTCGCTTTCGTAGTAGACATATCGTCTTGCAACAATTCTATTTGAGGAACACATTATCTTAAAACAGGCTAGGTTTTAAACTAATTCAATTTTTCCTCTTTCCCTTTTCCCCAAAGAAAATTATAGCTTGTAATTATAGCGAGTAAAATTTATAGCTTCTGTAGTGTTTTTTATTTTAAACCTGAACGGTTCTTGCTTGTAAGAGAACGTTTTTTGAAAGGAAACACAAAATTTATGATGTAATGCGCCTTTGATCATTGCATGCTAAAAGGCGCAATAAAAGTAATTTTATTATTTATTTTATCATTGACTTTTGCTCTTTTGAACAACTTTTGATTCTGGGGACAACTTGATTAAATGTTAGCCAATTTATGGGAGTTGCAATGTCCTATGTTACTGTTAAAGCCTTGTTATGTATCCTTATAAGAAAATTTCAGATCTTTAATGTTATAGATAATTTTACAATGTGCTGATAGCTCAGTGGAAGAAATCTCCAACTCTTCCTCGAATGAAAACGACCCTATCAGAGAAGCCAAACAACTTGGAGCAAATTTCAGTAAGCCTGAAAACGCTGCAATAACCAGAAAATTTAACACTGAAAACTAAAATTCCAGAGGAATAGAGCAGTAGCAAACGTTTTACGCTGTACTTAACTGGCAACTTTTGAACAACTTTTTATTAAAGTCCAGCAGCTTCAGGCAACTTTAAAAGAATTTTGGAGCAACTTGTAGCTGAGGCTATGACCAGTAAACAGTGGGGTGGGCGTTCAGTTATTTGGGGCCCACAGCGAAATTTGGCGCACGGGGAAGACGACAGGACGTTCGCTCCTTGCACAAAGACTTCCTCTCATGTTTCAGCTCTTTTTTCGCGCTTCGTCTCAGCTAACTAACTGAACAGTGTCAGTAAATACGTGTCTTGCAAAATAGAAACAAAAAACAAAACAAAACAAAAAGCAAAGCGTCGAATTTGAAGTACTCATACGTTTAATTTTTACTTCACCGCTAATAAACATTGCACCTTCTCCAAATTATAAGACCTTGCTGGTTGACAATACTGTTCATATTAAATTAGGTTTCAGTCACACTTGCAGTAGTCTGAAGGGCAATATCCGCGACCACAGTTTGTAACACACCATTCTTTCATACCAAGAGCATTCACCCAGACCCCGACTGGGTGACAATCGCCACTTCCGGTAGACCGCTGACTGGTAGGTAACTTTGGCTGTTTGGCAGGGTGCGTTTGTTTTGGTGGTTTTGGTGGGCTTGTCTGTAGGTTTATCTGTGAGCGTGTGTGTGGGCTTGTTTGTCACGGGAGGTACCTGGGTTGAAGGGAGAACTCCGCCACTGTTCAAAGCTTTATCCACGGCATTTAAGAGAGGATACTTTCCTTGTCCACATACGTTCTGAAAATCATCCACATCTACGGCCCAAAACATGGCGCCGCGAAGACCCTTCATTTTCAGGAAGTCCACTTTCAGTCTGAGGCTGTCAGGATTTTCAAAACCAATCCAAAAGTCACCGGAGTACCCATAGGGCGTCAGAACTCTGTTGGTGGAGACCACAGTTAAAGTCTTGCTGCAAATCTCGTAATAGGACATGAAACCCGCCTCTTTAGTGTACTGTCCAGCGGGCGAGTCACCCACAGCAGCAGTAGATGCGCCCAATCCGTTATTCTGGGGGTCTGCTAGCTTGAAACCCCGCCCGTATGTTGGCGTTCCCAGGGCTATCTTGTATGGCGGCATTCCATTCTTGATCCAATACTCCGTAGCGTACGTCACGGTCAGTTTATCCCCCTGGGTACCCTCCAGCGCCGAGTGATGACCAGTCTGTTTTTCCCACTTGCCGTGAAGGTCATACGTCATCAAATTGATCCAGTCCAAGACTTTTCCAAGTGTTTCTATCTCATAAGCATTGTCTATGGTTGACGAACCTGTGAATAAAACATGCACATGCATTAGAATCTCTGCGTTCAACTACATCACTGATAATCGACTGAGCAAAAACATTCTCTCGGCTTAAAGGTCCTTAAAAGAGCGACGACGTCATGAAAAGTTTACCCTAAATTTCTCAAGGTTGTCGTTTACAATCCGTGTTAATCGTCTCCATCCTTGACCATTCTTGTTTCTTTATGGTGTATTATTTTTTCTTAAATACTTTCTTATCCTAGTAAACTATTATTTTCAGCTTTTCTTCAGTTTAACGGTAATTTCGCACGTCGCCAAATAACTGACTCAAAATACCGTGACTGAACTCCTCTAATAATAAAAAAACCTCACTTTGATAATGTAAGAGAAGCTAACTTTTAAGTCGACTGATAAACCTCAGGAACAAAACAGAATTTTCAAACCTATGAAAAAACCTGGATTGATAAATATATGCACCAAATGATTTTATCAGTCTTCTTTTCCAGGTAATTTGTTCCTGAAATGATTCGCGAAAATTAAACAATGACATTAAAAAAATACTGAATTAGTGGTACTGTTATTTTGATGTTGCCGCGCTTTGTTCCTTTTCATTGTTTACGTTTGAAACAGCTTTGCAAATATTCTGCAACCAACCTTTACGTAATTGATTTCTAAGTGTTTGCACGTTTTTGTTTGCCGCTTATAGAAGGAAAAATTAACGAGCCTTGTTCGATTTTTGCTGAGCGCGGGAAACGCAACCATGTAAAGAAAAAAGATTATAACGGTTGTTAGACAACCAAACAAAGTTGTCGTTCTTCAGTTGAAAACGACTTCAATTATAACTAAAATTGAAATGGAGAAGGATCCAAATAATGTTCACATGAAAAAATTAATTATTGTTATCACAATGAAACCATGTTCGACCTTATTGTCAACAAATTAAAAGCTCAAGGCTCAGTACACTACTAGATATTTTTTTAAAACTAGTAGTAATCAGAGATTATGAGAGTGCTTTCGACGCTCTCACTTTAATATATCTATATACCGTAAATAAATGATTTCACTAGCTGACTTTTAACCTTTGTCTATTGGTAAAATCAATTTTTTTAAGCAGCAACCGAGGTTTTACAGTCAGATAAATGTATGCATAGTGTCAAAGTCCATGCTAGTGAAAAGGACACGATTTGTTGATACGTTGTGTGACGCCGCCAGTTTCTGTAGACTCTCAGGTTTCATAGAATATTTAAATTACGTACATTATTCTAAGTTAGCATTTACAATTGCGTGCACGTTTCGCGTGGTCGTTGATCGTAAACAAACTCCGTGCGACTAATTTGACTATTTCCCCTGATGAATAAAGTAGTCTTATGGATCTTGCCTTCAGAGTACTTTTCCACCGATTCCAAACAATAAAATTTCGATCGGTTAAAGACTGAGCTATCTGTCGCGACTGGAACTAATCAACAAATGCAATGAAAATGTAGCTGTTCCCACGGTTACCATCCCAAAGCTAGGTCGTGTTAATAACAAGGACAATTCCCTCAGATTTCGATAAATGCTACCGTCGAAGCGTTAAAAATTCGCCAAAATCTAACGCTGAGAGCACATAATAGCGAAGCGTACGGCGACTGAATGGAAAGAAGTCAAAGAAAGATCCATCGGAAAGACGAGCTCACATGGCCTGCTCACATACTCACATGTTCGCCACATGTCTTATCACATGTCTTAGCATTAAACGGTACCAGTTTACTGGCCGTGACATGCCCCTGCAAAAATCAAGCGGGGTGGCCATTTTGGTGTCCTTACAGGAATGTGGTGTTTTCGGCCTAGAACCGTGCACGGGGCACCAACTCTGGAAAGCCACAGGTCAATATTAGGTTTGCGTTCCACTTCGTCGAACGCAACTACTTTACGAAATGTCATTTCTTTAAGCCAGCTCCAAACGCGAATGAAAGTAGAAGTATGCCGACTCGTTGATGATAAAGTATTAATCTTTAATTATAAAAATAAAGAGAACTAGTTAATTTTAACTTTGACTGTACAACTTTAGTAGTTTTGTAAGTTTGGCGTACCTTATCAAACGATCCGTGTTCTTTTGCGACTTGGTATCATCTTTCAGTTATTTCCTGGTTGTTTTATCAAATGATTATTACACAAGATTCGAAAGACATGAAGACATACAAATGTGTTCAAACCTGCAGCTACTGCGGCTGTCAATAGTAATCTCGTCATTCCACTCTCCGATGCTTCCTTCTCAAACGCGGCCAATAGTTCCTGGCAGAGAACCGTGAATCGCTGCTTGTCTTGTTTAGGTGAATTTCCACGATTAGCGGGGTATTCCCAGTGCAAGTCGAAGCCATCAAATTTGTACTTTCTCAAATACTTCAGGACAGAATCGATGAAGGTTCGTCGATTTGAAGCTGTGCTGACCATCCGAGAGAACGGGCTGATAGGTCCACCTTCGTGCGACCAGCCGCCGACGGCCAGAAGCATCTTCAACTCGGGGTTTTTCTGCTTGAGATTGTAAACTTCAGCATACAATTTGTCGTCATTCCATTTGTAAGGAGCGATTTTGTTTTGGTCGTCGATTTTAGCAAAGGCGTAGATCACATGAGGTCGAAAATTTCCCGATGCCTGCACGATATTGAGACCAGTTTGAGAAATAACAAACCCTAACATACTTATCTGCTTGGGCAAGGTAAATAAATGAAAATGTCGGCAAAAGATACGTAGGTATCAGGCGCAGCATCTTGCTTGGGAAATCGGTTTGTCGGATAAAATGGAGAAGTAGTTCTTTATTTACAGACATATTGTGGTATTAGCTGCTGGGGATTTCCTTTTCAAACGTAAATGCGCTTGTTCTGCGCAGTCGCCTGACTAAACAAAAATGTACACAGTTTTGTATACAGGATTTGTTCAAGAACGAAGACATGCAGTTATCACGTATTCCAGACACCCAGGAACATATTTTTGTACGTAAGAACTACGTGTATTTGTCAGCTTCTCCAAACATCAGTGACAAAGAGGTGGATGCAGGTGGAGTGCTTTGTTTTTTGAGGTGTTTGAACGCTCTAATGAAACACGAAGTACGTGCTCCATGAGCGGAATCTCATAAACAAAGAACAAAGTTTTTAAAATTGAAAAGTCTCTTCTTTTGGGTTTTCGTGATAGGAGCTACTTTTTTATTTCCGGCAACTCTATCAAGCCTAACTATTAAAACAGCGGATAAACGAAAAGAGGATGGCACTGAAAAGGGACACTAATGTTGATTCACAATGAGAGGAGATAATTTGCCGATACTTTGTAAAAAGAGGAAAGTTAATAGTAATATCTAAGTAGTTTGTGAATGCCAAATAACAATGGTAACCACATGTGAATCTGGCCTTATCATGCGAACCACTTTTTAAAAGCTGTAAGTAGTCAACATTTACGAGCAGAGTATCTGACTTGCCTATGACATTGAAATAGCTTAAAACAACAGTGAGCTCCTTGGTAGGTCAATAGTGGTTAAGTAATAGAAAAGGAAAGATTGGATCATTAACGGTAAAAGCTACACAAATACAGGTGTTGTAAACTGAGTCAGTTACACCCTTTATTGCTGAGTATCATTATCCAGTCCTGAGTGACGTTTTTGAATTTAAGTTTACTGCAAGACACGAGTCAAAGAATTTCTCTCGCGGTAAAGATGCCGGTCTCCACCCTGTGAGCCTAACAAACTCCATCGCGGCAAACGTACGTGGTTCCTTCTCTGAATTGAGTATAACACAGCGAACAGCTTTATAAACAGCTCCCAAAATACTATTGTCACTAAAAGCAGTGACAACTTGAAAGCAAATAGCTGTTTTCTCTTGAACTTTGAAACCCCAATTAAAAAAACAACTTTACACCTTTGTCTCACGTACAGTTTGTCACATCATGTAAATTTTGATTCGGTTGATTGCTACATTGTTCGCCTTGTCAACGGAACCTAGCCTTTCTGCGAATGAATGCGGGAAAACAAAATAAAAACTGTGTAAACTGGATGCTGTACAATCTTTACTCTTGAATCTTTACACACTGTAGTCTTGGAAATGTTCAGAGGCAAAAATTCTGTGCACGATTCGCCGCATCCTGGGCTCGCAGCAGAAACAGAATATGTACAAGACAGCATAGGCTGAGCAAGAGAGTCGTTTAGTTCAGATTCGATCCTGTTGGAGGGGAACAACTACAACAACATCTTTTTTTTTTTTTTGCCCATTATAAATTTGAATACTATATCATTTTTGGTTGATTTAATATAGGTAGCGTGTCTTACATGAGGTAAATGTTATAATCTAGTTTTAATGAGAGTGGAGGCTAAATAAACCGTTAGGTTTTCGAGTTAGACTCCAGCCTAGTTATGTCTATTTGTAGGACAAGAGAAATGAAGGAAGAATTTGCAGTTTACAGTTTGGTTTAAGGGAAAACAAAAAGAAAATTAACTAATTCGGGTATGGGTCCGACAGTCGCAAGTACTTTTTTTTTTTTGAAAAAGCATATAGGGTAAGTTCTTTGAAATGGGTTGGAAGTTATTTCCAAAGATCTATTGCCTGAAAAGAAATCGTCATGTTCCTATATTTGTCCTTATGCGTGGTTTGTGTAAATTTTGTGCAGATGCCTATCATGGCCGGTATTGTACTATGTTAATGCATGAACTAAGAAGAAATTAATACCTTGATCTTCTCTTGCATGAAGATAGTTGTAAAGATTCTGAAAGGCAAAGCTTGTAGTTTTTACATCTCGCAGCTCGCACAAAATGTGAAATTTATCTTAAACCAAGGGTTTGGTAAACTTATATCTATCTAATAACCTTTTGTTAAATGTTGATCTCTAGGAAGAAATTTGCTACATAAAATTAATTTCACTCCATCTCGGTGGTTTGCGCTTGAATCAATAATTGATAAAGTTCTTTAGAGCGAGGCAAAAATGCTTGCTGTATGCCTGTCGCCCTTAATCCACTGTAATTTTTCTCTTCATTCACGCTTTCACAGAGTAAAGTATTTTGTTCAGAGTTTTTTAAGCTCACCTCTGTATGGTGGTGTTCTCATTAGTTATTGTAACTGGACTAAGTGGATTACAATTCAGGGAGTAATCGGGCGCGTAACCGCAAAATCGGACGAGCGCGCAGTGCAAGGCCGATTTGAAATTACGAGCACGATTACTCCCTGAATTGTACGACACGAGGTTCTGTTACAACAAATTTCGAGATCACTGAAAACTACTCTTTTGAACGAGAAAGTCAGTAGAGTTTTCCATAAGTTGTAAGAACTGTAGAGAACATTAGAATTGACGTGCGAATAGCGTAGGTATTCAATGACAGGTATCCAATTATAAAAAGTAAATTGGATACCCACGTAACCGCGATTCCTTGACAAATAGGCGCGCGGAGAACCAATCACGATCGAGAATTTTGTTATAGATACGGTAAAAGAATAAATTGTGGTTTTCGGATACCCTGATAAGTTGCGTGCGCAGTGGAGTCACTATGCAGGAAGGAGCGGTGTTAAGGCTTTGCTTATTTTTGTTACCTATCCACTACTCAAAGTTTTAACATTTGAGGAAAATAATGTTCATACTGTTAAAACTTAACGAGCCATAGAGACAGAGAAGTTAGATTTTTTCTGAGCTTCACATTTAATTAGAGAGTGTCATAATACACATCACACCTGGTCGTATGGAAGGTTTTACGTTTAATTTCCTCAGCCTACAATGTTGTCAGACATTCTTCTTCTCTTCTAAACGTCACTTTACATTTTAAAGAAGTGCAACTTTTAAGCGCACACGCAATAATCTGGTGGACAGTATCTCATGGCACAGTTGGACGTACACCACTGATCCATTCCAGCCACCCCTTCCCAGTCTCCTGTAACCTTGCACGATCCAGAGGGGGGTGCATTGGTAGGGAGCTGGGTGTCGGGTGGGGGTGGAGCTGTGCTCACTGTTGGTACAGCAGTTGGATTGGGTCCTGTTCCTCCACCCAGTGCTTGTTTGACTGCATTTATCAGAGGGTACCTAAAACAACACAACAACGAGCTACAATTCACTTTACATGTCACATTGAGGTGTATTGTCAGGTTTATACAATTCTCCATAGGGAAAAAGATGGCGGCTGTACATTCACCACAATACCTCGCGAACCGGCGCGGTGTCCTCACAGTTAGCGCGTTCGCCTCTGGAACAAGATGTTCGCGTTCGAGTCCTGGCCGAGGATTGTGTTGTGTTCTTGGGCAAGACGCTTAACTCGCACAGTGCCTCCTTCCACCCAGGTGTATAAATGGGTACCGGCGAATTTAATGTTAGGAGTAACCCTGCGATGGACTAGCATCCCATCCAGGGGTGAGTAGAAATACTCGTAGTCGTTTCATGGCTACAGAAACCGGAGATAAGCGCCGGCCTGACGGGCCACTTGGCTCGTATACAGACTTTACCTTACATACCTCGCGAACCTAACACAGCCCATTAGGCACAAGCAGGCTCGGTTTGAAGGTTTTAGAGCTTTCCTGTACGTATTTATGAGCATTGTCAGTGTTTTCTTGAGCTATGACACTATGGGTAAATGTACCAGTCGCCATGTTTTTTTTTTCCCAATGACGGAGAATTATTCTTTATCGGGGAAATCTGTTGATACAAGAGAGGACGATCATCGTCCCTTGATTGGTAGTAGTTTTACCCATTAAATTGAAAGTACCGTTCCACTGCCAAGGGACATCCCATTCCGAGTTGGAGTAAGGCTGCGGTAAGGAGGTAAATCAAACAGATGCGACTTTCATTGTTTAGATTTCAGGATGTTATTTTCAGCCTCTAGATAGGCCAATCACAGGCTTGAAGCACCTAGATAAAGGTTAAGTCTGCATACGAGCCAAGCGGCTCATCGGGCCGGAGCTTATCCCGGTTTCTGTAGCATGAAGTAAATAGGAGTATTTCTGGATGGTATGCTAGTCCATCACGGAGTTACCTCCCAGAATTAAATTTGCCGGTGCCCATTTGTACACCCGGGTGGAGAGAGGCACTGTGGGAGTAAAGTGTCTTGAAGCAGCTCGGGTCGATCTATCTAAAATGAGTCTGATCTCATGTAAGCATTCCGTTGAAATTACTATCATTTATTAGTAGAATTCTACTAGTATACTAATGCAAATGCTGTAATCTGATTGGCTGAGCCATTGAACACTACCAGCCATTAGTGTGCAGTGGCTGGAGGTCGTCTAGGAAATGGCGACGTTTTTTCCGTTTTTCCAAAGTTTTGGAGAAAAACTTTAATGCAAATGGATAATTAAATTCCTGAGAAGTCTAAACCAAGGACATTTAGGGTTTCTTGACTTTTAAAAAAGTTGAAATTATTGAAAAAATGATGCGCGCGCACACACAACTTCAATTTTAAATGACGATTCGATCCTTTTCAGGCGCAAATTAAAGTTTAATAATATGTCAAGAAATAATTGGAAACCATTATTTGAAGTAAATTTTCGTAAGAACTCTACCAAAACAATTAGATCAGTTATTCGCTCTCGATTTCTATGAGGAGATAGTTGATTCGACCTTCGGCCTCATCAACTATCATCTCATAGAAATCTCGAGCTCATAATCTAATTGTTAATTAGATTACACAACTTAACTTACTTTCCTTGGCCAGAAAAAGAACCTTTAAAATCATCCAGATCCAGAGCCCAGAACATGGCACCAAGGAGATTTTTTTCCCTTGATCAGAGTATTCACTTCCAATACCAAACTCGCCTTGTCATCGAACCCCACCCACTGATCGCCAACGTATCCATACGGGGCTCTCACTGTATTGTCCTGTACCACTGTCAGACCCATCTCACATATCTCGTAATAGAACAGGAATCCTGCTTCTCTGGTGTACCTCCCAGGGGTAGCCTTTTCTGTGGTTGGTGCTCCAAGTCCATTTTGGCTATGGTTGGATAGTTTGAACGCTCGACCATACGTAGCCAGTCCTAATGCAATTTTCTTGCCGGGCATACCCTATGAAGAAATGGTTTACCATCGTTACGCACTGCTCATACAAGTTCTTTGTTTCTATAGTGATAGGCATCGTCCAAACTACACCGGAGAAATTTGAAAACGCAGCTTTATTTCTCCGATTAGGCCTACAGTCCACACTAATCCACCACGAAAACGAAGCTTTTCGCAAACGCTCTTTAAACCGGACGAATTTGAAAACGCCGGCTTTTCGTTTTCGTGTGGACGGAAAACATTTTGAAAACGGAGCTTTTCGTTAACGACGGCCTCACGATAATCACGTGATTTCCCTGTCCGAGTTTTCCTCAGACACAAATCCAAAATGACCGGTGATTGTCGCGTTTTTAACTTCCTCCGGTGTAGTTTGGACGGAAAACAACTGATACGCTTTCAGAGTGAAAGCTCCGTTTTCAAATCCTCCGGCGTAGTGTGGACCGGGCCACAGGAATACAACTGCTAACTCGCTTACACGGTTTGTCTCTAAATGGGATTGTTTATAAACTGAGGGAAGACCAGCTAATATGAACGATATTTCTTACAAAGCAATACAATTATATTGAAGCGATCCCATGCTATTAACCTTATTGCTATGGCTACCTTATTCCAGCCAATACTGCACTGCGTACGAGACCGTCAATGTATCCCCTGGGCAACCCTCTAGTGCTGTATGGTGTCCAGTTGTTGGGTCCCAGCTTCCATGAAGATCATAGGCCATCAAATTAATAAAATCAAGTATTTCCGCCAATTTACTGACTTCGTACGCTTTGTCAACTGTTCCCACGCCAGTGGCCACGGCTGCCGTCAGCAGGAGGCGCGGCTTTCCGCTTTCTGCCGACTCTTTCTTGAAAGCGGTCAATAACCCCTGGCAAAGGACCGTAAAGCGCTGTTTGTCCTCTGGTGGAGAGTTTCCACGGTTCCCGGGGTATTCCCAGTCCAGATCAAATCCATCGACGTCATACTGTCTCAATAAACTGAGTAATCACGTGTTATCGTGAGTAATACAGTAGCTCTAAAGGCAAATTTCTCAGTTCTTACTTGTTAGTCATTTGCTAATAAAACAAAAGAGTTTATGTTCGCGGGCATAAATATGTTTTGGGCGCGGCTCAGACTCATTTTAGCCCGAGCCGCTAGCGAGGGTTAAAATGAGCTCTGAGAAAGGCCCAAAACATATGTATTCTCAAGAAAATAAACTATGTTACTATTATCATCACTTTGGAGGGCTTTGAGAAGATAAAGACTGAAAAAATGACAACTAAATAGTCTGTACAATTACGCGAGTGTTTACAAGTTATATTGCTTTTATTTTCCTCGATGAAAATACACAATACATCGAGCGCAGCTGGCAAGAAAGTACAAAATCATGCCATTTGAGTTTTCAAAATTGTAAAAGATATTAAGGGAATGTTCGATAAAGCTTATTTGCCAAATTTACCATTTTAGCCCGAAAAATGCGCCACCGGATGCCCGACAAAGTGATAATAATGGAGATTAAAAACACAGAGTTTATGCTGCTCACCTGATAACAGAATCAGTGAAGACTTTCCGACTAGTTGCCGAGCTCACCATACGTGAAAATGGACTCACTGCGCCACTCTCGTGATTCCATCCGCCAATGGCCAGAAGTGTCTTCAACTCGGGGTTCTTTTACTTCAGATTGTTAAACCGGACATACATTTTATCGTCATTCCATTCTTTCATGGCGATCTTGTTACTTGCGTCGATTTTGGCGGAGGAGTAGATGATGTGTGTACAGAGGAAAGGGTCGACGTCTTCTGGGACGAACTTTGCTCCCTCTGGTCGATATTGTGCCCAGTTGGTGTAGTAACAAACTCAGTAGTAGGCATCGCAGCTTGCCGACAGAGCCATCAAGGCTATCAGTAGGGTCAAGGCTTGCATGTTTATTGGACTACCACTTTCCGAGGAAAAAAAAAAGGAGACTATTAACGGCCAGGTGGACAAACTGCAACCACGTCATTCAACTATGGAATGATTGCGCTTCTTTGGGAACACCTTTGTTGTCAATTCCTGAACAGAAAATAATTACTACTGTTCCATCTTAGGATTCCAACAGTATTAACCATGTGTTATACAAGTTAAATTGCGAGCCTTGAATATGAGCTATTCTACCAGTTGTTTTCGGTTCAAAACTGGAATGTGGTAGAAAGCTATCTACAAAAAGGAAGGTTAACGTTGCAAAATAATTTTTCAAACCCCTAGCCCCGGAGAACAACTGGCTCAAAACGCAAGCCACGTCCCAAAGAACCTGTCATCATTTTGTTTTCTACCCACAAGATCAAACTGTTCTTGCTTGGTGTTCCTTCTGTTGAAGACCTAAATTTCTCAAACTCATTAATTATTCATGAGCTGATGACCCAATCAGCTCGCATCAATTGGGTCAGGTGCATGTATGTTGATACCCAATGAACATACCGATCAACACACGGTAGATTAGTTCAAAAACTGATCAAGACACTGATCAAGAAACTTGAATTTTAATCAGTCTTAATTATAATTCTAAATACAGCATTTTTCCCGCTTAAATCATTGCTTACAACAACAATACACAACATATTATTCCTTCTTAGACATCGTTACATTAATTGTACAGTTTTTGAATTTTCCTTTCTGGAAAACAACATCCGTTAAAGATTGATCCTGTTTCTCTGTGGTAAAACATGTAGTTGTACTAACAACACTTGGACCTAGGATCTTTGAAACTTTAGACACATTTTCTTCTGTAGCCTTTTCGTACTGCAACAATGCATTAGCACGATGCCCCGACCTTTCGCGAATCAATTTTTCTTCAACCCCAGAATTGAACAGGGAGGAAACACAAGTAACGCGCAAACTGTGAGCGGTTTTGCGTTTAAAGCCTGCCGCGTCGCACATGTCAGGCAAAATCTTGTTCAAGCTGTTGATGCCTACGGGCGCTTTATCGAATGCGAACCTAGTTTTTGATGGCTTAAAGTAAAATGCAGTAACTTCCTTTGCATGAGTCTCAACTAACCCTACATACAATCTGAATATCTCAACAAGGCACGGCTCGTGCTTTTCCTCAATAGAATGACAAACGTGCTTGACCACTCGCGGCACATACTTTAGATCACAAAGACCTCCATGATAAGTTTTAGAGGCATTTTCTTCAAACTTAATAAAATTTGGACCAATTTCAAAGTTGTTTACAACAATATTTCTGTGATCTCCCCCCCGCAACCCAAAAACTTTTCCGTTGTAGAAATAGATCGTGTTCAATAACGACTTAGCTGATGTAGTTCCCAGCAATTTCTTTTGCCAGAATACTGCTTCTTCTTGCTCGCTCACAAACTCCTTTTCCTCTTTCTTACACTTAATGTGAAGCCCTTCTCGAACGCCATTCTTCATCTCGGCATCTAAGCAACGTCGGAAAAGGACAAACCTTCAAAAAATAACACACAAAATTAAAGTCCTGAAACAGTGCATTTTAAATTACTAACCAATTCGCTCTAAAAGTTGTCAAGTACCTTTTGTCACTAGCGTCCAGAGGATTCAAAGCTTCTGATCCATTTTTCTCCTCCAAATAACGCTTGAGGGCACAAATGATACCATGAACAGACTTCGGAGGGTATCTTTCACCGGACTTTTTAGCTACCTCCATCACAAATTTTGACAACCAATAGTTCAGCGACAGAGCGTCCATTCCAGCAATATCTACACTCACAGCGGTAACATTGTGTAAATCGTAGTCCTTGAAGAGACCGCCACAATCTAATACCGGAACTTTAACCTCTCTCAACCTCTGCCATTCGGCAAAAATGTTCACAGCCCACTTGTTTTTATACTTAGTTGAAACTGGAACAGCATCATTCACCAAAACATTTTCTTGAGAAGAGGTTTTTGGAACTCGAAAACGTTCTGATCTCCACTCGATCTCCATCACGCGGCATAATGTTAATTTATTAAAAATTCAACCTTTAAAACTTGCCCACATGGCCGCATATAAAAGATTCATTTCATTTACCATATGAATAAAAAACAGACAATAGCCTATTGAGCACGCCTACTAATTACCTATTCTTCGAAAAAAATTCTCATGCTACTTTGAGAAGCCAGCTCAAAAACTCGTGCTTCGTTTTTCATCAGGGGTTCCAAACACCTCGAAACAATAAAAGCACTCCGCCTTCGGCGTCGTGCTTTCATCTGTTTCTCGGTGTTTGGACCCCTGATGAAAAACTCGCACTCGTTTTTGATCTATTACGTAATAACTGACCTTAAATGTAATAAACTCCTAAATGTAATAACATTTGGCCTTAAATGTAATAAACTCCAAAGTGTGACAACATTTGGACTTAAATGAAACAACGTTACACAAACGTCATCATTGACGTAATCACCTCGTTGTTTAGTAAAATAATCACGTGACACTACACACAATCCCTGTAAGCGGGAATCCTTATTCCAGCCTTTAAATTCCTTCTCATACAAACAAATTTCGATAGGTTGGTAATAGCGCGACGTTTTTGTTTCTAAATCTACTTGTTAACCAATATAGTTCCGCAGAAAATATTTTCAAGACGCCAGCGATTTATCAGTCCGTTCTTGAATCACAACCTGATCAGTCCAAACAACAATTCCAGACAAAACTATCACAGTGGTACCGGATGCCGTGATGACAACGTCACCAGGACGCGACGCAAGGTGCAATTGAAATAGCTGTTGTCGTTTCATGGTTTAAATGCCTTTTATATCTCGATTTGGCTCTCTTGTGAGACCACACACAGCGAGTCTGGATAGTTCGATCCTTCAATCGGTCTCCTTTTTTTATATACGTAACTGTGTCTGGAAAAAAAGGTCTCAGAGTCCGATATTTTGGTCGTTTACAATTTTCCCAGTAGGATGATGTGAATCTGCTTTTTCTTTAAAAGTATCAATTGTATTATGCCCCATGGGGTAATATTTCGCAAATGACGAAGCATTTCCAAACTGTAGGTTTGAAAAACTGTTTAACAAAGAATTCCTGCTTTAATGATTGCGTTTGATTAACATAATTGGACACTGCATCCAAACTCGACAAACATTTTGCCTGTCTTGAAATGCAAAATGAAGAGCGCTATCCAAGGACCAAAAGTGCGAGTTAATTAGTTTCCGATATCAGGATATAAGATGTTATCCCTGTTATCCTTATCACCACTTATCAGTAATCCTTGTTTTACTAAAATGAACAAGTCGGATAATACAGCAAATTGAGTTTGATCAAACACTTACATACTCAACAAATGTTCCACAGTTGCAATTATAATTAACATAAAATAACATTGTGAAAATATTATTAAAGAAAATTACTTTCATAATTTAAAAAAGAACACCAACTCGCCGATCGCAGGCCGCTCGCCGGTTATCTTCAAAGATCACAAATGTACATTGGATGTCCAGACACTTAATTGATATCTGTCTGAAAAAGCGCACGTGCTGAATACCGTCATTTTGCTTCAATTAGCTAAGAGTAATGAGTCTTTCTATTTGATTCAACATGGGTTATACCGCTTTGCTATAGCAGTTGCATTGGCATTATTTTTGCATAGTTCCGTGGCCTTAGATGATCGTGTAAATTCACAAGGAAACAGGAAGCCTTCTGTGTTACCAGACGACATTTATGAAGCCCTGATTAATCTTGCTGAAGGTAAAGCCCTGCCACCAGTGAAAGAACGGACAACGGCAATGCGCACAGCTGCTGTTCGATTCTGGAGAGCCAAGGGTAGGATATTAGTCAAAGAAGAAAAAGGGAAAAAAGAGCTCTATTTTGATGGACGTCGAATGTTAAGATCTTCAGAGGTGAACGAAATAGTCGCAAGAGAATTTGACCGAACCAAAGGATCTGGCGCAGCGAAGTTAGCTTGCGGTCTCAGGGACAACTTTGTTGGACTAAGTCGTGATAAAATACAAAATATTCTAAACACCGACAAAAGTCACTATCGTCGGAATGCCAAGTTTATGAATAAGGCAACACTGAAACCAGTTAGAGCTAGAGATGTTCACATGAGACACCAAATAGATCTAATGGATATGGGAAGCAAAGGATCTGTCAAGTTGAATGGGAAGTTGTATAGATACGTGCTCACAGTGATTGACGTTTTTAGTCGTTTCGTTTGGCTTCGTCCTCTAACAAACAAATCAAGCAAGGACGTTGCAAAAGAACTGGAAAGTATCTATATGGAGCATGGAGCACCACGTATAGTTCAAAGCGATCAAGGAGGAGAGTTCAAAAAAGCCGTGAAAAAGCTTTGTGAGCGCATGGATATTAAATTGATTTACAGTCGCCCTCGGCACCCCCAGTCGCAAGGCAAGGTTGAACGTTGTCACAGGTCACTGAGATCTAAGATAGAGTACGACCTTAGTAAAATGGGTCAGGACGGTGTCAACTGGGCAAAACAAATTCCTCTTTACCAAAGGATTCTAAATAACGACCCCGAAGAAGTAATTGCTCACAAAACACCATTTGAAATTTATTTTGCACGGAAATGTAATAATCTCCGAGAAAGCGGCTTAGAAGAGGAATGTCTCCCTAGCCCTGGAAAAATTCGCCCAACAGAAAATGACCGGAAACTACGTTCCCGGCAAGCTTCTAAAGTGCGAAAGCAGGCACAAAAAGCGACCAAGAGGTGTGATAAGCGTGCGCAGCGAACACAGCTTCGCCTGAATCCGCCCTCTGTTTACAGCGTTGGAGAAACAGTTTATTTGCGTCTAAGAGGAAGATCATTTAATAAGCGACATATAACTGAGGCTCGTGTAGAAGAAAGAAACATTCAGTTACATACCTATAAGGTTTCATATACTTCACCACTAACGGGAAAGAAAGAAAAGAAATGGGTCCCTGTAGATGACGTCACTAGCCTTACCCTACAGCGCGAAAAACAAAAACAAAAAGTAGCAAAGCTGTCAAAAAGGAAAAAAAATCAGCATCATAAAAAGTATCACATAGCTATGAGAAAAGACGACTACGTCGAGGCTATTGAAGATCAAGGCTATAAAATAGCATATAACCCACCAGGAGATGGTAACTGCCAATTCAGTGCACTTTCACACCAGCTTCAGAAGCTAGGGATTTTCAGATCTGCCGAAACTATGAGGGAAGAAATAGTTGATTACTTAGAAAGCAACCCCTACGATAACGAAGGTTTTCCTCTTTTGGAGCATTTGGCAGATAATGAGTTTGCTTCTTGGAGCAACTATACAAATCATATGTCACAAGATGGGGCCTATGGGGATCAGCTAACACTGTATGCGGCCGCGAACTTATATAACATTGACGTTCAAATAGTATCTTCCCTGGGAGCTGGTGGGCAACATGTGTTCAGCCCGTCAGCAAGTATTGCAACGGCCACTGTGTACCTTGGACATTTTGCAGAAAATCAAGGGGAACATTTTGTGGCCTTGGAACCAGTTATGAGCGACCACGACAATGGTGAGGAGGTACTAGAAGACATCACGGAGGAATATGCGAGTAGAACTGAAGGAAACATTGACATGGGTGATACGGTTAATGATGATGACTGTGATGAAGAAATTGAACAACAAGAGGATGTGGATGACTTGGGAGATGTTGTGGTTGAAGTTTAGGAAAGTGATCAGCCAAACGAGACGGCCTTGCAGATAATTGAGGGTGGAGAGGAACAAATAGCGCTTCAGTTTGTTCCTGATGAGGATGTTGGCTCATTGGCGTCTGGATCCAATAGAGATTGTTGCATCGAAAACCTGCCCAATGAACTTTTAGAAAAAATCTTCCAAATGGTATTGATATCATCGGCCGCTCTATTTGCCGGTAACGCGTGCCATTCATACCAATCGTTATGTGGAGTCAGTACACGGTTTAGGGCGGTGACGCAAAGGCTAACTCGAATGTTGCCGAGGGTTTATATCTCCGGCGGAGTGCAATCTTTTGTTATAAGTGTCCGTAGCCTTATCAAGAAATATGGTACCTCAAGCGGTCTGATCATGGAATTAAAAAGCATCATTTCCGATCCAAAATGGGCCAATGCCTGGTTGGAGATTAGGAAAGACGGATACGATTGGTGTGTCATCAAAAGAATTTTTTGGAAAAAAAAGTAACTCATGGTGACCTTTCGATGAAGCAAAAAAACCGGCTAAAAAAACAAGCTTCAATGAAAAGAAGTCAACAGAACTGTTAATGTTTAAACACTGATGTTGTATCGTTACAAACTTTTTACTTTTTTTGTTAGTGTTAGTTGTGTCTAGAGAAAAGTAACAAATACTGACTTTTTGACAAAGCTGAAGAGGAAAAGAGACAAAAGAGTAACCATTCACTGCAAAGAAATGGACAGAACTGTTAATGTTTAAATGTTGATGTTGTTTCAATACATAATTTGTTTAAAAAATTACCTCCGCTGATGCATGTTAGCTGTTATAAATTTTATATCCTTGATAGCCTTGAGTTCAAAATTAATAAACTAAAATTAATAAAGTCATATATAATTACAATAAGGACTTTGTCCAGTTGAGACCCAGGATATCTCATCATTCGAAAATGAAACCATAAAATATCACTCCAATGCTTGATAGATTTAGCCAAGCCTAAAAGCAGTGCTTCCCGTTTTATTTTTAATTTAAATCTGAACTTAGAGACCATAGACAGATTAAAAATAGGACTTGAGCCCGCGATCCAGTGGAGAACAATTACCTAATCAGCGGTCAAAATAAAAGAATACGTAAGCCCGTGAAATAGTCATGTGATACTGGTCAGCGAATACCTTTTTGACAACTGTCAATTGGCCATAACATGGATGCCCAATATCAAATAGGATATAAGCTGACGATAATCTTAACGTTGACATATTTCTGGAGTATGGCCGCCAAGTTCCGCTCTGTAGCCCTTAGATTCGGGCCGCTGCAGAGCTCCGCTATAACTGAGTGCAATGACGTCATCAGTCAGGTGACAAACCCGAAAACACATGTTACTCGTTGCGATAAAAGAACCCTTTTAATGAGATGACAGATGGTGCAACAGATCACGTGGTTTATGCAATAACAGTGAGTTGATTAATGACGCCTTTGATGACGTCAATGATGACGTGATTATAAACCATCTCATTTAAGTCCAAATGTTGTCACACTTAGGTGTTATTACATTTAAGGCCAAATGTTATTACATTTAGGAGTTTATTACATTTAAGGCCAAATGTTATTACATTTAGGAGTTTATTACATTTAAGGTCAGTTATTACATTTAGGTCTTCAACACCTTCATCTAGGTCTAAAAGACTGAAATCATTTCCCCTCGTCCGATGCAAGTGCAAACAAGCGTATTTCGGTTTTTTCAGAAAACTCTTATGCAGTGTCTTATCAAGAGCTGTATATTCGCTGGACAGCATTGCCACGACATTATGTCTCTATTTTAAAAGTTTGTTCTTAATTGTGTGTTGCAGGAAAACAATGCGACTCATGAAATAACATGCATGTTTATTGGACTACCACTTTCCGAGGAAAAAAAAAGGAGACTATTAACGGCCAGGTGGACAAACTGCAACCACGTTATTCAACTATGGAATGATTGCGCTTGTTTGGGAAACAATGCGACTCATGAAATAACAACAGGAGCTTTGCTTAAACAGCTTTTATTCCACTGCTTCAAGTGCATCCACCCATAAAATACTGATGATTTAGACTAATAACATTAAATTAACGTGAACATTAACTAATGACTACAAACAAAATGATTGATAGCTATTCTATTTTCGTCACTTGATACGGAGGCAGCAGTGTTGGGTGAGCGATCATCACTTGGGATCATCGACTTCTACAAAATAAACAACATATTACCATTATTTACCGGAGTAAATCACTCACCTATGTGGTATTCAACTAAAATTTGGGTCGACTTCAATTAGGTTTGTGCAGAATTTCCCCCAAAGCGTGATGGGTAGTGATAGCTATCTTCCGACGTTTGAAACCAACAAAATGCATATAAGTAAAACCAAAAAAAACATAGTGCCTAGACTAAAAAAGAATCGGGAGCAAACCAACTGACTGCTAGAATTTGTCATGGTATCTCACTGAACTCAGAGCAAGATGTTGTCATGGCAACTCTATTTTGAAAGAAACGTTCTTTCAAATTTGAAATTTTTGTTAACAAAATTTATCTTCCTTGCAATTTCATTTTGTGTAGTTAGGACTTTTTTCTCATTGTCTGTTTGATTTTGATTGGCCTGAGTCAATTTTGATGGTTTTATGGTTCGTTTTGAAAAATCATTATCAAATTTAAGATGGCGAATCTAAGATGGCGGCTGTTTGAATATCAAACAGAAAGGGAACATTTTAGGCGTATGATATACCCCCTAAGTTTCAGTAGTATTATTTAAATGTTCTCCAAGTTACAAAGGAAGCGGATTCGCCCTCTTCCTCCTTTCTCGATCGTATCCCGGACTCGGTAGGGCTAATGTAATAGCTCTGCTGAAAGTTTAGAAGTAAAGGCATAAATTAGATGCTTCTCTTGACTGAAGAGTCATGATTCTCGTCTAAAGAGTTTTGTTCTGATCAGTATGCTACACGGTGCTTACTCGTAACAGCAGCATTTGTTTGTATCCACCGTGCATTTGAAATCTTGTGAACAGTCAACCGGCATATCGTCTGGACATGGGTCGTTAATATAGTAACACGTTCCATGTGGTAGGTCGCACAATGGGCGTTCTGTGAAAGAGAATTTGTCGTCAATTAATATGAAATAGATAATACCAAGTGAAGATACTCGGTAGGGTTAATGTAATAGCTCAGCTGAAAGTTTTGAAGTAAAGGCATAAATTAGTTGCTCCTCTTCACTGAAAAGTCATGATTCTCGTCTAAAGAGCTTTGTTCTTATCAGTATGTTACACGGTGCTTACCAGTTGGAGGTGGCTCATTACAGCAGCATTTGTTTGTTTCCAGCGTGCAGTAGAACTCTTCTGAACAGTCAACGGGCATATTGTCTGGACATGGGTCTTCATAATAGTAACACGTTCCATGTGGTAGGTCGCACAATGGTTTATCTGTGAAAGAGAATTTATCGTTAATATAAAAAATATATATATATCTAGTGAAGATATGGCCATTGCATCCTGCTGCGTTTTCAAAAAAGTTAAAAAATCGAGTGGTTCAACAAGAATTAACGGGATTTGCGCCCATAACCAATTTCTGTTTACTAGACGTAAACATATCGAATAATAAATGGCTTACTCGCAATATAGATGCCGTCTTAATTGTTCTCAGCTGAAACTGTACGTAAAATCAAATGCTCCGAGTAGTTGACTGTTTTTTCGTTGACGGCATTCTACACAAAGATGTGCTGTACTTTCTTTACTGAGTACTGAGTAGATACTGTGCTTACCTGCGAATGCAACATGCGCACCCATCCCCACCACGATAATCAGCAACAGGCACAGATGAAACTTAACAGCCATGTTTAAACTACAACAGACAAGGTAATAACACAGTTTTGTTAGTTATTACCACAGAAGAAATCCCGAGGGACACACCCATATGTGAAGGTCGAGAACACTCTTCGCCTCGCTCAGGGATGTAAATCACCGATTTTGGTCTCACTTGAGGGAATTGAGGATGAAGCAATGACGGCATTTCTTTCGTCGAGGTATCTTTTAGAGTTGCACTCGGAGAAATGATAGAAACGAGTTATCTTTTAGGGGCCAAATAAACCTCGAGCCGTGCCCGAATTGGTCTCTTTTAGGGTTTAATTCAAATGTTCCGACGAAAATTCCCGACTTTTTTACATGGAAGTCCACCGCCTGGGGCAAGAAATGTTCATAGCCAACATTGGCCCCGCGTGATCAGAAATTCCTTAGAGTAAAAATCCACGCCACCATCCAACGACAACGATCTGCTGCATCAAATTGCGCGTTCTAAATTAAAATACGGTAACGAGTTTGCACAAATACGTGAAAAGGTGTCTGGAATATTTTCCTTATCTGCTATAGAAATATTTTAATAGCACTTTTTTCAGTTATGCTGACCGTATTTCATCTTCGCCCATCATCGTCCTGGAGTTTTATCACAAGAAAATAACCAAGCGCAAAAAATATTGACATTGAAACATTTTTCACAGATCGAGATTTTAGATTTTCGGTCCCATCTAGCCATCTAAACTATTCGGCCTTTGTGTTCTAAGAAAAAGAAAGGAAGGTCCTTCAAAAGGAAACTTGTTTTTTCCAGTTGCCTGGGGTGTGCATGGAATCACAGGCAAATATCACGGTAACACATAGCTGGTAACACATAGCTGGTAACACATAGCTGCTAACTAGGTAAAATCTACAAACAACAAAACTCACTGAGCTGGAGTCTTCTCTTTTGATGTAGTCGTTTGATGTCAGTCTTACTCGATAGGCGAAACCTTCCGAACAGGATAGCTCTCTGTAAAGAACTGAATGTTAACTGTGACTTTGCCTCCTTTTAAAAAGTCCTGAACATGACACAAATAAGTTTGAAACTGACAGCTGTTAATTAAAAAAGTATTATTTAAAGCTCGAGTTACAACTCCCAGCCCCTGCCTTCATCTGTAAAGCTTGGAAACAGCGCATGCCTACATTTGTCTAGGGAGGGCCTTATCATATTTACTTAATGAAAATTTTTTGCCGAGCGAGAAAAACCGGAAATTCGTCATAATAACAAAAAATGTTAACAAGCGTAAGACCAACCAGAAATAGTTTCCAAAACTCGAGTTTAAGGTTAATCAGGTTGAGCAAAAAAATTATGGTCAAAGACCTCGATTTTAAACAAAAGAGAACAAACGGCTACCCGGTGGGGTCGACTAGGCAAGGAATTATTTTTTTCTGTTCAGAAATTCTCTTGATTAGGCTTGAGACGTAAAATGTTCTCGAAATTGCGCTCAATTGTCATCTATTGTTTAGTGGTAATAGCTAGTTTCAAAGTAACAATAGATTGATTGATTGAAATAAATTGAAAAATACCAACCCATCTTTCATATATCTTTATTTACAGACTCTGACGTTAGAAAGATATCAGATTGACATGTTAGCTTGTGTGCTCGTACAAAGCTTAGTCATGAAATGTTTCTCTCATAAAACAATAAGGTATTACCAACTGGTTATGATGTAAAATAACCACTTTCCACATTAGATCAAGTTTTTTTGGTTCTTAGTTTTCACCTTTCCGGTGCAATGGTGACAATCGTTTCTTTTCAAAGAGCCAATTCAGGGATGACAGCGCAATATTCATAAAGGAATTTAATCATTTTATCAGTAACCAGTTTAGTTAAAATTATATCGGTGTAAATGGTCTTGGAAAGTACGTAAGAAATATTTTCCGCCAATTTTTTTGTAAATAGTATCCCTCTGTTTCGGCTTTCCGTCAAAATTAACCAAAATATCTGTTTAAAATAGATTCTTAGACTGCATGGTAGAATATTTAAAATGTGATATTGTTATTTAGGTGTGTAAACACTTCAAACCCGCCCAATCCTCACTGAGAAAGTTGGCTGAATTTTCCCGCGAACGTTCTATCTTAAACATCACGCTACATGGTAAAACGAAATGTATCGTCATTTCGCTGGTCTGTTTTTTTTTCCGTCGTATAAAAACGCCAAGTTTACAATGATCGAAACCTACCCTAAATTAATTTTAAGAATTCTGCAAATAGTCTGTTTACATTGATCTGTCGTTTTGGAAGGCGTTACGCGAAACAAATTGAAAAGTCAGACGACAGGAGTTCTCAATGTGGATATTTTTAAAATGTTTCTCCTTGGCTTTGAAAACATGAACCGTTCTTCCGGAACACACGAGTCGCCAAGTAGTACGGGTGGACTACGGTCTGTTAAAATTAATTAGGGACATTTAAAAGCAGTCACGTCTGCGACGGCAGGAACGACGCCTAGCAAAAAGTGAATTTATATTTTATGTTCGAATTTCTTAACTATACAACTATCTTAACCTGTTCAGTACGCCAAACTGTCTAAAAATTGGCTAAAACTAAATATGTAATGCCAGCGATCAATTCCAAACAAATAAACTAAATATTTTCCGTCGTTTCGATTCGACCCTATAGCTACCAACGGAGATTGTTGTGCTGAAGAAGAATGCGCTTGTCAGTCAACCGAAACGCAAACTAATAAGTCGAGGACTCCCAGGTTATTAGCGTGCGTAAAAAGGACATTTCATTTAAAATAACAGTGAAGTAGAAATGTACTCATTTAACTGAAAGTATGCTGGACCTCTTTTCAAGATCTTGTCGAAGAATTCTCCATGATTTCACTAGCACGGAATATGCAAATTTGCGTAGCTAGTGTTCGTACGCAGTAATTGAATAGGGTGTCTGGAAAACCCGAATAGCGAATAGCGAACAGTCGCAAATAGCGAACAGCGAATAGTCCCGAATAGCGAATAGCGAATGGTACGAATAGTGCGAATAGTGGCGAACAGTCTCGAATATTGGCGAATAGTGGCAAATAGTGGCAAATAGTAACAAATAGGGTACCCAGTATCTCGCAGCTCACCTCGTAGCAACTTAGGATGGGTTTTTTTTGCGCTAAAAAGCGCAGACGCTTATCAGGACAAAAGGTGTTTCTAAACGAAATTTCTTCTGTTTTAACTGCTGTAAAAGCGTAAATACGTCTTTATTAGGTTATTCTTGTGTTTTCTGTTTTCTTAATGTCGGCGATGGACAGCCCATTTAGCTTGAGTCCGGAGAAGAAAAGGTAATAAACTCACTGAAATTCTGTTGCCTATTTGGATAATTAATTAACGCTGGATATTAGATCTAAAGCGGTGACTACTGACAACTATTCGTCACTATTCGCCACTTTTCGCGACTGTTCGCCACTATTCGCACTATTCGAGACTATTCGCACTATTCGGGACTATTCGCTATTCGCTATTCGCGACTATTCGCTATTCGCTATCCGCTATTCGGGTTTTCCAGACACCCAATCGAATATGCATATACTACGGTCGGTCGACAACAGCGAAGCGAAAAGTTACCTCACCTTCGAATATTGTTTGCTGACATCTCTGCTTATCTCTTATGTTAAAACCATTTTCAATCAGTGATGTGAAGAAGTAGGCAGGAGTGAAGTACGACTGCATCGCACTTTAACTTGTATTTCGGGCGAAATTAATACTTGAATGTAAAAGTGTTTTGACACTCCGAAATTTGCACGTTCCGTAAAGTCAAATTACCAACTCTTGGTGTTCATTGACATCTTTACAACTCTTTAAGAGCTTTGAGCTAACTATTGAGTCATTATTTGTATCTTTATAACCCAAATGGACCGGCAAATTGTCGATCCCGGTCTAAATATAATTATACAACGCGGCGATCTCCACTGGCGACCCGCACTTCGAAATTGTTGTAATATTAACTCGTGGGTACCCCTCTGTGGAGTCCCTTACGTTTTCGTGGGCCACCCCACATCTCGCGAACATGTGAGTTGGCTTATGTCGGACATTGTGTTGACAGTGTTTAACGTTGCGTTGAGTATTTGAGCCTTATCTAAAGCTATCTTACAACAGAAATGGAAAAAAATAAGTACTTCGCAGCCATCCAAATCGTAGCTAGACTCCGAATTGTAATGCTAGATGATACAGTTCTTTCACTGCAAGTTCTTGTCCAGTTTTGATAAAATATGAGTCACAAATAAACCGAAAATGTTTTGACTGCCCTCGAAGCTCAGTCAAAAGTCTCTTGAGTGTTTTAGCCCGGTTCCCGAGGTGACGTCAGTAGTAGCCCGACCCAGATCCCACTTTGCGCGGTCGTGAACATAGAAATTACACGTTTAAACGCCTGGAGAAACACAGGGATTTTATCAATCGAGATAATTTTTCGATGAAGAAATCAGGGAAACTAGTAGATTTTATTAAAGGAAAAAAATTATTTGGGGTTAGTGGCACTTTAAGGATGGAGCAGATTAACATGGATTACAAACGACAAAATTGAAAAAATTTAGGCTAACATTTTCAAGGTGCGCAACCGTGACGTAGCTCCCTTAACCCTCAACGACCTAACCCAAAGCTTATTCAGCAAGTCAGGCTACTTTCAAAGACCTCTGTTTAACTCAAAATACTGAAGCATAGTTTGATTTCCTACCTTAGCTTGAAAATTGGAACTTGAGACGGTGGATAAATCCGCAATATCAAATACTCTCTTCAAGTACTGATGAAGACTGCAAGACACACTCTTATTTATTCCCCCATAGGCCGTATAATTTATGCGTTTTTGAGAGGCGGTTGCCTTTTAGAATATGAACAACATACACGTGAAAAACATTCCTACATGTTGATCTGGCTACATTGACTACAAAATTATTAACTGTCTGGCGGTGTGCTTTTATAGCTGTTTATTTTCCAATCTTCCTTTGAAGAGGAGGCTTTTAATTTCGAATCTCCCCCAAGGCCAAATGAATATTTTAAGTTTCATCTCTAAACAGCTTAAATATTTTTAAATTCCTGCCTCCTCGTTTCAGTTCTCTTCTTACATATTTTTGCTTGACAAAAAAAGAGTTAGTTCTGTAAGCCCAAATGTAACAAAGATTTCACACTGGATAAATACATTGCACAAGAGCTAGACGTAAAACCCATCCATTTGAATCCCCAGTTGTTAGTGGTGGAATTCCCGTTACGTTACCTAAGACTTATTGGTAAAGGACAATAATTGCACTTTTTGTTAAAAAATGTAAGTCGCCGGGTCTCTTTCTCACAAGGATATCCGATGGGTTCTCGGTATAAATATTTTCTTAATGACACAGAAGAAGTAAGCTAACTTCCTTACAAACCCGAGAAAAGTCTTTTTAATCAGTCTGCTTTAAAGTCTTGGGTGCGGCCATGGATTCTTTCTCCGGTGACGAATATAAATGTAAGGAAAAATGATTCGGAGCAACTGAAAATCACGAGAACTGTTGTTAAAGGCCGAATTCCTAGAGTAAGCTGTCGCCTTTGGATCATGTGATAAATAATACCTCTTTGGGTTTGTTTTGATAGTCATAGTTTTGTTCTAGAAGGTTTCCGGTGCTATAAACTTATTGACAATATTTTTACTCGTACTGATTATGAAACAGCTGCCAGTAGTTGTTTTGTTAACAACCTTCTTAATAATGCTTTCAAAACTCGTTGAAAGGTTTCCGACATTCTAATATTTTAATAATTTTTGCGTGGAGAGTATTTTCATCTTATTAGTTTTGAGCGGTTTTGTAGTTTGAAAAGAACCTCTCGATGTTGCTAGTAATGCGGCAGGCTTTTTTAGTTTTTTTGTCGGTACATTTTTGTTATTAGCGTTTTACTGAAAGCGCGCGATATGTCCATGTTTTTAAGACAAGTTGAATAAATACTTTTTGGGGGAAAAGTGAGACGGGCCAAACAATGAAACTGGTTTCTTTATGTTACCTTGCGTGAAACCACTGTATCGATACTGACGACGTAAACAAAACTATTAACTATAAATATTTCTACTTACTTAAGGACTGTGCTCTTAACAGGCTTTTCTCAAAAATTGTTTTGACACTGAGGCGTTGTTTTCAAGCGGTTCCGACATTTACCTGTAGTCAATAACTGGAGCATTAAAACTATGTGTATTTTGAGTAGTTATGAGCATATGTGAGTGTTTTATTGAAAATAAAAATATTTACAGTTTCCCTGGCATGCAGGGTAAACTTAGCCAAACTAGGTGGACTTAATTTTAACAGTGGTATTATATTTGTATGTTCTTTTCTTTTTTGTTCAGGAGTAGAACGTTTTCAGTGTCTTTCCAAAGCAATAGATAGCCGTTCCTTCCTCCCCGAAAGAACGTACCTTTTGAACCCCAAAAGTAATGGTCCCCCGAGAGACTACTTTTTTCGTTTTTGGCTTTCTTGTGCCGTTGTGAAAATTCTCAAATCAAAACTAATGATACTCAAAAGCTTTTCTAGATGATCTGAGTCTCGGTTGCACAATGTTCCAAGATATCACTAGCGGACAAAAGTCTTGGTAATTTCTTTGTTATACGTTAAGGCTGATTTCCAAATCAGTTGATATTGTTCACTTTATTACGGTACAAGTACAGAAATGGTCAAGCTTAGATAGGTGAGCAAGAGGTTTGACTTGTTTGATGTAAAGCACATTTCAATCACCTGTTGCCGAGTACAAACTATCGAACGCATGATGGGTCGATTAAGGTTACAGTATACCTTCGGGTCGGCAATTTTCTTCAAATTTGGATTTTTGGGTCAAAATAGTGGTCGAAGAATAATCTCTAATTTCTGAAAAAATATTTTGAAAAAGGCTAAATATTGGCGGAGAAATGGCGGTTTTACATTTTCACCGGAAGTAAAAGTTTACCTCTTGATTGACAGCCCTATGGCGCGTATGCAATCAACCGAGACGATTTTCGCGGGAATTACCTATATGGATGTCACGAATTGACTACTCAGTTGATCAGCATTGTTGTTCTGACTATCCAGCATTTTTGGTATTAGGCGTGTCTCCATTAAGTTATAAGTAAACATAGACCACGTTTAAACCATGGACCGGTTCGAAAAAGCGAAAACAGCGAAGAACGAATGAAAATACATCAATGAGTGAAGAAGCGAAAGTTCGCCACGCGGATGAAGCTATAGTTATCGTATAAGGCGGGCAAATATTCGTGGTAAGAGAAAAGAAAGGTTCTGTAAAAATTTCGGAACTTGACAGCAATAACAGGGATGCTGACAGAGACTCTTCTGATGAGTCCGATATCGACGAATCGTCGGACTCATTGAGACCATTTGAAATATTATCCATGCACAGTTGCCCACACACAGTTGCTTTCGGCGCTTTCTTTTGTTTGTTTCCTTCGCTCAGTCACTCTAACGTTCGTAACTTTTTTAGTCTTCCCCATTTTGCCAGACCAGTTTCAAGAAAAACCGAGCTACAGAAAAATTATCTCTCTGCCTTCGGTTCCTTGAGCGCATTGCGAAACACAAGAGTTTTTTTTAGAGATTCGCGCGTAAATGTCACCAGGAGGTTAACGGTAGTAAACTTTCCCTGCACTGATTGGCTTAGTTATCTGAGAACCCAGTTGAAGGCGTTTGTGGGCGGAGTTTGTTTGCGAAGCAGAAAATTTTTCTTAGCACTGTTTTCTCGAATAAATTTTTTCACTTGAAGCAGACACTTTAAAGAGTTATAACTCAAAGGGAATTTGTTCAATTGCTCTTAAATTTTGGACAGTGGCTAGTTTAACATATAAACTACAAAAGCGTGTCCGGGAATTGTTAATTACGAAATACTTTTTCTTCGAGAGCGATTTTTGTACGATCACTCCACATTTTTTTAATCCTATTTCGAAAATGTTCTGTAACTTTTTACTGCAATTGAATATGCCAAAACGCAGACACGTTTTTTTAGCGCTTTGGGCCCTGAAACCGAGGAAAAAATTAAATTGGCGAAAAACGAAATTCGCTTTGACTTGTAACTTTCGAAAGGTGATTCGGGCGCTCGCATTTAGTGGTCGTGAAAAATTCGACAATTCATTTTCTTTCAAAATTCTTGGTATAGTTTGATAGCCAGCTCCATAAGCTTTTATTTGATATAGGGGTTTAGGTATCTTCAGCTTAAACTGCACGCGCTACATCGCTTGCGCGCGAGACACCCCTGAAGGTATACTGTAACCTTAAGTAGACCGTTAGGCGCCCTTGAAAACAATTTTTGTATTATCTCTTTAGTGCTATATAACCCCATTTGTTCATGTCACAGAACGAAAGATACTTAGAAACTGGTGAAGAGGTAAAAGCCACTGGTATTAAGAGCAACTACTATCAAACACAGATAGACCAGCTCGGTAATTATAAGTAAGGCCGAATTTGGCTCAATGTCCAATTTATGCTACATACCTCTTTACATTATTCAAAATATTGCTCTTTCTGTTCTTTTGAATACGCTAGTGAACTTTACGGGCAAATAAGATGGCTTTCTCTTATTCAGTTTGCCACGTTTATGATATTTGGTCATGTTTGCTTCTCTCACAACATTTATAACTCTTCAAATGTTTTCAGAGAATGTCGGTCAATTTACGAAAAAATATATTCCTTCTGACTATTTAAAATATTTGAAAATTACGGGCGCCGCTATGAAAAGCACGGAGAAAATACCTACTTGTACTTGTTTTGATTAGTGTCGTTTTTGTTAAAAACTGAAGCCGACTGCTTAGTCAGTGTTATGTGTAAAGTTCTCATAATAAATTGATTTATTTAAGGCTATGTTTAAAAACACAACCTTACCGGCGAACTAAGAGGTTGTGCTTTTAAACACCAAAAGCTATATGCCAACATGTATTATCTTGTGTGAAAGGCTTGTATCGATACTGACGATGTGCACAAAACATTAAATATTACTTTTTGTTTAATTAAGAACCGTGCTCATAACAGGCGTTGAATTATAATCACATTCTCTTACAATTGTTTTGAAAGGCGTTGTTTTCAAAGCGGTTCCGACATTTACCTGTAGTCAATAATTTGAGCGCGAAAGCTATGTTTGTTTTGAGTAGTTATGAGCATTTGAGAGCTTTTGGTTGAAAATAAAAATATTAACAGTTCCAAATATTTACAGTTGGTGGACTTGATTTTAAGAGTGGTTTTATATTTGTATGTTCTTTTCGTTTTTATTCGCGAGTAGAACGTTTTCAGTGTCTTCCGCCAGCAATATATAGCTGTTGATCTCCATGCATTTAAATTTTGAAAACCTTATAGGTCGAAAGAGGTGGAGATGAACTACTCGTTTGGACAGCTGACAGCAATCTTCCATACTCTATTTTTTGTAAGAATATCGAGGCTGAAGTTCGCGAAATTTTAAGTAGATTTTAAGAATTAACCCGAGGCCGAGATTTTAAAAAGAATACAATTATGTGTGTTGAAAATTTGCGTACAATGAAATTTTATCTTTTTAACTAAACCGTATAAAATACTTCCTTTCTCTAAAAAGCGCGCAGAACTAGCCAAGAGACAACAAAAACAGCGCTAGCCGTATGTTCGATGCTAAATTCATTTCTGCAAGAGATTATAGCCCATAATTTAAGAACATTCACAAGAAAATGTTCAGTCCAGAATAGATAGAAAAATAAGAATATTCAGCCTGGACCGAAAGAAAGGTAGCTGCTGATGCTGTGTCATTGTAGTTAAAGTGTCGTCGACGTATCTCTTGTAAAATGAAGGCATTTTGCCTTCATGAACCAGTTGGTCTTTGGTGGATCCTTTGAGAAGATCTGCAAGGCCCATTCTGCTGAGGTTCAAGTGGTGTGTTTCACTGAACCAGTTATTCACAAACGCTATATCGGCGAGTATCTGTATTGCTTCCTCTAAGAGCACGTTGGTAAATAGCGTGAAGAAATTTCGCGGTTGTTGTACAAGGAGATGGACACACACACATAATTGTATTCTTTTCAAAATCTCAGCCTCGGGTTAATTCTTAAAATCTTCTTAAGATTTTGCAAACCTCAGCCTCGATATTCTTAAAGAGAGTATGGAAGATTGCTGTCAGCTGTCTAAACGAGTAGTTCATCTCCACCTCTTTCGTCATATAAGTTTTTCAAAATTTAAATGCATGGAGATCAACAGCTATATATTGCTGGCGGAAGACACTGAAAACGTTCTACTCCCGAATAAAAACGAAAAGAACATACAAATATAAAACCACTCTGAAAATCAGGTCGACCAATTGTAAATATTTGGAACTGTAAATATTTTTCTTTTCAACAAAAAACTCACAAATGCTCATAACTACTCAAAAGAAACACAGCTTTCGCGCTCAAATTATTGACTACAGGTAAATGTCGGAACCGCTTTGAAAACAACGCCTTTCAAAACAATTGTAAGAGAATGTGATTATAATTCAACGCCTGTTATGAGCACGGTTCTTAATTAAACAAAAAGTAATATTAAATGTTTTGAGTACGTCGTCAGTATCGATACAGTTCTTTCACACAACATAATACATGTTGGCATATAGGTTTTGGTGTTTAAAAGCACAACCTCTGAGTTCGTCGATAAGGTTGTGTTTTTAAACATAGCCTTAAATAAATCAATTTATTATGAGAACTTTACACATAACACTGACTAAGCAGTCGGCTTCAGTTTTTAACAAAAACGACACTAATCAAAACAAGTACAAGTAGGTATTTTCACCGTGCTTTTCATAGCGGCTCCCGTAATTTTCAAATATTTTGAATAGTCAAAAGGAATATATTTTTTCGTAAATTGACCGACATTCTCTGAAAACATTTGAAGGGTTATAAATGTTGTCAGAGAAGCAAACATGACCAAATATCATAAACGTGGCAAACTGAATAAGAGAAAGCCATTTTATTTGCCCGTAAAGTTCACTAGCGTATTCAAAAGAACAGAAAGAGCAATATTTTGAATAATGTAAAGAGGTATGTAGCATAAATTGGACATTGAGCCAAATTCGGCCTTACTTATAATTACCGAGCTGGTCTATCTGTGTTTGATAGTAGTTGCTCTTAATACCAGTGGCTTTTACCTCTTCACCAGTTTCTAAGTATCTTTCGTTCTGTGACATGAACAAATGGGGTTATATAGCACTAAAGAGATAATACAAAAATTGTTTTCAAGGGCGCCTAACGGTCTACTTAATCGACCCATCATGCGTTCGATAGTTTGTACTCGGCAACAGGTGATTGACATGTGCTTTACATCAAACAAGTCAAACCTCTTGCTCACCTATCTAAGCTTGACCATTTCTGTACTTGTACCGTAATAAAGTGAACAATATCAACTGACTTGGAAATCAGCCTTAACGTATAACAAAGAAATTGCAAGACCTTTGTCCGCTAGTGATATCTAGGAACATTGTGCAACCGAGACTCACATCATCTAGAAAAGCTTTTGAGTATCATTAGTTTTGATTTGAGAATTTTCACAACGTCACAAGAAAGCCAAAAACGAAAAAAGTAGTCTCTCGGGGGACCATTACTTTTGGGGTTCAAAAGGTACGTTCTTTCGGGGAGCTGTTATTTTCAGAGGGACCATTACTTTCGGAATTCTGCAGTATATGTATTTCGAAATTAAAATGGAAGGAGCAGGGATCGGAACGACTATCTATCGCTTTGGAAAGACACTGAAAACGTTCTACTCCTGAACAAAAAAGAAAAGAACATACAAATATAATACCACTGTTAAAATTAAGTCCACCTAGTTTGGCGAAGTTTATCCTTCATGCCAGGGAAACTGTAAATATTTTTATTTTCAATAAAACACTCACATATGCTCATAACTACTCAAAATACACATAGTTTTAACGCTCCAGTTATTGACTACAAGTAAATGTCGGAACCGCTTGAAAACAACGCCTCAGTGTCAAAACAATTTTTGAGAAAAGCCTGTTAAGAGTATAGTCCTTAAGTAAGTAGAAATATTTATAGTTAATAGTTTTGTTTACGTCGTCAGTATCGATACAGTGGTTTCACGCAAGGTAACATAAAGAAACCAGTTACATTGTTTGGCCCGTCTCACTTTTCCCCCAAATATTTATTCAACTAGTCTTAAAAACATGGACATATCGCGCGCTTTCAGTAAAACGCTAATAACAAAAATGTACCGACAAAAAAACTAAAAAAGCCTGCCGCATTACTAGCAACATCGAGAGGTTCTTTTCAAACTACAAAACCGCTCAAAACTAATAAGATGAAAATACTCTCCACGCAAAAATTATTAAAATATTAGAATGTCGGAAACCTTTCAACGAGTTTTGAAAGCATTATTAAGAAGGTTGTTAACAAAACAACTACTGGCAGCTGTTTCATAATCAGTACGAGTAAAAATATTGTCAATAAGTTTATAGCACCGGAAACCTTCTAGAACAAAACTATGACTATCAAAACAAACCCAAAGAGGTATTATTTATCACATGATCCAAAGGCGACAGCTTACTCTAGGAATTCGGCCTTTAACAACAGTTCTCGTGATTTTCAGTTGCTCCGAATCATTTTTCCTTACATTTATATTCGTCACCGGAGAAAGAATCCATGGCCGCACCCAAGACTTTAAAGCAGACTGATTAAAAAGACTTTTCTCGGGTTTGTAAGGAAGTTAGCTTACTTCTTCTGTGTCATTAAGAAAATATTTATACCGAGAACCCATCGGATATCCTTGTGAGAAAGAGACCCGGCGACTTACATTTTTTAACAAAAAGTGCAATTATTGTCCTTTACCAATAAGTCTTAGGTAACGTAACGGGAATTCCACCACTAACAACTGGGGATTCAAATGGATGGGTTTTACGTCTAGCTCTTGTGCAATGTATTTATCCAGTGTGAAATCTTTGTTACATTTGGGCTTACAGAACTAACTCTTTTTTTGTCAAGCAAAAATATGTAAGAAGAGAACTGAAACGAGGAGGCAGGAATTTAAAAATATTTAAGCTGTTTAGAGATGAAACTTAAAATATTCATTTGGCCTTGGGGGAGATTCGAAATTAAAAGCCTCCTCTTCAAAGGAAGATTGGAAAATAAACAGCTATAAAAGCACACCGCCAGACAGTTAATAATTTTGTAGTCAATGTAGCCAGATCAACATGTAGGAATGTTTTTCACGTGTATGTTGTTCATATTCTAAAAGGCAACCGCCTCTCAAAAACGCATAAATTATACGGCCTATGGGGGAATAAATAAGAGTGTGTCTTGCAGTCTTCATCAGTACTTGAAGAGAGTATTTGATATTGCGGATTTATCCACCGTCTCAAGTTCCAATTTTCAAGCTAAGGTAGGAAATCAAACTATGCTTCAGTATTTTGAGTTAAACAGAGGTCTTTGAAAGTAGCCTGACTTGCTGAATAAGCTTTGGGTTAGGTCGTTGAGGGTTAAGGGAGCTACGTCACGGTTGCGCACCTTGAAAATGTTAGCCTAAATTTTTTCAATTTTGTCGTTTGTAATCCATGTTAATCTGCTCCATCCTTAAAGTGCCACTAACCCCAAATAATTTTTTTCCTTTAATAAAATCTACTAGTTTCCCTGATTTCTTCATCGAAAAATTATCTCGATTGATAAAATCCCTGCATTTCTACAGGCGTTTAAACATATAATTTCTATGTTCACGACCGCGCAAAGTGGGATCTGGGCCGGGCTACTAGTGACGTCACCTCGGGAACCGGGCTAAAACACTCAAGAGACTTTTGACTGAGCTTCGAGGGCAGTCAAAACATTTTCGGTTTATTTGTGACTCATATTTTATCAAAACTGGACAAGAACTTGCAGTGAAAGAACTGTATCATCTAGCATTACAATTCGGAGTCTAGCTACGATTTGGACGGCTGCGAAGTACATATTTTTTTCCATTTCGAAGTGCGGGTCGCCAGTGGAGATCGCCGCGTTGTATAATTATATTTAGGCCGGGATCGACAATTTGCCGGTCCATTTGGGTTATAAAGGTACGAACAATGACTGAATAGTTAGCTCACAGCTCTTAAAGAGTTATAAAGATGTCAATGAACACCAAGAGTTGGTAATTTGACTTAACGGAACGTGCAAATTTCGGAGTGTCAAAACACTTTTACATTCAATTATAACAAAGTTTCCATATAACGCGCGCTCTGATTGGCTGAAACAGCGTGCTTTATCAGAGAACAGAGCACGGGTTGATGACGGTAAGTTGGCTTCCAAGTTTTTGCTTCGGAATTTTGACGAATTTGACCCAAATTAAACATCCCCTGTGACTCAGACAAACGCAGTGGAAACGAGCTATTTGTCTGCAGTAAATATGGCTCACAGAGACCATTGTTAGCAACAGTAGTGTTAAAACTGTACTAAAATAACAAGTTTTGCTAGATTCCCGCCGACAAAACACATAGCGAAATAAACAAATTCTCAACCTAAACAGTGCTTCGATAAGGACATTATATTTGTTACGAAGGCAGAAATTATACTTAAGAAGTAAAACAACGACAGAAAACAACAATTGAACTGTCTCTGTTTATGATGAGAAGCTTTATTTTTGTAAAAATGCTCAATTGCTTAAACAACACTTACATGCAGTGTAGTAACGCTCGTTCTCCGGTCATCTCAGCGAAGTGAACCGACGAGTGGTTAATGCAAAGCTTGCTCTGATATTCTCTTCTGTGCTCGGAGTAGAACCAGTGGGAACCGTTTAGTCTTTCTAACTTTTACGCTAGTTCGGGCAATCTTGCTGCATGCGGCTACAAGCCGTAAATAATTGCAGCTCCTTTCAAATTAAACTCGGCATTTCGCATTTTCATCCGCAAGCTTTGAGCTCCGCGTTTCGTAATTTCCACTGGAAAGGTGCTCGTTTTTATGGGCCACAATACGGCCGGATTCGTCTGGACTATAAACCTTTACCTGCCCTTAGATCCGTATTTAAAAATTAACTTAAAAGCGAACTTTGAAGGCATCGTTCTTCTCTCGAAAGCCGCTCAAACTACTCGAAACTGAAAGCTTAGCTGAAGTCCAGTTTGTGATTGACAGCTGTCGCTTCGTTAGCCAATCAAATTATTTGAACAATTCTAAAAAGGATTGTGATTGGCTTATTTTAGCGTGCTTTATCAGAGAACAGTGCATCGCTGACGCCACTTTTGCTCGTTTGGAAAATAAAGTTTCGTTTGAAAATTCAGCTGAATGCGTGGAGAAATTATCGGATTCTTTATCATAAAACAAATAAAGAAGCCTCGGCTGTGCTCTGTTCTGTTGTAAAGCACTTAGGAAGCGGTAGAGCACTCAAGAAGTAGGGAAAAACACTCGACTACGTCTCGTGTTTTCCCCTACACTTCTTTCGTGCTCTACTGCTTCCTGCGTGCTTTACAACAGAACAGAGCACAGTCGAGGCTTCTTTATTTGTTAAGTATTAATTTCGCCCGAAATACAAGTTAAAGTGCGATGCAGTCGTACTCCACTTCTGCCTACTTCTTCAGATCACTGATTGAAAATGGTTTTAACATAAGAGATAAGCAGAGATGTCAGCAAACAATATTCGAAGGTGAGGTAACTTTTCGCTTCGCTATTGTCGACCGACCGTAGTATATGTATATTCGATTGGGTGTCTGGAAAACCCGAATAGCGAATAGCGAATAGTCCCGAATAGTGCGAATAGTCTCGAATAGTGCGAATAGTGGCGAACAGTCGCGAAAAGTGGCGAATAGTGACGAATAGTCGTCAGTAGTCACCGCTTTAGATCTAATATCCAGCGTTAATTAATTATCCAAATAGGCAACAGAATTTCAGTGAGTTTATTACCTTTTCTTCTCCGGACTCAAGCTAAATGGGCTGTCCATCGCCGACATTAAGAAAACAGAAAACACAAGGATAACCTAATAAAGACGTATTTACGCTTTTACAGCAGTTAAAACAGAAGAAATTTCGTTTAGAAACACCTTTTGTCCTGATAAGCGTCTGCGCTTTTTAGCGCAAAAAAAAACCCATCTTAAGTTGCTACGAGGTGAGCTGCGAGATACTGGGTACCCTATTTGTTACTATTTGCCACTATTTGCCACTATTCGCCAATATTCGAGACTGTTGGCCACTATTCGCACTATTCGTACTATTCGCTATTCGCTATTCGCGACTATTCGCTGTTCGCTATTCGCGACTATTCGCTATTCGCTATCCGGGTTTTCCAGACACCCTATTCAATTACTGCGTACGAACACTAGCTACGCAAATTTGCATATTCCGTGCTAGTGAAATCATGGAGAATTCTTCGACAAGATCTTGAAAAGAGGTCCAGCATACTTTCAGTTAAATGAATACATTTCTACTTCACTGTCATTTTAAATGAAATGTTCTTTTTACGCACGCTAATAACCTGGGAGTCCTCGACTTATTAGTTTGTGTTTCGGTTGACTGACAAGCGCATTCTTCTTCAGCACAAAATCTCCGTCGGTAGCTATAGGGTCGAATCGAAACGACGGAAAATATATAGTTTATTTGTTTGGAATTGATCGCTGGCATTACATATTTAGGTTTAGCCAATTTTTAGACGGTTTGGCGTACTGAACAGGTTAAGATAGTTGTATAATCAAGAAATTCGAACATAAAATATAAATTCACTTTTTGCTAGGCGTCGTTCCTGCCGTCGCAGACGTGACTGCTTTTAAATGTCCCTAATTAATTTTAACAGACCGTAGTCCACCCGTACTACTTGGCGACTCGTGTGTTCCGGAAGAACGGTTCATGTTTTCAAAGCCAAGGAGAAACATTTTAAAAATATCCACATTGAGAACTCCTGTCGTCTGACTTTTCAATTTGTTTCGCGTAACGCCTTCCAAAACGATAGATCAATGTAAACAGACTATTTGCAGAATTCTTAAAATTAATTTAGGGTAGGTTTCGATCATTGTAAACTTGGCGTTTTTATACGACGGAAATAAAAAAAAAACAGACCAGCGAAATGACGATACATTTCGTTTTACCATGTAGCGTGATGTTTAAGATAGAACGTTCGCGGGAAAATTCAGCCAACTTTCTCAGTGAGGATTGGGCGGGTTTGAAGTGTTTACACACCTAAATAACAATATCACATTTCAAATATTCTACCATGCAGTCTAAGAATCTATTTTAAACAGATATTTTGGTTAATTTTGACGGAAAGTCGAAACAGAGGGATTCTATTTACAAAAAAGTTGGCGGAAAATATTTCTTACGTACTTTCCAAGACCATTTACACCGATATAATTTTAACTAAACTGGTTATTGATAAAATGATTAAATTCCTTGATGAATATTGCGCTGTCATCCCTAAATTGGCTCTTTGAAAAGAAACGATTGTCACCATTGCACCGGAAAGGTGAAAACTAAGAACCAAAAAAACTTGATCTAATGTGGAAAGTGGTTATTTTACATCATAACCAGTTAGTAATACTTTATTGTTTTATGAGAGAAACATTTCATGACTAAGCTTTGTACGAGCACACAAGCTAATATGTCAATCTGATGTCTTTCTAACTTCAGAGTCTGTAAATAAAGATATATGAAAGATGGGTTGGTATTTTTCAATTTATTTCAATCAATCAATCTATTGTTACTTTGAAACTGGTTATTACCACTAAGCAATGGACGACAATTGAGCGCAATTTCGAGAACATTTTGCGTCTCAAGTCTAATCAAAAGAATTTCTGAACAGAAAAAAATAATTCCCTTGTTTAGTCGACCCCACCGGGTAGCCGTTTGTTCTCTTTTGTTTAAAATCAAGGTCTTTGATCGTAATTTTTTTCTCAACCTGATTAACCTTAAATTCGAGTTTTGGAATAATGGGTCATAGTGCAGGCGTTCCTAGCGGAGCGGCGCGAAAACTGGGGATGATAAATAGCAACATGAAAGATGGTATAGGGACAAAACCATGAATACTGACTTAACAAGCAACTGTATGATGCTTAGACAAACACCTCAGATGGTGAAGAAATCAGGTATCAAAAAAGGAGACGCAATGAATTACCTGGCATTCGTCGTCAGAATCGTCCATGTTTGTGTTGAAAAACAGAGTGCTGAAAAGCGACGTGACGCAATTGGCGAGAAAGAGGAGAGGAGCCTGCACTCATTCTGGTCAGTTGACTGAATACCCAACGCTCCCTACCCTTCTGCTACCGACTTCCCTATCCCCAATAATATGTTTTCATATTTCAAGCTGATACCAGTTTATTTTTGTTTATGTTAGTTTTAAAAATTTAATTTTACATATTTTTCGCATAATTATGCTAATTATTCGATGTTCTGGAATGTTCCGAAATGTTCCATGTTCCGGGTTTTATCGACAGCCGTTATTACCTTGTCTGTTGCAGTTCAAACATGGCTGTTAAGTTTCATCTGTGCCTGTTGCTGATAATCTTGGTGGGGATGGGTGCGCATGTTGCATTCGCAGGTAAGCACAGTATCTACTCAGTACTCAGTAAAGAAAGTACAGCACATCTTTGTGTAGAATGCCGTCAACGAAAAAATAGTCAACTACTCGGAGCATTTGATTTTACGCACAGTTTCAGCTGAGCACAATTAAGACGGTATCTATATTGCGAGTAAGCCAATTATTATTCGATATGTTTACGTCTAGTAAACAGAAATTGGTTATGGGTGCAAATCCCGTTAATTCTTGTTGAACCACTCGATTTTTTAACTTTTTTGAAAACGCAACAGGATGCAATGGCCATATCTTCACTAGATATTATTATTTTTTTATATTAACGATAAATTCTCTTTCACAGATCAACAATTCTGCGACTACCCATATGGAACGTGTTATTATGATGAGGACCCATGCCCAGAAGATATGCCGGTTGACTGTTCAGAAAATTTCTACTGCATGGAGCCGACAAACAGATGCTGCTGTTACGAGTAAGCACCGTGTAACATACTGATAAGAACAAAACTCTTTAGACGAGAATCATGACTTTTCAGTCAAGAGGAGCATCTAATTTATGCCTTTACTTCAAAACTTCCAACTGAGCTATTACATTAACCCGCCCTACCGAGTCCGGGATACGATCAAGAAAAGAGGAAGAGGGCGAAATCTACTTTCTTTGTAACTTGGAGAACATTTAAATAATGCTACTGAAACTATATCATACGCCTAAAATGTTCCCTTTTTGTTTGATATTCGAACAGCCGCCATCTCAAGCCAATCAAAATCAAACAGACAATGAGAAAAAAGTCCTAAATACATAAAATGGAATTACAAGGAAGATGGATTTTGTTAACAAAAATTTCAAATTTGGAAAAACTTGTCCTCCAAAATAGATTTCCATGGCAACATCTTGCTCTGAGTTCAGTGAAATACCATGACAAATTCTAACAGTCAGTTGGGTTATTCCTGACTCTTTTTGAGTAGATGCACTATTTTTTTTGGGTTGTACTTGTGTGCATTTTGTTGGTTTCAAACATCGGAAAATTATAGCTATCAGTACCCATCACGCTTCTGGGGGTAATTCACAAACCTAATTTAAGTCGACCCAAATTTTAGTTTAATACCACATTGGTGAGTGATTGACTCTGGTAAATAATGGTAATATGTTGTTTATTTTGTAGATGATGCGAGGTGATGATCACTCATCCAACACTGCTGCCTCCGTTTCAACTGACGAAAGTAGAATAGTCATCAATCACTTTGTTTGTAGTCATTAACTTAATGTTAACTGAATGTTATTAGTCTAAATGATCAGTATTTTATGGGTGGATGCACTTGAAGCAGTGGAATAAAAGCTGTTTAAGCAAAGCTACTGTCGTTATTCCATGAGTCGCATTATTTTCCTGCAACACACAATTAAGAACAAACTTTTAAAATAGAGACATAATGTCGTGGCAATGCTGTCCAGCGAACATACAGCTCTTGATAAGACACTGCATAAGAGTTTTCTCAAAAAACCGAAATACGCTAGTTTACATTTGCATTGGACGAGGGAAAATGATTTCAGTCTTTCACTTGCATTGGACCGTTTAAAATGATATATTCTGGGATATTCGGGAGTATATTGCGGCAAAGATCTCACTCGCTGGCGCTTTCGTAGTTACAATATCTTCTTGCAACAATACTAGTATTTGTTCGTCTACAAACAAAAAAAAAACGATAAAAACCGACGTTTCTCTATCACCAAGACGCCATTTTCAAGGTTATTGTAGAAATATTCTGCGAGTCTTTAATAAAAAAATCCCTAAATTTGCATTACAAAAGGAAAATTGAATTATATAACTGGATTCATATAAATATTCTCACGCGAGTGAAGTCTGATTGCACATGTAGACTTGGTTTTAAACGTCTAATGTATAACATATTCGTGCAATAAACGATCAAACTAGGTGGAAATTCGAACGAAACCACATACTTTTTGATGCGTTTTTGCCTATCGTCCAAACTAAAACGACCGAAAACGCAGATAAAAATGGAAGCCTTCGAATACGGTTTTAAAAGCAGAGCCTTGGTTTACCGGAGCATTGTTTTGAAAACGTACCGGTTCTCCTGCGGATAGGTGAAAACGGAGGCTTTTGAAAACGGTGCTGAAAAACGCGTCCTATACTGTCGCTTCCTTCAGCGTTTTTGATTGTTTTAGTGTGGACGAGAGCGAAAACGCATCAAAAGATTTGAGTTTTCGTTCGAAACCGGATTAGCGTGGACAGGGGAAAACACAACGAAAACGCTAGCGTGGTCGAAAACATTTTGCTTCGTTTTCGTTGAGACGAAATAACGGTTACTTTTAAAAACGCATTAGTGCTACACAAGTTAAAGCACATCGTTCTCTGACACGTTTTACACAACTCAACGGCGAGTGCGGGCTCCCGTAACATTCTGGGATACAAAAACAACAAGGAATGGAACGGACTTAGCATAAAAGAAAAAAAAAAGGTTGAGGATTACGTGTTCAGTGATTATCTAAAATGCTGAAAGATAAACGGAAAGCCGCAGATTGAGAATGATGAAGGATGCGGAAATCCTATACTCTGAATTATCCCACTGCATTTGACTTGCTTTTACAATAGCAACTGTATGAAATCTCTCTAAGCTGGAAATTCCACCGCGCGTTGTAGTGCGATACATTTACATCTCACAAGATTCATCAGTATGCAGAAAATATTTTACGTTACGTTTGCGAAGGGCGAATATTTTAAAGGGAATGAAAGTTCACGTAAACTGTGTCCATTGTCTTCTATGTTTGCACTATTAGCTTTACACATTAGCGAAGTGGTCTATTATGAATTACCCAGAAAGGAAAATTAATATATCTCTCACGAGATTCGATATGTCATTTATCTTTTTTGCTAATTTTTAAGCATCTTTTAAAACTTTTTCAAGAGACTGCTGAATCAATCGAGCCTGACAAATGGACACAATTTATCTAAAATTCATTCCTTAAATATTCGTCCTCCGCAAACGTAATGTAAACTATTTTCAGCATACTTGTGAACCTTTAGAGATATGGATGTATCACACTAGAACGAGCGGTGGGACTTTTAGTAAGTTTTACCTTCAGTTGCTATTGCTAAAGCAAGTGAAATGCGGCAGCCCATTTAGAGTAAGATTCCTGCATTCATCTTCTCCCTCTCTCCACCTTCCCGTTTATCTTAAATTAATTTGCACTTCAGATATACACTGTGAACTTGGAACTTCAGTAAAACTTGCTATAAACGTGAAGATTTCATGGCGGTTCTTTCATGGACTTAATGGAAACAAGCTTGAGACACAACAAAAAAACCTTTTGGAAGTGAGGCGGAAATGGCGAAATATTATTCTCCTCTCCATATTCTGACTATTTATTTGCTCTGATTGCTCATGCTGCCCGGCCTCGTCATGTGCAGAAATTTCTTAAGACAAAAATCTTTGCATCTCCGTCTTATCCTATGACGTTGATGTAATAATCTTGCCGCTTCCCTGAAAAACAAATCCAGTCTTGTATATTCTCGCCGATCGAACGTGCAATTTGCCGTGTAAGGAGACAAGTTTTGCCTCAACTAAAATTAGGCAAACTTACCAAATTGCAGTCGATCCTGTTATCAAACATATACTAAAAATATATTTGCGGTAACGTCAATTGTGAAAGGAAAATTTATTTTTCCCCGCGAAATAATTTCAGCCTACGCAAAAGAGTTATGAGACGAGTCCAGAGACGTCCGTTTTCGTAACCGGGTTTCTTTACGATCAGGTTTAAAACAAAGCTGCAGTTATGCAGTTGTTATAAACATAAAATTCTCATGGTTGTTCTACTTGAAGACCAGCTTGGGGTGAAACAACGAAAGGGTTGGAGAGTGAGGAAAGAGGCTGCCCTCAGATGAGTGTGATCGGCAGTCTTCCTAAGACTCAGTGAATTACTCAAAATATCCAATGAATTATGTACCATTAAGCGCTTCGTCACCTCAAGAAGATCCCATCAACAACTGTTACCCCGGCACTAGCTCCGAAAGAAACTAGAGCTGTTGTTCTAGTGTTCTTGCCTTTAAGGTACAGACGACCACCCAGCCTGTGTTGTAAGCCGCATCGTAAACGAAAAATATGTTCAGTATGTCGTTTCCAGTGTGACCTGTGCAACTCAGGTTATCTCAGGTAAACAAACGGGGACTGCCACGAACGCGAGTAAGAAGGCTACAACCAACGTTCACCATCCAGATACAAACATTAACACTATTGGAACCAACTCGACAAGGTCCCTAAACACCTAATAAGGCAGCTTCGCGTCCTAAAAAAAAAAAATTCAATTAGACTCCATTAATTCGCACGAAAGCACTTACATAATTCAATTTTCCATTTATTACGCACAGATTTTTTTCGACAAAAGCCTTGATGATGGCGTCATAAAGACACCGAAACGTCAATTTTTATCGTCTCGCTTTGCTTGTACATGAAACTTCTATTAAGACGCGTGTCTTGTGCCACGTACCCAGACTGTTCGTTCCCTACGAACACAGATGATCTGGTAACTAATGATGGGTACGCCCGGGGATTGATCCCACATAATAAGGACGGGTGCTCGTCGGAAATTTTGAAAAGAACCCCTAACAAGTACCAAGGGCGTGGTTTAAAATGTTTTTTTTCTTTTACCCCTAAGAGTTACCAATTCTAAAACAACACTTTATCTTCTGTCATTTTATTTTAGCTCAATACCCTAAGAGGTACTGCAAAAGCTCCTGTCGTGGACCTTTTGGGGCTGAACACCCTAAGACGTATCAAAACCGTGTTTTTAACCCCTAAAAGGTAAGACTAGCACCGCCGTCCTTTTTATATGGGTGGAGAGGGTACGCTGCTGCCGCCGTGAAAATAAATGAGAGAGCAGAGCACGCTGTTATTCGGCAAATTAAATCACAGTCAAAACAGCGTGTCTAGGTAACCATTCACAACTGATATTAAATTTAAGTGGATTCTGTCTTGCCTGTAAGGTTGACTCATAACATTTTGAAATTGAAACTGAATTGAAAAAAAAAATTACATGTTTAATTTACAGCAAAAACGGACAAGCAATTTCCCGAAAAGTTGTCGGCTTGAAATATAATAGTTTACTTGTATCTGACATAAACATGTCGGAGGCAAACCGGAATTTTACTTTATATCAACTTGATAAACTCAGTCTTCACGGGGGTCAGTAAAACGATCAGCTCTAGGACTCACAAACATGAAAGAAAAATAATGCATTGAAAGGTTTCCTCCAATGAGCCTTTATCCACTAGAAAATCGAGTTTGATCTGAAAAGATAGCGTCATTATAGGAGGAATCGAAATTTTATGAAGGAAACGCAATTTAAAAACTGATAAAAATGACAACGTATCCATTTCGATGATTGACCGATAACGACATATAGACTTCAATGATTAGAATTACGAACGCGTATTCAGATTAAAAACAAATACTGTGTTATGGGATTCAAGGCAAACTTTAGAATAAACTAATAAGAAACATGATGTTGTTTGTGTCCAAACGAATAATATGAAATGCGTTCTCTCGTACCGCACAAATAGCATTTTTCTTGTCTCACAATATTACCATTTCCTTTGACGTAATTTAAGGTGAGGGACTTTGTTTGAGGGAGAATTAAAACAAAATCTCCGATATCAATAAATAACGGATGTATAGAGAAAGAAAACGTCAACAAAAATGCTCAGTGATTGAACTGTTTGTTTTAATAAATTCGCAATGAGTTAGTTAAAATAAGAGATAATCTAATTGCCGCGTGTCGCGTGTCGCGTGTCGCGTGTCGCGGGTAAATTGTCGCGGGTCCAGAAAATTGTTGCGGGTCCGAAAAACTGAACTTTTATAGTTTCCTAGTTTTCCAAACACAATAACAACAACAATAGCTTTAACCCATTGACTCCTGTGCCTGTCGTAACCGGCCATGACGAGCCTTGGCCTTTCTTCCACTTCTGACGTCATCACCCTTGACTAAAATTGGCATCATCTATGCTCAACTTCTGCAGGAGGAAAAGATCTTTCCAATGATACCCAGATTAGAGTTATCAGCCCAATGGAGCCTGAGATATGCACAAAAATGCTCAAAAAGTTGAGTGAAAAACTCAGAGCAAAATTTCCTGCCCCTACACGTAGCTACTCCATGGCAAAAATTGCCTGTCTCGATGATGCTTTCTCAGAATGTTTTAAACTGGAAACAAGCCCAGTAGAAGGTCAATCAATGCAGCGAAAGAAAAGAAAAGGAGAAAAAGGAAAGGCGAAAAAAAAAAAAAGTAAAAAAGTCGAAAAGCCTAAAGACGTAGGTCACTTTCTCGTCCAAAAACGTAACAGTAGATTGATTGATTGAAATAAATTGAAACATACCAACCCATCTTTCATATATCTTTATTTACAGATTCTGACGTTAGAAAGACTCCAAACTGACATATACGCTTGTGTGTTCTACTACAATGCTTAATGTTTCCCTCATAAAACAACAGCGTAGTACTGGTTATGATCTAAAACAACCATTTTCCACATTACATCAAGATTTTTTGGCTCTTAATAATAATCAATATTTAAACAGGGTGACCCCTTCAGTCGCAGGACTGGTATCAACGGGGGCCCTGTATAACGTAAAATAAAAAGAGCATGTTTAGTTTTCGCTAGCGTGGAATTGACCTTTCCGGTGCGATAGTGACAAACGTTTCTTTTGAAATAGCCAGTTCTGGGATAACAACATATTATTCATCAAGGAATGTAATTATTTTATCAATAACCAGTTTAGTTAAAATTATATCGGTGTAAATGGTCTCGGAGAGTATGTTAAAGTATTTTCCGCGAAATTTTATAGTGAAAATATCACTCTGTTTGGACTTTCTGCCAAAGTACACTAAAATATCTGCTTGAAATTCAAAATGTGATATTGTTAATGAGGTGTGTAAACACTTGAAACCCGCCCAATCCTCACCTGGTAAGTTGGCTGAATTTTCCCGCGAACGTTATATCTTAAGCATTACACTACATGGTAAAACGAAATGTATCCTTACGCAGTTTTATACCATATCTGTAGACTTTTTTTTTTCCAGGACTATCATAATTGTTGAATAGCAAGCCAGATGCATACAATCTTTATTTCAATTTACGTTTTGAGCGCACAAACGTGCAATCCCGTTGTTCAAAAAAACAGCCACAAATAGCTGGAAATTACAGCTTAAATTAGCAAGAAATCATTATTACTAATTTCGATTCCTTTTGTTTATGCAACCAACACATTGCAACGACAGGTAAGGTGTCACATTGGCAAGAGTAATGATAGTAATTTTAATTAGTTTTGTTGAGAGCAAAGTTACGCCCATGTTAGGGCCAAAGTGATCACGTTTCCTGAGATCAATAACCCTTCGCAATGTTGTTGAGTTTCAAATTTCATTGTTTAACTACAGTGTGTATTCTTCCACGTCACTGGTCCATTTAAGAAAAAAGTGGCCATCCTTCGTTCTCAATTGACGTTGTGATTGGTTAAATCGCCTATTAGTAGCACAAGTCGAAAAATTGGTTTCGCTTGTATATTGCTCATAGATAGGTCCTAGTGAGAAAAGAAACGGACCATAGTTAGTTTCTGCTAATACAACTTTCTTTGGTAGAAATATGCCAAAAACGATTTCGTTCCGATTGGGTTCAAAATCTACTTCCGGTTTTGCTGAATTTTCTGAATATTTGATTGCTTCGCGCTCCGCAGAACGACTACTTGAGAATCTTTCAATGGATTTTATAATTAGTTCAGGTCTTCGTGGTATGACTGAGCGAAAAATAAAAGAAATCAAAGTTAGTTTTGAGCCCGAACACGAGATCAAGCAGACACGCGAACAGTTTACAATGTGTTGCAAGCGAATTATTGCATTGAAACATCGCCATATTTTTCTATGGGCTATAACGTAAAATACCATAAAAACACTTTCTACGGGTTAAATATACACCCACCTGTTAGGATATCAAAAAATATCTCTGGGCAAATGGTTTTAAGTCGCCCACCTTGGCCTGTGTTTCTCATAGATTTTCCCCAAAATCCGCGGTTGGAATGTAAACAATTGCGTGACGCGAATAGTCACTCTCGAGTAAATATTCGTTTCCAACAATCCGATGAAAGCAATTTTTGAGACGTTGTGTGGATAAAATAATGGAAAATTCCTTTTTTTTGGTTTAAGTTAGTATAAATATATATATTTATATTTTTCATTTGCATTGCAACACCCACGACATCCCTGATAAAGAACGTGACTACGGTGCTCCGGGAAATGATTCAGGTAAATGGTTTTTAACACTTGTTTATTTCCAAAAGATGGCTCAGTTATTAATTTCACTGATAAGTTACAATGCAGTGGCAGTTTTAGAGATACTCTTAACCAATCCTCTATGGTTTATGGCAACTGAATCATTGACTGACAAATAAAGTCAAGTGGAAATACCATAAATTCTATAAACTACTAACTGCGTTATGGCATCTCAGCTCTTCTAGCTGTGTACAAAATTTGTACTTTGAACACAATATGCTCAAACTCAGCCAGAAAACCCCAAATGAATTAGCCGAGGAAGAAATTGCGCTTGCGTTTCAATCATACTGGGAAAAAATCCATCTTTTCTACTTTGGTTGTTTGATCAATTAAGTGACACTTTTAACTCTATTCGCTACCTGTCTCAAATTTTCAGATCATAACACTGGTAGACAAATAAACATTACAGTGTTCGATCTATGAACAACAAAAGTCCATCTTGTTTTGTTCGCGGAAATCGGTCACGGAAGAGCGAATTTCAATGAAATATATATAATTTGATTAAGCAATTAGCCAAAATAGGGGGCGTCAATGAAACCAGGAACATGGAACATTCTGGAACATCCCGGAACATTCCGGAACATCGAATAATTATAATAATTATGCCAAAAATATGTAAAATTAAATCTTTAAAGATTAAATCAAACAAAAATAAACTGGTATCAGCTCGGAAAATAAAAACAAATCAAAAACATAACAAAAAAAAAGAAGAGAAAAAGAAAGAACATTAAAATGGAAGTGAATGCAATGAGTGAAGACTAGCAACTAAGAAGAGTAATCTATTCCTTCCAGTCGTTCGCCGTCAGTTTAATCACGTGACTGTCTCTTATTCCCAGATTTCGTTCTTCACAGAAAACCAAGGTGGTGGCGTTCGAACTCCTTAATCAGACCTAAAAATATGAATACACGAGTGTGATTTCTTTATTCAATTCATTACGTCAATACAAAGAAATGCGTATACACGATTTCTCATGAAGAAATAGTTTCTCCATGAGATAGAAATAGAACTCTTCAGCATTGACTTTCTTGTCTAAACTAGTTCGGACTTCTCGAGCTCTGATGACAGTGTAAACAAATACAAACACAAAATTTAAAAACATTTGGCGACGCGCGCGCTGTCTTGCAGGGTCGCTGGTCAAAACTTTATTGTCTCAAGAAATATTTGTTACAACTGTTCAAATGCATTTCCTGGAAATTTTTTTGTCCCGTACAAGTTAATACTTAATTAATGAAAAATAGTTTTAACGCAGGCTATAATCTATTCATCGCTAGTTCAACTTCACGTGCAGATCGTGCAGATCGTTATCTGACATTCGATCAAACTTCTATCGAGCCATTCGTACACCACCAAAGTAGACCAGACATGTGAAGTACGGGCGTGAACGCGCTGCTCTAATCTTTGATTACTTCTAGAATAATAACTTGCTTGTTACTTGGGCTTCCTCGAAGGTTTGGTGGATCATAGCGTCAGGCGTTCCTAGCGGAGCGGCGCGAAAACTGGGGATGTGCAACATGAAGACGGAACAGTGACAAGACTATGGCTATTGACTTAACAAGCAACTGTATGATGCTCAGACGAACATCTCAGATGTTGAAGAAATCAGGGATCAAAAAAGGAGACGCAATGAGTTACCTGGCATTCATCGTCCGAATCATCCATGTTTGTGTTGAAAAACAGAGTGCTGTAAAGCGACGTGACGCAACTGGTGGGAAAGGAGAGGAGCCTGCACTCATTGTAGTCAGTTAAATGAATACACAACGCTCCCTGCCCCTCCCCTGCCGACTCCCCTATCCCCAATAATATCTTTTCATATTTCGAGGTGACACCAGTTTATTTTTGTTTATTTTAGTTTTGAAAATTTAATTTTACATATTTTCCTCATAATTATTATAATTATTCGATGTTCCGGAATGTTCCGAAATGTTCCATGTTCCATGTTCCATGTTCCATGTTCCATGTTCCATGTTCCTTGTTTTCTCGATGGCCCAAAATAGGTTGACCGCCAAAACAGTCTAGGTTTAGCCTAACCCTAACCCTAAGTTTTAAGACTGAAGAAAAAAATATCTGTTAAGATAATATTATTGACCATTTCAGTTGTTTGAAAAGGAACATTCGCACACATTAACTATATGTACACTACGTGCGTAACCTGGAAAGCAATCCGTCCAGCACAGTTTTACTAGCTTACCGAGACTTAGTTGATGTCTCTTATTTATGATTTAAACTTTTAGGATTTGTTTAGTTTACTTTTTTCGACTTTTTGGAAGGAGAAAAGGCACCAAATGTCGACAAGCTGACTGGTACAAATAAAAACGTTTTTAAAACCGGGAATCGATCCGTCGAAATCAACAAATACAAATTTAATCACTGTAGCGTTCCTTCAGATCACGTAAGGCTACAAACCAACAATATCAACTTGTTATTACGCTTAACAAATGAACTTAGAACGATTTTCTTTCTAGAACTCATTCTTGTAATTAAAATGATCAAAGAAAGAACGAGAGCTTAAAACGACATAGCCGTAAGACCCGAACTCAATTGCTATTAATTAGCGTGTTTAATTAACGAAATTTCTAAAGCGATGCCTTTCAACTTATTAAAGCTAAAAGTGGTCCATTATGTTTTTCTTTTTTCGCCCAAATGTTCTAAGATAGCCATCTGCAGTTTGTTGGAAATGAATTACTGTATTCAAGGTGACTGCCCGCGTCACGCAAATGTTTACATTCTCACGGTGGTTCAGGTCCAGGGCCAAGGCCACACAGGCCCAAGGCGGGCGACTTAAAACCATTTGCCCAGAAATGTTTTTTGATTTTCAAACAGGTGGGTGTATAGTTAACCCGTAGAAAGTGTTTTTATGGCATTTAAAGTTATAGCCCATAGAAAAATATGGCCGGTGACATTTTATTATAACTCGTTTGAAACACATTGTAATATTTTGCGTTTCTGTTCGATCTCGTTTCGGGCTCAAACGAAACCTCGATTCATTTTATTTTTCGTCCAGTCATACCATGAAGATCTGAGCTGAATATAAAAACCATTGAAAGATTGCCAAGTAGCTGTTGTGCGACGCGCAAAGCAATCAAATTTTCAGAAAATTCAGCTTAAACGGAGGTAGATTTTGAGCTCAATCGGGGCGAAATTGTTTTTCGAAAATTTCTTCCAAAAAATGCTGCATTAGCAGAAACTAAATATGGTCCGTTTGTTTTCTAGCTAGGGCCAATCTATGGGCAAAAAATGAGCGAAATCGATTTTTCGACCTGTGCCGTTGTTTGGTACATATTTATGGGCAGTGGCTCTTAACCCTTTGAATAGCAACTACGCATATATGCATATATGCGTAATTAATGGTCGTGCGCTTTGTACCACTTGTGACGTCAGCAATTTAAATGTCATCAGATATTCTTGATAAGCAGATAGTATTGCTAGGCTAGGCCTTTCCGCAAAATGGTCATGTTTAGATATCGACGACATTCCGACGTTGCAAATCGAAAAACAACGTTATCAGTTTTGGTGCAAAACGGTGGTAAAGTGGTCCACTACGCCTATGATTGATCAAGGTCCATTTCTAAACTTCGCCCGTAATTAACATCCAACTTTTTACGGCAGCCAGAAAGAACATACAATGCAAAAGGTAGCCAATGTAAAAGGGCCGAGAAAAACAGAAAGAAAAGGGGCAACAAACAAAATTGAGAACGGTTAATGGCAAACAAAAAAAAAAGTCCAAATTTTGGCTTATACGCATGCCCGGAATTGAAATTTTGCTCAATTTTGTGCGTAATCCTTGAAAAATCTCTTCTTTTAGTCAAAAAGGCTTTCTTAGCAAAACTTAGGCTTATTTAGCGTCATGACAGCTAAAAAAACCTGACTAAACGGTTAAAAACGGTTTTTTTTTTTGGCGAAAGTTTGGTATTCAAAGGGTTAATCGTTGTTTCACTTTCCTCATATATTTATAAACGCTTGATCCATTCTAAATTTGTAATTTAGATGTATTTCGTTCCTCAAAGACGAAGCTCAAAGAGCAAAACAATTCTGTATTCGGAATGGCCATTGAGAAACACGGCCAGATTACAGGCGACCTCCGGCGTGCGTGTCTTTTTATTAAAATCCCCGAATACATAGCTACAATCATGGACAAAAGTCTTGGGACAAATTTACACTTGTGGCGCTTTTTCACACGCGCCAAACAAACAGTCACGCGTGAATTCAACTACACTTGCTCAGCCCCTGCCCCCGCCCCACCTACAATGTTGGACATTTCTCCAGAGTTTTAACATTGTATGGGGTAGGGGAGGGGTGGGGGGGGGGGGGCAGAAACAAATTTTGAAAAGGATAACAGTGCTTTTTCAAACTCCGTTTTTAAAACACACATAATTCATGCAATGACGCAAGTGTCCCAAGGAATTTTGTCCACCATTGTAGTTCACCAGTGGTTCGAAGCCTCAACAATCTTCTTCCGTCGTCTTCTCAGAAACAAAATATTGTTATTCCCGAAGTGACGTCAAAAGCCAACTCGTCCCATTCTCCGCTATTCCTCCGTCGTGAACATGGAAAAGGGCAAATTTACAAACTTTAAAAATTCATAGAACATTAATGAAAATAGCTAAAACGATAATTTTTTCGCAGTGGTGATCAGGAGAAAAAGGAAATTTATATTAGCGAAAAAAAATTTGGGGGGGTTAGTGGCACTTTAACCATCTTCGTTCGTTCATGGTATATTATTATCTTTTTGGTGTTTCTCTATCGCAGTAAGCCACTATTTTCAGGTTCCCTATAATTTTAAAATAATATTTTGTACGTGGTCAAAATAACTCAAAATACCGTGACTGAGCTTCTTTAAATCATAAGGAGCTTTAAGAACGTTGTGCATTTGTTTTCTCTAAGTTTTCCTGTTTTCTGTTGCTTTAAAGGTAGTTATGGACACCAAAGTTGCCTGCCTGTTGTTGATCATTTTGAGGGCCCTTACCGTGCAGGGTGCTGTCTCCGGAAACAAGAGGATGAACCCCTTGCACGCCAGGCAGTATGGCGAGGGTGAGTGTCTCTTTGTTCCATTGACGAGAAACGCACGTTGTTCAAATTGTACCTTTTAACTGATTTGTGACCATATTCATTAGAATGAACTGCAATTCTTAGGTTGTGTTTGGAGCATGACTCGTTGTTTGCTAACAAACAAACGACTTCTGTTGTTTTTGTTTACAGACTGCAAGAACGATTTGGAAGAGTTTTGCGTCCCGCAGAACAGGGACTGCCCATACACCTCAATATGAACCATTCAACAAGTACTGCGAGTAGAACTCTAGTTGCTGCTGCATGTCCTCTGGGTATGGATTCTTAGCGGGGAATTTTTTATTTTATTTGTTAACTTGTCAATACTTCAATCCCGTATTTACATTTGTTGTTATTGCTTGGTTTTTTTTTTTTTTTTGGTTTTTTTTGTTTTGTTTGTTTTTTTTTTACAATAACTACATTACACCGTTTTTGTGATAAAAACTAGCGATAAAAACTGCGAGTTAAAAATACAAAATTAGCATAAATATGTTTCTATCAGTAGAAGATAGTACTTCAAAAATCAAAGTTAATTAAAAATTTATACACAAGGATACATAAACTAAGACCCCGTCCAGACTAGGTCGGAGGAATTTGAAAACGCAACATTGCTTTTTCAAAATGTGTCCGGCGTAGTGTGGACTAAAAACATTTGATGCATTTTGAGAGTGAAAACGGCGTTTTCAAATTTCTCCGGCGTAGTGCGTCGGGACCTAAATAACTCACATCTATTTTACGAGATGGAATAGACTGATCTGAAGACTGGCCTGTTTTGTTAAAAAATTAACTCCATTTATAATCAGTATTATATAATTTAACGGGTTCCAACGTTCTGCTACTTTTCAAAGCTCCTCGCTAGCAATGTTATATTATGAATAATGTTTAACCCCGAGCAGGGGCCCCGAGTAATTATAAACATCTTTTCTTTTCCCAGGTATTGATTGCAGCAATGACGTCTCGACAATGGAATGACGGCCTTAACTTAGTAAATGTGGGTAATTGTAAACTTCAAAAAATGTAACAAGAGGATAAATAAAGGCTGAATCATTCAATAACGTTTCTCCTGTCTCTATCCTTTGTTGTGAGGGGTGGGGGGGGGGGGGGGGCACAACCTCCCGCTTTCCGAACCCTGCTCTCCCGCTCCCCTTACCTTTATCCCTCGACTCCCGTTTTTGTCCGTCTTGCTACCGTCCCCTGTAAATAAGGAGACTCAAAACACATCCTCGTCATTTAGCTGCGAAATCCTTAGGCGTTTCTTTTCGTTTTTCCCTTTTTCTTTAGCCTTGCTCCTCTTGCTCACGTCTTTTGACAGCTTAAGTGACAACATTTCATGACCTATGACGTAACCACCGGGTTTCCAATTTTACCGGAAGTAAGCCTCAGTTTTTCAGCCCAAGGGCGGGTTTTCATTTTTCCGTCGGTCCAGAAGTCTCAAAATAAGCTAAATGTAAGTAAAAAAAAATCTTGGGTTCTTGCCCCCTTCGCCATCCAATGCAATATTGAACCTCAAGAGAAATTAACTTCAACAAACGTGTTCAACATTTTGGCTCGTGGGGAGAGGCTGAACAAGTGAAATTGCATTCGCGCGCGACTGTTTGTTTAAGCTGTGAAAAAGATCCACAAATGCAAATTTGTCTCAAGATTTTTGTCCATGATTGTAGAATGGATCATATAATTTTCCGAGTTCTCGGAAAATTTGTCCTTGTCTGTTTTGCCTTTGCATGTCAAATTTGTCTTTGCCTATTTTGCGATCAAGAAATATCAAGCGGCGGCGTTCAACTACCAATTCTAGTATTCCTGCTAGAGAATTGGAAACAACCAAACAAACGGATGCTTCAACGTAAATAGAAGTAACTGAAGGTAAAACCTACGTGTAGAGTGAAGTGAATTGAAGAGGAGAAAACAGGAGGAAAAAATATTGCACATTGCAGTGATGGGAGGGAGAAAAATCCTTTCTGTTGTTCCATGCAGTTGATGTTGGTTATAATTCAATGTCATGAAGTCAAATCTCCTAAATAGAGCACCAAAAGAAGTCATTTGTCTCCCCTAACTTAATTGTTATCTATTTAGCCATGTTTGCAGCCTTAAGGATCCATTCAGAAGAGTTTCAAGTCATAGCCATAATGGTAAAGAAACTCACATAATTCACAAGCTGCTTAAAGAAATATCAATAATTATATGTTCCAATGCACTATAAAGGGGGACGTGATCAGTGGTCTAGTAAATATTGTTAAACAAGTTGTTTCGGAGCGCGTTTTCTGTATTTACTTCAATACTCAAGCATGATTTCCTGTTTTATTCTTAAAAGACACAAAAACGCATTTCACTGAAACATATATGGGAATATAGCCCCCATGTGAGAATTTAATAAAAGTACCATGATAATTATTATCAAATGAGTTGTATGATCTGGTATGTGTGTTTAACCTGTTTTAAACATTTCATTGCATGTCTTATGATACTTAACTTTAACATTGAGGTATAATTTATACGTCGAGGTGTTTAGTATGTGCTGGTCGACGTCCATCTCCTTGTACAACAACCGTGAAGTTTCTTCACGCTATTTACCGACGTGCCCTTAGAGGAAGCAATACAGATACTCGCCGATATAGCGTTTGTGGATAACTAGTTCAATGAAACACACCACTTGAACCTCAGCAGAATGGACCTTGGAGATCTTCTCAAAGCATCCACCAAAGACCAACTGTTTAGTTCAATGGACAACTTTATGGACAGACCAATGGCGTCGCCATGGGCTCTCCACTCGGGCCACTGCTCGCTAATGTCCTCATGGGATCCATGGAAGAAACTCTGGTTCATGAAGGCAAAATGCCTTCATTTTACAAGAGATATGTTGACGACACTTTAACTATAATGCCTGACACAGCATCAGCAGCTACCTTTCTTTCGGTCCAGGCTGAATATTCTTATTTTTCTACCTATTTTAGACTGAAAATTTTCTGCTGAATGTTCTTAGATTATAGCGTATAATGTCTTGCAGAAATGAATTTAGCATCGAACATACGGCTAGCGCTGTTTTTGTTGTCTCTTGGCTAGTTCTGCGCGCTTTTTAGACGGAAAGGAAGAATTTTATACGCTTTAGTTCAAAAGATAAAATTTCATTGTACCCAAATTTTCAACACACATAATTGTATTCTTTTCAAAATTTCAGCCTCGGGTTAATTCTTAAAATCTTCTTAAAATTTCGCAAACTTCAGCCTCGATATTTTAACACAAAATAAAGAGAGTATGGAAGATTGCTGTCAGCTGTCCAAACGAGCAGTTCATCTCCACCTCTTTCGACATATATGTTTTTCAAAATTTAAATGCATGGAGATCAAAGTCTATATATTGCTGGCAGAAGACACTGAAAACGTTCTACTCCCGAATAAAAACGAAAAGAACATACAATTATAAAACCACTCTTAAACTCAAGTCCACCAACTGTAAATATTTGGAACTGTAAATATTTTTATTTGCAACAAAAGATTCACAAATGCTCATAACTACTCAAAACAAAGATAGCTTTGGCGCTCAAATTATTGACTACAGGTAAATGTCGGAACCGCTTTGAAAACAACGCCTTTCAAAACAATTATAAGAGAATGTCATTATAATTGAACACCTATTATGAGCACGGTTCTTAATTAAACAAAAAGAAATATTAAATGTTTTGTGTACGTCGTCAGTATCGATACAGTTCTTTCACACAAGATAATACATGTTGGCATATAGCTTTTGGTGTTTAAAAGCACAACCTCTTAGTTCGCCGGTAAGGCTGTGTTTTTAAACATAGTCTTAAATAAATCAATTTATTATGAGAACTTTACAGATAACACTGACTAAGCAGTCGGTCTCAGTTTTTAACAAAAACGACACTAATCAAAACAAGTACAAGTAGGTATTTTTACCGTGCTTTTCATAGCGGCGCCCGTAATTTTCAAATATTTAGAATAGTCAGAAGGAATATATTTTTTCGTAAATTGACCGACATTCTCTGACAACATTTGAAGAGTTATAAATGTTGTCAGAGAAGCAAACATGACCAAGTATCATAAACGTGGCAAACCGAATAAGAGACAGTCTTTTATTTGCCCGTAAAGTTGACTAGAGTATTCAAAAGAACAGAAAGAGCAATATTTTCAATAATGTTAAGAGGTACGTAGCATACATTGGACATTGAGCCAAATTCGGCCTCACTCACTGAGCCGGTCTATCTGCGTTTGATAGTAGTTGCTCTTAATACCAGTGGCTTTTACCTCTTCACCAGTTTCTAAGTATCTTTTGTTCTGTGACATGAACAAACGGAGTTATATAGCACTAAAGCGATAATACAAAAATTGTTTTTGAGGTCGCCTAACGGTCTACTTAATCGACCCATCATGCGTTCGATAGTTTGCACCCGGCAACAGGTGCGTTGAAATGTGCTTTACATCAAACAATTGAAACCTCTTGCCCACCTATCCGGGCTTGGCCATTTCTGTACTTGTACCGTAATAAAGTGAACAATATCAACTGACTTGGAAATCAGTCTTAACGTATAACAAAGAAATTACTAAGACCTTTGTCCGATAGTGATATCTAGGAACATTGTACAACCGAGACTCAGATCATCTAGAAAAGCTTTTGAGTATCACTAGTTTTGATTTGAGAATTTGGCGGTCTCCCCTAACTTAATTATTATCTATTTAGCCATGTTTCCAGCCTTAAGGATCCTTTCAGAAGAGTTTCAAGTCATAGCCATAATGGTAAAGAAACTCACATATAATTCACAAGCAGCTTAAAGAAATATCAATAATTGTATGTTCCAATGCACTATAAAAGGGGACGTGACCAGTAGTCTAGTAAATATTGTTAAACAAGTTGTTTCGGAGCGCGTTTTCTGTATTTACTTCAATACTCAAGCATGATTTCCTGTTTTATTCTTAAAAGACACAAAAACGCATTTCACTGAAACATATATGGGTATATAGCCCCCATGTGAGAATTTAATAAAAGTACCATGATAATTATAATGAAATGAGTTGTATGATCTGGTATGTGTGTTTAACCTGTTTTAAACATTTCATTGCATGTCTTATGATACTTAACTTTAACATTGAGGTATAATTTATACGTCGAGGTGTTTAGTATGTGCTGGTCGACGTCCATCTCCTTGTACAACAACCGTGAAGTTTCTTCACGCTATTTACCGACGTGCCCTTAGAGGAAGCAATACAGATACTCGCCGATATAGCGTTTGTGGATAACTAGTTCAATGAAACACACCACTTGAACCTCAGCAGAATGGACTTTGCAGATCTTCTCAAAGCATCCACCAAAGACCAACTGTTTAGCTCAATGGACAACTTTATGGACAGACCAATGGCGTCGCCATGGGCTCTCCACTCGGGCCACTGCTCGCTAATGTCCTCATGGGATCCATGGAAGAAACTCTGGTTCATGAAGGCAAAATGCCTTCATTTTACGAGATATACGTTGACGACACTTTAACTATAATGCCTGACACAGCATCAGCAGCTACCTTTCTTTCGGTCCAGGCTGAATACTATTATTTTTTTGCCCATTTTAGACTGAAGATTTTCTTGTAAATATTCTTAGATTATAGCGTATAATGTCTTGCAGAAATGAATTTAGCATCGAACATACGGCTAGCGCTGTTTTTGTTGTCTCTTGGCTAGTTCTGCGCGCTTTTTAGACGGAAAGGAAGAATTTTATACGCTTTAGTTCAAAAGATAAAATTTCATTGTACGCAAATTTTCAACACACATAATTGTACTCTTTTCAAAATCTCAGCCTCGGGTTAATTCTTAAAATCTTCTTAAAATTTCGCAAACTTCAGCCTCGATATTTTAACACAAAATAAAGAGAGTATGGAAGATTGCTGTCAGCTGTCCAAACGAGCAGTTCATCTCCACCTCTTTCGACATATATGTTCTTCAAATTTAAATGCATGGAGATCAAAGTCTATATATTGCTGGCAGAAGACACTGAAAACGTTCTACTCCCGAATAAAAACGAAAAGAACATACAAATATAAAACCCCTCTTAAACTCAAGTCCACCAGCTGTAAATATTTGGAACTGTAAATACTTTTATTTGCAACAAAAAACTCACAAATGCTCATAACTACTCAAAACAAAGATAGCTTTGGCGCTCAAATTATTGACTACAGGTAAATGTCGGAACCGCTTTGAAAACAATGCCTTTCAAAACAATTGTGAGAGAATGTGATTATAATTGAACACCTATTATGAGCACGGTTCTTAATTAAACAAAAAGTAATATTTAATGTTTTGTGCACGTCTTCAGTATCGATACAATTCTTTCACACAAGATAATACATGTTGGCATATAGCTTTTGGTGTTTAAAAGCACAACCTCTTAGTTCGCCGGTAAGGCTGTGTTTTTAAACATAGCCTTAAATAAATCAATTTATTATGAGAACTTTTTCAGATAACACTGACTAAGCAGTCAGTCTCAGTTTTTAACAAAAACGACACTAATCAAAACAAGTACAAGTAGGTATTTTTACCGTGCTTTTCATAGCGGCGCCCGTAATTTTCAAACATTTAGAATAGTCAGAAGGAATATATTTTTTCGTAAATTGACCGACATTCTCTGACAACATTTGAAGAGTTATAAATGTTGTCAGAGAAGCAAACATGACCAAGTATCATAAACGCGGCAAACTGAATAAGACAAAAAAAGCTATTGAAACTAATAAGGTAAAAATGCCCTCCACGCAAAAATTATTAAAAAATTAGAATGTCGGAAACCTTTCAACGAGTTTTGAAAGCATTGTTAAGAAGGTTGTTTACAAAACAATTATCGGCAGCTGTTTCATAATTAGTACGAGTAAAAATATTGTCAATAAGATTATAGCACCAGAAACCTTCTAGAACAAAGATATAACTATCAAACCAAAACCAGAGAGGTATTATTTATCACATGATCCAAAGGCGACAGCTTACTCTAGGAATTCGGCCTTTAACGACAGTTCTCGTGATTTTCAGTTGCTCCGAATCATTTTTCCTGACATTGATGTTCGTCCCCGGAGAAAGAATCCATGGCCGCACCCAAGACTTTAAAGCAGACTGATTAAAAAGACTTTTTCTCGGGTTTGCAAGGAAGTTTATCCAAATGGGCATTACAGCTTACTTCACCTGTATCATTAAGAATATATTTATACCGAGAACCCATCGGATATCCTTCTGAGAAAGAGAGGCAGCGACTTGCATTTTTAATAAAAAGTAAAATTATTGTCGTTTACCAATAAGTCTTAGGGAACGTAACGGGAATTCCACCACTAAGAACTGGGGAATCCAAATGGATGGGTTTTACGTCTAGCATTTGTGCAATCTATTTATCCAGTGTGAAATCTTTGTTACATTTAAGCTTACAGAACTAAGTCTTTTTTGTCAAGCAAAAATATATAAGAAGAGAACTAAAATAAGGACGCAGGAATTTAAAAATATTTAAGCTGTTTAGAGATGAAACTTAAAATATTCATTTGGCCTTGGGGGAGATTCGAAATTAAAAGCATCCCCTGCAGAGGAAGATTAGAAAATAAACAGCTAAAAACGCACACCGCCGGACGGTTAATAATTTTGTAGTCAATGTAACCAGATCAACATGTAGGAATGTTTTTTCACGTGCGTGTTGTTCATATTCTAAAAGGCAACCGCCTCTCAAAAACGCATAAATTATGCGGCCTATGGGGAATAAATAAGAGTGCGTCTTGCAGTCTTCATCAGTACTTGAAGAGAGTATTTGATATTGCGGATTCATCCACCGTCTCAAGTTCCAATTTTCAAGCTAAGGTAGGACATGCTTCAGTATTTTGAGTTAAACAGAGGCCTTTGAAAGTAGGCTGACTTGCTGAATAAGCTTTGGGTTAGGTCGTTGAGGGTTAAGGGAGCTACGTGACGGTTGCGCACCTTGAAAATGTCAGCCTAAATTTTTTCAATTTTGTCGTTTGTAATCCTTGTTAATCTGCTCCACCCACGGAACATTTAAATTAAACCCTAAAAGAGACCAATTCGGGCATGGCTCAAGGTTTATGTGACCCCTTAAAGATCACTCGTTTCTATCATTTCTTCGAGTGCAACCCTACAAGATACCTTGACGAAAGAAATAGCGTCATTTCATCCTCAATTCCCTCAAGTGAGACCAAATCCGTGATTTACATCCCTGAGCGAGGCGAAGAGTGTTCTCGACCTTCACATATGGGAGTCTCCCCCCGGGATTTCTTCTGCGGTAATAACTAACAAAACTGTGTTATTACCTTGTCTGTTGCAGTTCAAACATGGCTGTTAAGTTTCATCTGTGCCTGTTGCTGATTTTCTTGGTGGGGATGGGTGCGCATGTTGCATTCGCAGGTAAGCACAGTATCTACTCAGTACTCAGTAAAGAAAGTACAGCAAATCTTTGTGTAGAATGCCGTCAACGAAAAAATAGTCAATTACTCGGAGCATTTGATTTTACGCACAGTTTCGGCTGAGCACAATTAAGATGGCATCTGTATATTGCGAGTAAGCCAATTATTATTCGATATGTTTACGTCTAGTAAACAGAAATTGGTTATGGGTGCAAATCCCGTTAATTTTTGTTGAACCACTCGATTTTTTTAACTTTTTTGGAAACGCAACAGGATGCAATGGTCATATCTTCACTAGATATTATTATTTTTTTATATTAACGATAAATTCTCTTTCACAGATAAACCATTCTGCGACTACCCATATGGAACGTGTTACTATATTGACGACCCATGCCCAGAAGATATGCCGGTTGACTGTTCAGAATATTTCTCCTGCACGCTGTCGACAAACAAATGCTGCTGTTACGAGTAAGCACCGTGTAGCATACTGATAAGAACAAAACTCTTTAGACGAGAATCATGACTTTTCAGTCAAGAGGAGCATCTAATTTATGCCTTTACTTCAAAACTTTCAACTGAGATATTACATTAACCCGCCCTACCGAGTCCGGGATACGATCGAGAAAAGAGGAAGAGGGCGAAATCTGCTTTCTTTATAACTTGGAGAACATTTAAATAATGCTACTGAAACTATATCATACGCCTAAAATGTTCCCTTTCTGTTTGATATTCAAACAGCCGCCATCTTAGATTCGCCATCCTAACCATAAAACCATCAAAATTAACTCAAGCCAATCAAAATCAAACAGACATGAGAAAAAAAGTCCTAAGTACATAAAATGGAATTACAAGGAAGATGGATTTTGTTAACAAAAATTTCAAATTCGGAAAAACTTGTCCTCCAAAATAGATTTCCATGGCAACATCTTGCTCTGAGTTCAGTGAAATACCATGACAAATTCTAACAGTCAGTTGCGTTATTCCTGACTCTTTTTGAGTAGATGTACGATTTTTTTTCGGGTTGTACTTGTGTGCATTTTGCTGGTTTCAAACATCGGAAAATTATAGCTATCACTACCCATCACGCTTTGGGGGTAATTCACAAACCTAATTTCAGTCGACCCAAATTTTAGTTTAATACCACATAGGTGAGTGATTTACTCTGGTAAATAATGGTAATATGTTGTTTATTTTGTAGATGATGCGAGGTGATGATCACTCACCCAACACTGCTGCCTCCGTTTCAACTGACGAAAGTAGAATAGTCATCAATCACTTTGTTTGTAGTCATTAACTTAATGTTAACTGAATGTTATTAGTCTAAATGATCAGTATTTTATGGGTGGATGAACTTGAAGCAGTGGAATAAAAGCTGTTTAAGCAAAGCTTCTGTCGTTATTCCATAAGTCGCATTATTTTCCTGCAACACAATTAAGAACAAACTTTTAAAATAGAGACATAATGTCGTGGCAATGCTGTCCAGCGAACATACAGCTCTTGATAAGACACTGCATAAGAGTTTTCTCAAAAAACCGAAATACGCTAGTTTACACTTGCATTGGACGAGGAAAAATGATTTCAGTCTTTCACTTGCATTGGACCATCTAAACTGATATATTGGGGATATTCGGGGGTATATTGTGGCAAAGATTTCACTCCCTGGCGTTTTCGTAGTACAATATCTTCTTGCAATAATACTATATTATTATATGGCTTTGGCTTGTGGCCGATATAACGCGCGCTCTGATTGGTTAATTGTCACTGAATTGTAGGGCATTACTCTCCCGTAATGCCCACGGGCCGATTACGGATTATGCAAATTAGGAAGAGCCCGGTTCTGAAAATTCAAGCGCATTGAAGCGATGAAAGCCGATTAAAATCAGTACGAGAATATCAGTAGCTAAAAGTTTAGAGATATTTCTTTAATAAAATTTATATAGATAACTTACCAGTCGGTAACCTTGGCGGGCACTAGTGAAAAACAATCAAAGTTTGCCTAGTCTTAAGTAAAGCTAAAATCGCTAAGTAAAAAACACCATCGGCAGATCTGCCATGCATCCTGAGCAGAACACCACAAAGAAACTTATAAGTTATCATCTTAGTCACAGCAATTACCGAAGTATTGAACTCCGTCAAAGTTCTCGCCAAATAGATTCCCTCACTTTGACACTAGCAAGTGTAAATCAGCTTCCAGGATCATCAGATGTAAACAATCGGGCGGTTTCTGTCGGTAGCAGTGTTTCTGATAACTGCAGACGTTCACAAGGCTTGAAATGTTCATCCATAAATCCCAGAATGAAGAAGGCGAAGATATGTTGTCGAAAGCGAATGCGAAGATCGAGTTAAGCTTATTTTGAGCAGTGCATTCTGAAGCATTAGTATTTTCTTTCACCGAAAGACGGTTGGTTTGGACAATTTTGAAGCACTTGCTGTCTTTTCTATATGCGTTGACGTTTCGCCCCAAAAGTCGGAAAAACTTCCCCGTCAACTTGTGGTACCACGATACTAAAATACGTTTTTGAGGCTGTGACAGTGACTTTTCCGTAAAAAAATGAGTGTTTTTAACGGAATACGTAATACAGTGGTGAAATTCACTGACTGTGTAGTTTTGCCCTAGGTTTGAGACGATGAATGAATCGGTAAACGCGCGCATCGCCGGATGTAAATTGGCGCCTTCCGCTCGAATGATTTTTCTCTTTATTAATGAGCCATATAATAAACAACTTAATAACCTCGACCGTTCGGTCGTTACGGAAAAATCTCAAACCTCGGCCTACCGTATTGACCTCGCTATCGCTCGGTCAATACGGCAAGGCCTCAGTTTGAGATTTTCCCGTAACGACCTCACTCTCGGTTATTAAGTAGTTAGTATTTGTTCGTTTACAAACAAAGAAAAAAACGATAAAAACCGACGTTTCTGTATCACCAAGACGCCATTTTCAAGGCTATTGTAGAAATATTCTGCGAGTCTTTAATAAAAAAAATCCCTAGATTTGCATTACAAAAGGAAAATTGACTTATACAACTGGATTCATATAAATATTCTCGCGCGAGTGGAGTGATTGCACGTGTAGACTTGGTTTTAAACGTCTGATGTAAAACATATTGGTTCAATAAACGATCAAACTATATAGAAACTCGAACGAAAACGAGATCTTAGCTCCCCACCACACAAATCCATTTTCGAACAAAAACGCATACTTTTTGATGCGTTTTTGCTTATCGTCTACACTAAAACGACCGAAAACGCAGATAAAATGAAAGCTTTCGAAAACGGTTTTAAGAGTAGAGCCTTATTTTACGCATTGTTTTGAAAACGATCCGTTTCTAGTGTGGATAGGTAAAAATTTTATTGTTGTATGTTACATATTTCACTGAAAAGCCCCTTGGGGACGTGGAATAAACGTATGCGTGTATGTGTGCGTGCGTGTATGTATGTATGTAAAAACGGAGGCTTTCGAAAACAATTCCGACAAAAGCGTCTTATACTGTCGCTTCCTTCAGCGTTTCTGGGCGTTTTAGTGTGGACGACAGGCGAAAACGCATCAAAAGATTTGAGTTTTCGTTCGAAACCGGATTAGCGTGGACAGGGGAAAACACAACGAAAACGCTAGCGTGGTCGAAAATATTTTGCTTCGTTTTCGTTGAGACGAAAACGATTACTTTTAAAAACGCATTAGTGCGACACAAGTTAAAGCCATGGTTCTCTAACACGTCAAATCAACGACGAGTGCGGGCTCACGCAGCATTCTGGGATACAAAAACAGGAATGGAACGGACTTAGTATAAAAGAAAGAAAGGTTGAGGATTACGTCCTCAGTGATTATCTAAAATGCTGAAAGATAAACGGAAAGCCATTGTCCATTGTCTTCTATGTTTGCACTATTAACCTTACAAGGACCAGCAGTGGGATTTTTATTCCTATATTCAGTTGCAGTATTGTAAAAGCAAGTGAAATACGGCAGCCCACTTGGAGTAAGATTCGTGCATTCATCTTCTCTCTGTCTCTCCACCTTCCCGTTTATCTTAAATTAAGTTGCACTTCAGATATACACTGTGAACTTAGAACTTAAAACTTGCTATAAACGTGAAAATTACATGGTGGTTTTTTCATGGACTTCATGGAAACAAGCTTGAGGCGCAACATAAAAAAACCTTTTGGAAGTGAAGCGGAAATGGCGAAATATTTTCTCCCCTCCATATTTATTTGCTCTGACTGCTCATGCTGCCCGGCCTCGTGTTGTGCAGAAATTTCTTAAGACAAAAATCTTTGCATCATCGTCTTATCCTATGATGTTGATGTAATAATCTTGCCACTTCACTGAAAAACAAATCTTGTTTATTCTCGCGTTATCGAACGTGCAATTTGCCGCGTAAGGAGACAAGTTTTGCCTCAACTAAAATTAGGCAAACTTACCAAATTGCAGTCCATCCTTTCATCAAACATATACTAAAAATATATTTGCGGTAACGTCAATTGTGAAAGGAAAATCTATTTTTCCCTGCGAAATAATTTCAGCCTACGCAAAAGAGTTACGAGACGAGTCCAGAGACGTCCGTTTTCGTAACCGGGTTTCTTTACGATCAGGTTTAAAACAAAGCTGCAGTTATGCAGTTGTTATAAACATAAAATTCTCATGGTTGTTCTACTTGAAGACCGGCTTGAGGTGAAACAACGAAAGGGTTGGAGAGTGAGGAAAGAGGCTGCCCTCAGATCAGTGTGATCGATAGTCTTCTTAAGACTCAGTGAATTAGCCAAAGCATCCAATGAATTCTGTACCATCAAGCTCTAGGATCTCCAATCAACAACTGTTACCTCGTCACTAGCTCCTAAAGAAACTAGAGCTGTTGTTCCAGTGGTCTTATCTTTAAGGTACAAACAACCATCCAGCCTGTGTTGTAAGCCGCATCGTAAACGAGAAATGTGTTCAGTATGTCGTTTTCAGTGTTACCTGTGCAACGCAGGCTTAGGTAAACACGCGGGGACTGGCACGTACACGAACAAGAAGGCTACAACCAACGTTCACCATCCAGATATAAACATTAACACTATTGCAACCAACTCGACAAGGTCCCTGAACACCTAATAAAAAAAATGCAATCAGACTCCATTAATTCGCACGAAAGCACTTATACACTTCAATTTTCCATTTATTACGTACAGATCTTTTTCGACAAAAGCCTTGACGATGGCGTCATGAAGACACCGAAATGTCGACTTTTATCGTCTCGCTTTGCTTGTACATGAAACTTCTATTAAGACGCGTGTCTTGTGCCACGTACCCAGACTGTTTGTTCCTTACGAAAGCGGATGATCTGGTAACTAATGATGGGTACGCCCGGGGATTGATCCCACATAATAAGGACAGGGGTGCTCGTCAGAAATTTTGAAAAGAACCCCTAAGAGGTACCAAGATCCTGTTTTGTGGGCGTGGTTTAAAATGTTTTTTTCTCTTTTACCCCTAAGAGTTACCAATTCTAAAACAACACTTTATCTCCTGTCATTTTATTTTAGCTCAATACCCTAAGAGGTACTGCAAAAGCTCCTGTCGTGGACCTTTTGGGGCTGAAGACCCTAAGACGTATCAAAACCGTGTTTTTAAGCCCTAAAAGGTAAGACAAGCACCGCCGTCCTTTTTATATGGGTGGAGAGGGTACGCTGCTACCGCCGTGAAAATAAATGAGAGAGCAGAGCACGCTGTTATTCGGCAAATTAAATCACAGTCAAAACAGCGTGTCTAGGTAACCATTCACAACTGATATTAAATTTAAGTGGATTCTGTCTTGCCTGTAAGGCTGACTCATAACATTTTGAAATTGAAACTGAATTGAAAAAAAAAATTACATGTTTAATTTACAGCAAAAACGGACAAGCAATTTCCCGAAAAGTTGTCGGCTTGAAATAGAATAGTTTACTTGTATCTGACATAAACATGTCGGAGGCAAACCGGAATTTTACTTTATATCAACTTGATAAACTCAGTCTTCACGGGGGTCAGTAAAACGATCAGTTCTAGGACTCACAAACATGAAAGAAAAATAATGCATATTGAAAGGTTTCCTCCAATGAGCCTTTATCCACTAGAAAATCGAGTTTGATCTGAAAAGATAGCGTCATTATAGGAGGAATCGAAATTTTATGAAGGAAACGCAATTTAAAAACTGATAAAAATGACAACGTATCCATTTCGATGATTGACCGATAACGACATATAGACTTCAATGATTAAAATTACGAACGCGTTTTCAGATTAAAATCAAATACTGTGTTATCGGATTCAAGGCAAACTTTAGAATAAACTAATAAGAAACATGATGTTGTTTGTGTCCAAACGAATAATATGAAATACGTTCTCTCGTACCGCACAAATTGCCTGTCTCGATGATGCTTTCTCAGAATGTTTTAAACTGGAAGCAAGCCCAGTAGAAGGTCAATCACTGCAGCGAAAGAAAAGAAAAGGAGAAAAAGGAAAGGCGAAAAAAAAAAAGTAAAAAAGTCGAAAAGCCTAAAGACCTAGGGCACTTTCTCGTCCAAAAACGTAACAATAGATTGATTGATTGAAATAAATTGAAAAATACCAACCCATCTTTCATATATCTTTATTTACAGATTCTGACGTTAGAAAGACTCCAAACTGACATATACGCTTGTGTGTTCTACTACAATGCTTAATGTTTCCCTCATAAAACAACAGGGTAGTACTGGTTATGATCTAAAACAACCATTTTCCACATTACATCAAGATTTTTTGGCTCTTAGTTTTCGCTAGCATGGAATTGACCTTTCCGGTGCGATAGTGACAAACGTTTCTTTTGAAATAGCCAGTTCTGGGATAACAACATATTATTCATCAAGGAATGTAATTATTTTATCAATAACCAGTTTAGTTAAAATTATATCGGTGTAAATGATCTCGGAGAGTATGTTAAAGTATTTTCCGCGAAATTTTATAGTGAAAATATCACTCTGTTTGGACTTTCTGCCAAAGTACACTAAAATATCTGCTTGAAATTCAAAATGTGATATTGTTAATTAGGTGTGTAAACACTTGAAACCCGCCCAATCCTCACCTGGTAAGTTGGCTGAATTTTCCCGCGAACGTTATATCTTAAGCATTACACTACATGGTAAAACGAAATGTATCCTTAGGCAGTTTTATACCATATCTGTAGACTTTTTTTCCAGGACTATCATAATTGTTGAATAGCAAGCCAGATGCATACAATCTTTATTTCAACTTACGTTTTGAGCGCACAAACGTGCAATCCCGTTGTTCAAAAAACACCTACAAATAGCTGGAAATTACAGCTTAAATTAGCAAGAAATCATTATTACTAATTTCGATTCCTTTTGTTTATGCAACCAACACATTGTAACGACAGGTAAGGTGTCACATTGGCAAGAGTAATGATAGTAATTTTAATTAGTTTTGTTGAGAGCAAAGTTACGCCCATGTTAGGGCCAAAGTGACCACGTTTCCTGAGATCAATAACCCTTCGCAATGTTGTTGAGTTTCAAATTTCATTGTTTAACTACAGTGTGTATTCTTCCACGTCACTGGTCCATTTAAGAAAAAAGTGGCCATCTTTCGTTCTCAATTAACGTTGTGATTGGTTAACTTTGTTCCAACAAGCCTTTTCAGATAGTCGCACTGATCAGACTGAATATAAACATGTTGTTTAACTCAAAATGTAACGGCAACCAAAACGCCGCCAAACGCAAGACTCAATGAGCACACCGAAGACTACGTACCTTCGTTTTAAGAGTGAATGCCTGTAAAAATCGACCTAAATCGCCTATCAGTAGCACAAGTCGAAAAATTGGTTTCGCTTGTATATTGCTCATAGATAGTTCCTAGTGAGAAAAGAAACGGACCATAGTTAGTTTCTGCTAATACAACTTTCTTTGGTAGAAATATGCCAAAAACGATTTCGTTCCGATTGGGTTCAAAATCTACTTCCGGTTTTGCTGAATTTTCTGAATATTTGATTGCTTCGCGCTCCGCAGAACGACTACTTGAGAATCTTTCAATGGATTTTATAATTAGTTCAGGTCTTCGTGGTATGACTGAGCGAAAAATAAAAGAAATCAAAGTTAGTTTTGAGCCCGAACACGAGATCAAGCAGACACGCGAACAGTTTACAATGTGTTGCAAGCGAATTATTGCATTGAAACATCGCCATATTTTTCTATGGGCTATAACGTAAAATACCATAAAAACACTTTCTACGGGTTAAATATACACCCACCTGTTAGGATATCAAAAAATATCTCTGGGCAAATGGTTTTAAGTCGCCCACCTTGGCCTGTGTTTCTCATAGATTTTCCCCAAAATCCGCGGTTGGAATGTAAACAATTGCGTGACGCGAATAGTCACTCTCGAGTAAATATTCGTTTCCAACAATCCGATGAAAGCAATTTTTGAGACGTTGTGTGGATAAAATAATGGAAAATTCCTTTTTTCTGGTTTAAGTTAGTAGAAATATATATATATATATATTTCATTTGCATTGCAACACCCACGACATCCCTGATAAAGAACGTGACTACGGTGCTCCGGGAAATGATTCAGGTAAATGGTTTTTAACACTTGTTTATTTCCAAAAGATGGCTCAGTTATTAATTTCACTGATAAGTTACAATGCAGTGGCAGTTTTAGAGATACTCTTAACCAATCCTCTATGGTTTATGGCAACTGAATCATTGACTGACAAATAAAGTCAAGTGGAAATACCATAAATTCTATAAACTACTAACTGCGTTATGGCATCTCAACTCTCCTAGCTGTGTACAAAATTTGTACTTTGAACACAATATGCTCAAACTCAGCTAGAAAACCCCAAATGAATTAGCTGAGGAAGAAATTGCGCTTGCGTTTCAATCATACTGGGAAAAAATCCATCTTTTCTACTTTGGTTGTTTGATCAATTAAGTGACACTTTTAACTCTATTCGCTACCTGTCTCAAATTTGCAGATCATAACACTGGTAGACAAATAAACATTACAGTGTTCGATCTATGAACAGCAAAAGTCCATCTTGTTTTGTTCGCGGAAGTCGGTCACGGAAGAGCGAATTTCAATGAAATATATATAATTTGATTAAGCAATTAGCCAAAATAGGGGGCGTTAATGAAACCAGGAACATGGAACATTCTGGAACATCCCGGAACATTCCGAAACATCGAATAATTATAATAATTATGCCAAAAATATGTAAAATTAAATCTTTAAAGATTAAATCAAACAAAAATAAACTGGTATCAGCTCGGAAAATAGAAACAAATCAAAAACATAACAAAAAAAAGAAGAGAAAAAGAAAGAACATTAAAATGGAAGTGAATGCAATGAGTGAAGACTAGCAACTAAGAAGAGTAATCTATTCCTTCCAGTCGTTCGCCGTCAGTTTAATCACGTGACTGTCTCTTTTTCCCAGATTTCGTTCTTCACAGAAAACCAAGGTGGTGGCGTTCAAACTCCTTAATCATACCTAAAAATATGAATACACGAGTGTGATTTCTTTATTCAATTCATTACGTCAATACAAAGAAATGCGTATACACGATTTCTCATGAAGAAATAGTTTCTCCATGAGATAGAAATAGAACACTTCAGCATTGAGTTTCTTGTCTAAACTAGTTCGGACTTCTCGAGCTCTGATGACAGTGTAAACAAATACAAACACAAAATTTAAAAACATTTGGCGACGCGCGCGCTGTCTTGCAGGGTCGCTGGTCAAAACTTTATTGTCTCAAGAAATATTTGTTACAACTGTTCAAATGCATTTCCTGGAAATTTTTTTGTCCAGTACAAGTTAATACTTAATTAATGAAAAAATAGTTTTAACGCAGGCTATAATCTATTCATCGCTAGTTCAACTTCACGTGCAGATCGTGCAGATCGTTATCTGACATTCGATCAAACTTCTATCGAGCCATTCGTACACCACCAAAGTAGACCAGACATGTGAAGTACGGGCGTGAACGCGCTGCTCTAATCTTTGATTACTTCTAGAATAATAACTTGCTTGTTACTTGGGCTTCCTCGAAGGTTTGGTGGATCATAGCGTCAGGCGTTCCTAGCGGAGCGGCGCGAAAACTGGGGATGTGCAACATGAAGACGGAACAGTGACAAGACTATGGCTATTGACTTAACAAGCAACTGTATGATGCTCAGACGAACATCTCAGATGTTGAAGAAATCAGGGATCAAAAAAGGAGACGCAATGAGTTACCTGGCATTCATCGTCCGAATCATCCATGTTTGTGTTGAAAAACAGAGTGCTGTAAAGCGACGTGACGCAACTGGTGGGAAAGAAGAGGAGCCTGCACTCATTGTAGTCAGTTAAATGAATACCCAACGCTCCCTACCCCTCCCCTACCGACACCGCTGTCCCCAATAATATCTTTTCATATTTCGAGGTGACACCAGTTTATTTTTGTTTATTTTAGTTTTGAAAATTTAATTTTACATATTTTCCTCATAATTATTATAATTATTCGATGTTCCGGAATGTTCCGAAATGTTCCATGTTCCATGTTCCATGTTCCATGTTCCATGTTCCATGTTCCTTGTTTTCTCGATGGCCCAAAATAGGTTGACCGCCAAAACAGTCTAGGTTTAGCCTAACCCTAACCCTAAGTTTTAAGACTGAAGAAAAAAATATCTGTTAAGATAATATTATTGACCATTTCAGTTGTTTGAAAAGGAACATTCGCACACATTAACTATATGTACACTACGTGCGTAACCTGGAAAGCAATCCGTCCAGCACAGTTTTACTAGCTTACCGAGACTTAGTTGATGTCTCTTATTTATGATTTAAACTTTTAGGATTTGTTTAGTTTACTTTTTTCGACTTTTTGGAAGGAGAAAAGGCACCAAATGTCGACAAGCTGACTGGTACAAATAAAAACGTTTTTAAAACCGGGAATCGATCCGTCGAAATCAACAAATACAAATTTAATCACTGTAGCGTTCCTTCAGATCACGTAAGGCTACAAACCAACAATATCAACTTGTTATTACGCTTAACAAATGAACTTAGAACGATTTTCTTTCTAGAACTCATTCTTGTAATTAAAATGATCAAAGAAAGAACGAGAGCTTAAAACGACATAGCCGTAAGACCCGAACTCAATTGCTATTAATTAGCGTGTTTAATTAACGAAATTTCTAAAGCGATGCCTTTCAACTTATTAAAGCTAAAAGTGGTCCATTATGTTTTTCTTTTTTCGCCCAAATGTTCTAAGATAGCCATCTGCAGTTTGTTGGAAATGAATTACTGTATTCAAGGTGACTGCCCGCGTCACGCAAATGTTTACATTCTCACGGTGGTTCAGGTCCAGGGCCAAGGCCACACAGGCCCAAGGCGGGCGACTTAAAACCATTTGCCCAGAAATGTTTTTTGATTTTCAAACAGGTGGGTGTATAGTTAACCCGTAGAAAGTGTTTTTATGGCATTTAAAGTTATAGCCCATAGAAAAATATGGCCGGTGACATTTTATTATAACTCGTTTGAAACACATTGTAATATTTTGCGTTTCTGTTCGATCTCGTTTCGGGCTCAAACGAAACCTCGATTCATTTTATTTTTCGTCCAGTCATACCATGAAGATCTGAGCTGAATATAAAAACCATTGAAAGATTGCCAAGTAGCTGTTGTGCGACGCGCAAAGCAATCAAATTTTCAGAAAATTCAGCTTAAACGGAGGTAGATTTTGAGCTCAATCGGGGCGAAATTGTTTTTCGAAAATTTCTTCCAAAAAATGCTGCATTAGCAGAAACTAAATATGGTCCGTTTGTTTTCTAGGGCCAATCTATGGGCAAAAAATGAGCGAAATCGATTTTTCGACCTGTGCCGTTGTTTGGTACATATTTATGGGCAGTGGCTCTTAACCCTTTGAATAGCAACTACGCATATATGCATATATGCGTAATTAATGGTCGTGCGCTTTGTACCACTTGTGACGTCAGCAATTTAAATGTCATCAGATATTCTTGATAAGCAGATAGTATTGCTAGGCTAGGCCTTTCCGCAAAATGGTCATGTTTAGATATCGACGACATTCCGACGTTGCAAATCGAAAAACAACGTTATCAGTTTTGGTGCAAAACGGTGGTAAAGTGGTCCACTACGCCTATGATTGATCAAGGTCCATTTCTAAACTTCGCCCGTAATTAACATCCAACTTTTTACGGCAGCCAGAAAGAACATACAATGCAAAAGGTAGCCAATGTAAAAGGGCCGAGAAAAACAGAAAGAAAAGGGGCAACAAACAAAATTGAGAACGGTTAATGGCAAACAAAAAAAAAAGTCCAAATTTTGGCTTATACGCATGCCCGGAATTGAAATTTTGCTCAATTTTGTGCGTAATCCTTGAAAAATCTCTTCTTTTAGTCAAAAAGGCTTTCTTAGCAAAACTTAGGCTTATTTAGCGTCATGACAGCTAAAAAAACCTGACTAAACGGTTAAAAACGGTTTTTTTTTTTGGCGAAAGTTTGGTATTCAAAGGGTTAATCGTTGTTTCACTTTCCTCATATATTTATAAACGCTTGATCCATTCTAAATTTGTAATTTAGATGTATTTCGTTCCTCAAAGACGAAGCTCAAAGAGCAAAACAATTCTGTATTCGGAATGGCCATTGAGAAACACGGCCAGATTACAGGCGACCTCCGGCGTGCGTGTCTTTTTATTAAAATCCCCGAATACATAGCTACAATCATGGACAAAAGTCTTGGGACAAATTTACACTTGTGGCGCTTTTTCACACGCGCCAAACAAACAGTCACGCGTGAATTCAACTACACTTGCTCAGCCCCTGCCCCCGCCCCACCTACAATGTTGGACATTTCTCCAGAGTTTTAACATTGTATGGGGTAGGGGAGGGGTGGGGGGGGGGGGCAGAAACAAATTTTGAAAAGGATAACAGTGCTTTTTCAAACTCCGTTTTTAAAACACACATAATTCATGCAATGACGCAAGTGTCCCAAGGAATTTTGTCCACCATTGTAGTTCACCAGTGGTTCGAAGCCTCAACAATCTTCTTCCGTCGTCTTCTCAGAAACAAAATATTGTTATTCCCGAAGTGACGTCAAAAGCCAACTCGTCCCATTCTCCGCTATTCCTCCGTCGTGAACATGGAAAAGGGCAAATTTACAAACTTTAAAAATTCATAGAACATTAATGAAAATAGCTAAAACGATAATTTTTTCGCAGTGGTGATCAGGAGAAAAAGGAAATTTATATTAGCGAAAAAAAATTTGGGGGGGTTAGTGGCACTTTAACCATCTTCGTTCGTTCATGGTATATTATTATCTTTTTGGTGTTTCTCTATCGCAGTAAGCCACTATTTTCAGGTTCCCTATAATTTTAAAATAATATTTTGTACGTGGTCAAAATAACTCAAAATACCGTGACTGAGCTTCTTTAAATCATAAGGAGCTTTAAGAACGTTGTGCATTTGTTTTCTCTAAGTTTTCCTGTTTTCTGTTGCTTTAAAGGTAGTTATGGACACCAAAGTTGCCTGCCTGTTGTTGATCATTTTGAGGGCCCTTACCGTGCAGGGTGCTGTCTCCGGAAACAAGAGGATGAACCCCTTGCACGCCAGGCAGTATGGCGAGGGTGAGTGTCTCTTTGTTCCATTGACGAGAAACGCACGTTGTTCAAATTGTACCTTTTAACTGATTTGTGACCATATTCATTAGAATGAACTGCAATTCTTAGGTTGTGTTTGGAGCATGACTCGTTGTTTGCTAACAAACAAACGACTTCTGTTGTTTTTGTTTACAGACTGCAAGAACGATTTGGAAGAGTTTTGCGTCCCGCAGAACAGGGACTGCCCATACACCTCAATATGAACCATTCAACAAGTACTGCGAGTAGAACTCTAGTTGCTGCTGCATGTCCTCTGGGTATGGATTCTTAGCGGGGAATTTTTTATTTTATTTGTTAACTTGTCAATACTTCAATCCCGTATTTACATTTGTTGTTATTGCTTGGTTTTTTTTTTTTTTTTGGTTTTTTTTGTTTTGTTTGTTTTTTTTTTACAATAACTACATTACACCGTTTTTGTGATAAAAACTAGCGATAAAAACTGCGAGTTAAAAATACAAAATTAGCATAAATATGTTTCTATCAGTAGAAGATAGTACTTCAAAAATCAAAGTTAATTAAAAATTTATACACAAGGATACATAAACTAAGACCCCGTCCAGACTAGGTCGGAGGAATTTGAAAACGCAACATTGCTTTTTCAAAATGTGTCCGGCGTAGTGTGGACTAAAAACATTTGATGCATTTTGAGAGTGAAAACGGCGTTTTCAAATTTCTCCGGCGTAGTGCGTCGGGACCTAAATAACTCACATCTATTTTACGAGATGGAATAGACTGATCTGAAGACTGGCCTGTTTTGTTAAAAAATTAACTCCATTTATAATCAGTATTATATAATTTAACGGGTTCCAACGTTCTGCTACTTTTCAAAGCTCCTCGCTAGCAATGTTATATTATGAATAATGTTTAACCCCGAGCAGGGGCCCCGAGTAATTATAAACATCTTTTCTTTTCCCAGGTATTGATTGCAGCAATGACGTCTCGACAATGGAATGACGGCCTTAACTTAGTAAATGTGGGTAATTGTAAACTTCAAAAAATGTAACAAGAGGATAAATAAAGGCTGAATCATTCAATAACGTTTCTCCTGTCTCTATCCTTTGTTGTGAGGGGTGGGGGGGGGGGGGCACAACCTCCCGCTTTCCGAACCCTGCTCTCCCGCTCCCCTTACCTTTATCCCTCGACTCCCGTTTTTGTCCGTCTTGCTACCGTCCCCTGTAAATAAGGAGACTCAAAACACATCCTCGTCATTTAGCTGCGAAATCCTTAGGCGTTTCTTTTCGTTTTTCGCTTTTTCTTTAGCCTTGCTCCTCTTGCTCACGTCTTTTGACAGCTTAAGTGACAACATTTCATGACCTATGACGTAACCACCGGGTTTCCAATTTTACCGGAAGTAAGCCTCAGTTTTTCAGCCCAAGGGCGGGTTTTCATTTTTCCGTCGGTCCAGAAGTCTCAAAATAAGCTAAATGTAAGTAAAAAAAAATCTTGGGTTCTTGCCCCCTTCGCCATCCAATGCAATATTGAACCTCAAGAGAAATTAACTTCAACAAACGTGTTCAACATTTTGGCTCGTGGGGAGAGGCTGAACAAGTGAAATTACATTCGCGCGCGACTGTTTGTTTAAGCTGTGAAAAAGATCCACAAATGCAAATTTGTCTCAAGATTTTTGTCCATGATTGTAGAATGGATCATATAATTTTCCGAGTTCTCGGAAAATTTGTCCTTGTCTGTTTTGCCTTTGCATGTCAAATTTGTCTTTGCCTATTTTGCGATCAAGAAATATCAAGCGGCGGCGTTCAACTACCAATTCTAGTATTCCTGCTAGAGAATTGGAAACAACCAAACAAACGGATGCTTCAACGTAAATAGAAGTAACTGAAGGTAAAACCTACGTGTAGAGTGAAGTGAATTGAAGAGGAGAAAACAGGAGGAAAAAATATTGCACATTGCAGTGATGGGAGGGAGAAAAATCCTTTCTGTTGTTCCATGCAGTTGATGTTGGTTATAATTCAATGTCATGAAGTCAAATCTCCTAAATAGAGCACCAAAAGAAGTCATTTGTCTCCCCTAACTTAATTGTTATCTATTTAGCCATGTTTGCAGCCTTAAGGATCCATTCAGAAGAGTTTCAAGTCATAGCCATAATGGTAAAGAAACTCACATAATTCACAAGCTGCTTAAAGAAATATCAATAATTATATGTTCCAATACACTATAAAGGGGGACGTGATCAGTGGTCTAGTAAATATTGTTAAACAAGTTGTTTCGGAGCGCGTTTTCTGTATTTACTTCAATACTCAAGCATGATTTCCTGTTTTATTCTTAAAAGACACAAGAACGCATTTCACTGAAACATATATGGGAATATAGCCCCCATGTGAGAATTTAATAAAAGTACCATGATAATTATTATCAAATGAGTTGTATGATCTGGTATGTGTGTTTAACCTGTTTTAAACAATTCATTGCATGTCTTATGATACTTAACTTTAACATTGAGGTATAATTTATACGTTGAGATGTTTAGTATGTGCTGGTCGACGTCCATCTCCTTGTACAACAACCGTGAAGTTTCTTCACGCTATTTACCGACGTGCCCTTAGAGGAAGCAATACAGATACTCGCCGATATAGCGTTTGTGGATAACTAGTTCAATGAAACACACCACTTGAACCTCAGCAGAATGGACCTTGGAGATCTTCTCAAAGCATCCACCAAAGACCAACTGTTTAGTTCAATGGACAACTTTATGGACAGACCAATGGCGTCGCCATGGGCTCTCCACTCGGGCCACTGCTCGCTAATGTCCTCATGGGATCCATGGAAGAAACTCTGGTTCATGAAGGCAAAATGCCTTCATTTTACAAGAGATATGTTGACGACACTTTAACTATAATGCCTGACACAGCATCAGCAGCTACCTTTCTTTCGGTCCAGGCTGAATATTCTTATTTTTCTACCTATTTTAGACTGAAAATTTTCTGCTGAATGTTCTTAGATTATAGCGTATAATGTCTTGCAGAAATGAATTTAGCATCGAACATACGGCTAGCGCTGTTTTTGTTGTCTCTTGGCTAGTTCTGCGCGCTTTTTAGACGGAAAGGAAGAATTTTATACGCTTTAGTTCAAAAGATAAAATTTCATTGTACCCAAATTTTCAACACACATAATTGTATTCTTTTCAAAATTTCAGCCTCGGGTTAATTCTTAAAATCTTCTTAAAATTTCGCAAACTTCAGCCTCGATATTTTAACACAAAATAAAGAGAGTATGGAAGATTGCTGTCAGCTGTCCAAACGAGCAGTTCATCTCCACCTCTTTCGACATATATGTTTTTCAAAATTTAAATGCATGGAGATCAAAGTCTATATATTGCTGGCAGAAGACACTGAAAACGTTCTACTCCCGAATAAAAACGAAAAGAACATACAATTATAAAACCACTCTTAAACTCAAGTCCACCAACTGTAAATATTTGGAACTGTAAATATTTTTATTTGCAACAAAAGATTCACAAATGCTCATAACTACTCAAAACAAACATAGCTTTGGCGCTCAAATTATTGACTACAGGTAAATGTCGGAACCGCTTTGAAAACAACGCCTTTCAAAACAATTATAAGAGAATGTCATTATAATTGAACACCTATTATGAGCACGGTTCTTAATTAAACAAAAAGAAATATTAAATGTTTTGTGTACGTCGTCAGTATCGATACAGTTCTTTCACACAAGATAATACATGTTGGCATATAGCTTTTGGTGTTTAAAAGCACAACCTCTTAGTTCGCCGGTAAGGCTGTGTTTTTAAACATAGTCTTAAATAAATCAATTTATTATGAGAACTTTACAGATAACACTGACTAAGCAGTCGGTCTCAGTTTTTAACAAAAACGACACTAATCAAAACAAGTACAAGTAGGTATTTTTACCGTGCTTTTCATAGCGGCGCCCGTAATTTTCAAATATTTAGAATAGTCAGAAGGAATATATTTTTTCGTAAATTGACCGACATTCTCTGACAACATTTGAAGAGTTATAAATGTTGTCAGAGAAGCAAACATGACCAAGTATCATAAACGTGGCAAACCGAATAAGAGACAGTCTTTTATTTGCCCGTAAAGTTGACTAGAGTATTCAAAAGAACAGAAAGAGCAATATTTTCAATAATGTTAAGAGGTACGTAGCATACATTGGACATTGAGCCAAATTCGGCCTCACTCACTGAGCCGGTCTATCTGCGTTTGATAGTAGTTGCTCTTAATACCAGTGGCTTTTACCTCTTCACCAGTTTCTAAGTATCTTTTGTTCTGTGACATGAACAAACGGAGTTATATAGCACTAAAGCGATAATACAAAAATTGTTTTTGAGGTCGCCTAACGGTCTACTTAATCGACCCATCATGCGTTCGATAGTTTGCACCCGGCAACAGGTGCGTTGAAATGTGCTTTACATCAAACAATTGAAACCTCTTGCCCACCTATCCGGGCTTGGCCATTTCTGTACTTGTACCGTAATAAAGTGAACAATATCAACTGACTTGGAAATCAGTCTTAACGTATAACAAAGAAATTACTAAGACCTTTGTCCGATAGTGATATCTAGGAACATTGTACAACCGAGACTCAGATCATCTAGAAAAGCTTTTGAGTATCACTAGTTTTGATTTGAGAATTTGGCGGTCTCCCCTAACTTAATTATTATCTATTTAGCCATGTTTCCAGCCTTAAGGATCCTTTCAGAAGAGTTTCAAGTCATAGCCATAATGGTAAAGAAACTCACATATAATTCACAAGCAGCTTAAAGAAATATCAATAATTGTATGTTCCAATGCACTATAAAAGGGGACGTGACCAGTAGTCTAGTAAATATTGTTAAACAAGTTGTTTCGGAGCGCGTTTTCTGTATTTACTTCAATACTCAAGCATGATTTCCTGTTTTATTCTTAAAAGACACAAAAACGCATTTCACTGAAACATATATGGGTATATAGCCCCCATGTGAGAATTTAATAAAAGTACCATGATAATTATAATGAAATGAGTTGTATGATCTGGTATGTGTGTTTAACCTGTTTTAAACATTTCATTGCATGTCTTATGATACTTAACTTTAACATTGAGGTATAATTTATACGTCGAGGTGTTTAGTATGTGCTGGTCGACGTCCATCTCCTTGTACAACAACCGTGAAGTTTCTTCACGCTATTTACCGACGTGCCCTTAGAGGAAGCAATACAGATACTCGCCGATATAGCGTTTGTGGATAACTAGTTCAATGAAACACACCACTTGAACCTCAGCAGAATGGGCTTTGCAGATCTTCTCAAAGCATCCACCAAAGACCAACTGTTTAGTTCAATGGACAACTTTATGGACAGACCAATGGCGTCGCCATGGGCTCTCCACTCGGGCCACTGCTCGCTAATGTCCTCATGGGATCCATGGAAGAAACTCTGGTTCATGAAGGCAAAATGCCTTCATTTTACGAGATATACGTTGACGACACTTTAACTATAATGCCTGACACAGCATCAGCAGCTACCTTTCTTTCGGTCCAGGCTGAATACTATTATTTTTTTGCCCATTTTAGACTGAAGATTTTCTTGTAAATATTCTTAGATTATAGCGTATAATGTCTTGCAGAAATGAATTTAGCATCGAACATACGGCTAGCGCTGTTTTTGTTGTCTCTTGGCTAGTTCTGCGCGCTTTTTAGACGGAAAGGAAGAATTTTATACGCTTTAGTTCAAAAGATAAAATTTCATTGTACGCAAATTTTCAACACACATAATTGTACTCTTTTCAAAATCTCAGCCTCGGGTTAATTCTTAAAATCTTCTTAAAATTTCGCAAACTTCAGCCTCGATATTTTAACACAAAATAAAGAGAGTATGGAAGATTGCTGTCAGCTGTCCAAACGAGCAGTTCATCTCCACCTCTTTCGACATATATGTTCTTCAAATTTAAATGCATGGAGATCAAAGTCTATATATTGCTGGCAGAAGACACTGAAAACGTTCTACTCCCGAATAAAAACGAAAAGAACATACAAATATAAAACCCCTCTTAAACTCAAGTCCACCAGCTGTAAATATTTGGAACTGTAAATACTTTTATTTGCAACAAAAAACTCACAAATGCTCATAACTACTCAAAACAAATATAGCTTTGGCGCTCAAATTATTGACTACAGGTAAATGTCGGAACCGCTTTGAAAACAATGCCTTTCAAAACAATTGTGAGAGAATGTGATTATAATTGAACACCTATTATGAGCACGGTTCTTAATTAAACAAAAAGTAATATTTAATGTTTTGTGCACGTCTTCAGTATCGATACAATTCTTTCACACAAGATAATACATGTTGGCATATAGCTTTTGGTGTTTAAAAGCACAACCTCTTAGTTCGCCGGTAAGGCTGTGTTTTTAAACATAGTCTTAAATAAATCAATTTATTATGAGAACTTTTTCAGATAACACTGACTAAGCAGTCAGTCTCAGTTTTTAACAAAAACGACACTAATCAAAACAAGTACAAGTAGGTATTTTTACCGTGCTTTTCATAGCGGCGCCCGTAATTTTCAAACATTTAGAATAGTCAGAAGGAATATATTTTTTCGTAAATTGACCGACATTCTCTGACAACATTTGAAGAGTTATAAATGTTGTCAGAGAAGCAAACATGACCAAGTATCATAAACGCGGCAAACTGAATAAGACAAAAAAAGCTATTGAAACTAATAAGGTAAAAATGCCCTCCACGCAAAAATTATTAAAAAATTAGAATGTCGGAAACCTTTCAACGAGTTTTGAAAGCATTGTTAAGAAGGTTGTTTACAAAACAATTATCGGCAGCTGTTTCATAATTAGTACGAGTAAAAATATTGTCAATAAGATTATAGCACCAGAAACCTTCTAGAACAAAGATATAACTATCAAACCAAAACCAGAGAGGTATTATTTATCACATGATCCAAAGGCGACAGCTTACTCTAGGAATTCGGCCTTTAACGACAGTTCTCGTGATTTTCAGTTGCTCCGAATCATTTTTCCTGACATTGATGTTCGTCCCCGGAGAAAGAATCCATGGCCGCACCCAAGACTTTAAAGCAGACTGATTAAAAAGACTTTTTCTCGGGTTTGCAAGGAAGTTTATCCAAATGGGCATTACAGCTTACTTCACCTGTATCATTAAGAATATATTTATACCGAGAACCCATCGGATATCCTTCTGAGAAAGAGAGGCAGCGACTTGCATTTTTAATAAAAAGTAAAATTATTGTCGTTTACCAATAAGTCTTAGGGAACGTAACGGGAATTCCACCACTAAGAACTGGGGAATCCAAATGGATGGGTTTTACGTCTAGCATTTGTGCAATCTATTTATCCAGTGTGAAATCTTTGTTACATTCAAGCTTACAGAACTAAGTCTTTTTTGTCAAGCAAAAATATATAAGAAGAGAACTAAAATAAGGACGCAGGAATTTAAAAATATTTAAGCTGTTTAGAGATGAAACTTAAAATATTCATTTGGCCTTGGGGGAGATTCGAAATTAAAAGCATCCCCTGCAGAGGAAGATTAGAAAATAAACAGCTAAAAACGCACACCGCCGGACGGTTAATAATTTTGTAGTCAATGTAACCAGATCAACATGTAGGAATGTTTTTTCACGTGCGTGTTGTTCATATTCTAAAAGGCAACCGCCTCTCAAAAACGCATAAATTATGCGGCCTATGGGGAATAAATAAGAGTGCGTCTTGCAGTCTTCATCAGTACTTGAAGAGAGTATTTGATATTGCGGATTCATCCACCGTCTCAAGTTCCAATTTTCAAGCTAAGGTAGGACATGCTTCAGTATTTTGAGTTAAACAGAGGCCTTTGAAAGTAGGCTGACTTGCTGAATAAGCTTTGGGTTAGGTCGTTGAGGGTTAAGGGAGCTACGTGACGGTTGCGCACCTTGAAAATGTCAGCCTAAATTTTTTCAATTTTGTCGTTTGTAATCCTTGTTAATCTGCTCCACCCTTAAAGGTCGGGAATTTTCGTCGGAACATTTGAATTAAACCCTTGAAGAGACCAATTCGGGCATGGCTCGAGGTTTATTTGACCCCTAAAAGATAACTCGTTTCTATCATTTCTTCGAGTGCAACCCTACAAGATAACTTGACGAAAGAAATGGCGTCATTTCATCCTCAATTGCCTCGAGTGAGACCAAAATCCGTGATTTACATCCCTGAGCGAGGCGAAGAGTGTTCTCGACCTTCACATATGGGTGTGTCCCTCAGGATTTCTTCTGTGGTAATAACTAACAAAACTGTGTTATTACCTTGTCTGCAATTGCAGTTCAAATTAAACATGGCTGTTAAGTTTCATCTGTGCCTGTTGCTGATTTTCTTGGTGGGGATGGGTGCGCATGTTGCATTCGCAGGTAAGCACAGCTTCTACTCAGTACTTAGTAAAGAAAGTATAGCACATCTTTGTGTAGAATGCCGTTAACCATAAAACTAGTCAACTGCTCGGAGCATGTGATTTTACGCACAGTTTCAGCTGAGCACAATTAAGACGGCATCTATATTACGAGTAAGCCAATTATTATTCGATATGTTTACGTCTAGTAAACAGAAAGTGGTTATGGTTGCAAATCCCGTTAATTTTTGTTGAACCACTCGATTTTTTAACTTTTTTTGGAAACGCAACAGGATGCAATGGCCATATCTTCACTAGATATTATTATTTTTTTATATTAACGATAAATTCTCTTTCACAGATAGACCATCTTGCGACTTCCCAAATGGAGCGTGTTTCTATTATGGTGTCGAATGCCCAAACGATATGATTGAATGTGGAGCATATTACCAATGTTCGCAGGATACAAACAGATGCTGCTGTTATAAATGAGTAAGCACTGTGTAGCATACTGATAAGAACAAAGCTCTTTAGACGAGAATCATGACTTTTCAGTCAAGAGGAACATCTAATCTATGCCTTTACTTCTGAACTTTCAGCTGAGCTATTACATTAGCCCTACCGAGTGCGGGATACGATCGAGAAAGGAGGAAGAGGGCGAAATCCGCTTCCTTTGTAACTTGGAGAACATTTAAATAATACTACTGAAACTTAGGGGGTATATCATACGCCTAAAATGTTCCCTTTCTGTTTGATATTCAAACAGCCGCCATCTTAGATTCGCCATCTTAAATTTGATAGTGATTTTTCAAAACGAACCATAAAACCATCAAAATTAACTCAAGCCAATAAAAATCAAACAGACAATGAGAAAAAAGTCCTAAATACACAAAATGAAATTACAAGGAAGATAAATGTTGTTAACAAAAATTTCAAATTTGAAAGAACGTGTCTTTCAAAATAGAGTTGCCATGACAACATCTTGCTCTGAGTTCAGTGAAATACCATGACAAACTCTAGCAGTCAGTTGGTTTGCTCCTGATTCTTTTTTAGTTTAGGCACCAAGGTTTTTTTTGGTTTTACTTGCATGCATTTTGTTGGTTTCAAACATCGGAAAATAGCTATCACTACCCATCACGCTTTTAGGGGAAATTCCGCACAAACCTAATTGAAGTCGACCCAAATTTTAGTTGAATATCACATAGGTGAGTGATTTACCCCGGTAAATAATGGTAATATGTTGTTTATTTTGTAGAAGTCGATGATCCCAAGTGATGATCACTCACCCAACACTGCTGCCTCCGTATCAAGTGACGAAAATAGAATAGCTATCAATCATTTTGTTTGTAGTCATTAGTTCATGTTCACGTTAACTGAAGGTTATTAGTCTAAATCATCAGTATTTTATGGGTGGATGCACTTGAAGCAGTGGAATAAAAGCTGTTTAAGCAAAGCTTGTGTTGTTATTTCATGAGTCGCATTATTTTCCTGCAGCACACAATTAAGAACAAACTTTTAAAATACAGACATAATGTCGTGGCAATGCTGTCCAGCGAACATACAGCTCTTGATAAGACACTGCATAAGAGTTTTCTCAAAAAACCGAAATACGCTAGTTTACACTTGCATTGGACGAGGGAAATGATTTCAGTCTTTCACTTGTATTGGACCATCTAAACTGATACATTGGGGATATTCGGGAGTATATTGCGGCAAAGATCTCACTCGCTAGCACTTTCGTAGTTACAACATCTTCTTGCTATAATACTACTATTTGTTCATTTACAAACAAAAATAAACGATAAAAACCGACGTTTCTGTATCACCAAGACGCCATTTTCAAGGTTTTTGTAGAAATATTCTGCGGTCCTTTAATAAAAACAATCCCTTAATTTGCATTACAGAAGGAAAGTTGAATTATATGAGATTCGTGTAAATATTCTCGCGCGAGTGGAGTGATTGCACGTGTAGACTTGGTTTTAAACGTCTGATGTAAAACATATTGGTTCAATAAACGATCAAACTATATAGAAACTCGAACGAAAACGAGATCTTAGGTTCCCACTACACAAACCCATTTTCGAACAAAAACGCATACTTTTTGATGCGTTTTTGCTTATCGTCCAAACTAAAACGACCGAAAACGCAGATAAAAATGGAAGCTTTCGAATACGGTTTTAAGAGTAGAGCCCTGTTTTACGCATTGTTTTGAAAACGATCCGTTTCTAGTGTGGATAGGTAAAAATGTTATTGTTGTATGTTACATATTTCACTGAAAAGCCCCTTGGGGACGTGGAATAAACGTATGCGTGCGTGCGTGCGTGCGTGCGTGCGTGTATGTATGTATGTAAAAACGGAGGCTTTTGAAAACAATTCCGACAAAAGCGTCCTATACTGTCGCTTCCTTCAGCGTTTCTGGTCTTTTTACTGTGGACGACAGGCGAAAACGCATCAAAAGATATGCGTTTTCGTTCGAAACCGGATTAGTGTGGACAGGGGAAAACACAACGAAACGCTAGCGTGGTCGAAAATATTTTGCTTCGTTTTCGTTGAGACGAAAACGGTTACTTTTAAAAACGCATTAGTGCGACACAAGTTAAGGCCATGGTTCTCTAACACGTCAAATCAACAACGAGTGCGGGCTCACGCAGCATTCTGGGATACAAAAACAGGAATGGAACGGACTTAGTATAAAAGAAAGAAGGGTTGAGGATCACGTCCTCAGTGATTATCTAAAATGCTGAAAGATAAACGGAAAGCCGCAGATTGACAATGATGAGGAATGCGAAAATAATATACTCTGAATTATCCCACTGCATTTGACTTGCTTTTCAATAGCAACTGTATGAAATCTCCCTAGGCTGGAAATTCGACCGCGGGTTGTAGTGCATACATTTACATCTCACAAGGTTCATCAATGTGCAGGAAATATTTTACGTTACGTTTGCGAAGGGCGAATATTTTAAAGGGAATGAAAGTTCACGTGTCCATTGTCTTCTATGTTTGCACTATTAGCCTTACAAGGAGCAGCCGTGGGATTTTTATTCTTACATTCAGTTGCTATTGTAAAAGCAGGTGAAATGCGGCAGCCCACTTAGAGTGAGATTCGTGCATTCATCTTCTCTCTTTCTCCACCTTCTCGTTTATCTTAAATTAATTTGCACTTCAGATATACACTGTGAACTTGGAACTTAAAACTTGCTATAAACGTGAAAATTTCATGATGGTTCGTTCATGGACTTCATGGAAACAAGCACACCAAAAAAAACCTTTCGAAAGTGAGGCGGAAATGGCGAAATATTTTTCTCCCCTCCATATTCTGACTATTTATTAGCTCTGACTGCTCATGCTGCCCGGCCTCGTCTTGTGCAGAAATTTCTTAAGACAAAAATCTTTGCATCACCGTCTTATCCTATAACGTTGATGTAATAATCTTGCCGCTTCCCTGAAAAACAAATCCAGTTTTGTTTATTCTCGCCAATCGAACGTGCAATTTGCCGTGTAAGGAGACAAGTTTTGCCCCAACTAAAATTAGGCAAACTTACCGAATTGCAGTCGATTCTTTCATCAAATATATACTAAAAATATATTTGCGGTAACGTCGATTGTGAAAGGAAAGTCTATTTTTCCCGGCGAAATAATTTCAGCCTGCGCAAAAGAGTTATGAGACGAGTCCAGTTCGACAAAAGCCTCGACGATGGTGTCATGAAGACACCGAAACTTCGATTTTTATCGTTTCACTTTGCTTGTACCTGAAACTTCTATTAAGACGCGTGTCTTGTGCCACGTACCCAGACTGTTCGTTCCTTACGAAAGCGGATGATCTGGTAACTAATGATGGGTACGCCCGGGGATTGATCCCACATAATAAGGACAGGGGTGCTCGTCGGAAATTTTGAAAAGAACCCCTAAGAGGTACCAAGGGCATGGTTTAAAATGTTTTTTTCTCTTTTACCCCTAAGAGTTACCAATTCTAAAACAACACTTCATCTCCTGTCATTTTATTTTAGCTCAATACCCTAAGAGGTATTGCAAAAGCTCCTGTCGTGGACCTTTTGGGGCTGAACACCCTAAGACGTATCAAAACCGTGTTTTTAACCCCTAAAAGGTAAGACAAGCACCACCGTCCTTTTTATATGGGAGTGTCCCCCCCCTCCCCCCCCCCCCCCGTGGAGGGGGTACGCTGCTTCCGCCGTGAAAATAAATGAGAGAGCAGAGCACGCTGTTATTCGGCAAATTAAAATCACAGTTAAAACAGCATGTCTAGGTAACCATTCACAAGCTAATATTAAATTTAAGTGGATTCAGTCTTTCCTGTAAGGTTTGACTCACAACATTTTGAAATTGAAACTGAAATTTTGAAACTGAATTGAAAAAAAAAAAATACATTACATGTTTAATTTACAGCAAAAACCGGCGGACAAGCAATTTCCGAAAAGTTTTCGGCTTGAAATGTAATAGTTTACTTGTATCTGACATAAACATGTCGAAGGCAAACCGGAATTTTACTTTATATCAACCTGATAAACTCAGTCTTCACGGAGGTCAGTAAAACGATCAGTTCTAGGACTCACAAACATGAAAGACAAATAATACATATTGAAAGGTTCCCTCCAATGAGCTTTTATCCACTAGAAAATCGAGTTTGATCTGAAAAGATAGCGCCATTAACGGAGGAATCGAAATTTTATGAAGGAAACGCATAACGTCCGATAACGACATATAGACTTCAATGATTAAAATTACGAACACGTATTCAGATTAAAAACAAATACTGTGTTATCGGATTCAAGGCAAACTTTAGAATAAACTAATAAGAAACATGATGTTGTTTGTGTCCAAACGAATAATATGAAATACGTTCTCTCGTACCGCACAAATAGCATTTTTCTTGTCTCATAGCATTACCATTTCCTTTGACGTAATTTAAGGTGAAGGACTTTGTTTGAGGGAGAATTAAAACAAAATCTCCGATATCAATAAATAACGGATGTATAGAGAAAGAAAACGTCAACAAAAATGCTCAGTGATTGAACTGTTTGTTTAAATAAATTCGCGGTGAGTTAGGTAAAATAAGACAGCTGAATTATCTATTTTTTTCTTTTCGTCCGTTTTACTGATTTGGGGAAACGTAGCTGTTGCCCACACACCAATAATTAGAATCAACAACTAATTGCTTAAAATATCTCAGACCACTATGATTCTTCGGAACAAATAATTGTTGCTTTTATCAGCAAAAGTATAACCCAAACATTGATTTTTTAATTAAGGAAAACCCTGAAAACTTTTAACAACACTTAGAGGTACAAAAACATGCTGAGACTGAGATAGCTAAACGTTTTATTGAGTCGAATTCTAGAAGGATATATGGCATTGTTAAATACAATAGGAACTTTTTTGTCACTTTTGTCAACTGTGCAGGGGAGTTGGAAAATATATATCCAGAAATGAACATGATCCAAACAGCTTGTCACGTCATGTTTAGTCAAAGATAACCAATATATGCCGCTCTCTCCCAGGTTTGCGCTCGATAGACAATTCCGACAATTTCGTCTAATTTTCCGACCTGCGAATCAATTTATCTAACTAAACAAAACTGATGGAAAAGCCCCGGGCTTTTGAAAGTTGAGACATTCAAAGAAGTAGACTTGGCAGTTGATCGGAACTGAAATTGAATAGAGCCCCCCCAAAATAACAATACTTGAGTATAAAGCTGACCGACGCAAATTTAAAAGCCTGCTTGAAGAAGCGACCATCCTGGCGGAACGACCACGTTTTGGACGTGATTTTATTTCTTTAAGTGGAGGTAGGAACTATCCTTTACCTGTTTTTCCAGTGTTCAAAGTACTTGTTATTCATGACCTTTTTCCTTGTTTTGGATGTATGTTAAACAAAACGGTTTTGAAGTAGTTTCAATCTAGCTTTTTACCATCATTGTACACCATGTTGTAAGCTAATTATAAGGTAAAGTCTGCATACGAGCCAAGTGGCCCATCAGGCCGGAGCTTATCCCGGTTTCTGTCAGTAGCATGAAACGACGTGGAGTATTTCTGCTCCCCTGGATGGGATGCTAGTCCATCGCAGGGTTAGGTAGAGTTATTCCATCGTGTACCATTTTACTATCATGATACTGAAATAACAACTAAACTGCTAGAACGCTCAGGACAATATTATGGGAAAGCCCCGCCTTATTGCTGCTTTGCTTAGGACAGAGGTAATTTTGAGCCATGACTGAATATACTTCTGAAATGCATCAGTCGGGTTTGGCTATTAATCCGTCCCAATCTATTAACGAAACTTGACGAATTGAATTTTATTCACCCGAACAAACATCCAATACAAAAACAGCACAGCACGACTGCAAGACTACTTAGTGCTATTGGCTAGTTTTCATCTAGTCGTATGATTGCGTTAAGTTCAGGGAAGTCAAACTCAGTAGCTTGTATATACGGAAGACTAAAATTAAAGCAGGACCTTGAGATAATTTCTCGCTTAAAACATTGACCCAATCAATTGACTTATTCCAAATCCGACACTTCTCTCTCCAACCCTCAAAATTGTCGGGGTCATTTCAATTATTTATAGATTCGCTTCAAATTAAATTGCAATGAAGTAACCTGACATGTACAACTTCACTAAAAATGTCTGTTATCTGAAGCTGTTTCCTTTAATACTCTATGGACTATTTGTTCAGCAATAAGTGAAATTTAATTATATTGCAGAGTGACGCTTGGAAGTAGGGTCGGCTTGTTTTTTGAAGTCTTTGTCGGTGCTATTTTAATAAAAATCACTCGTGACAACAAAATGTTCAAGTAATACTAGATAACATTAGTGCATTAGTAGAAGTTTTTGAATCGCTGAATATTTCTCATTTCACACACTAAAAAAGAAAGCCGAGTCTTCTGTAGTCAAAAGCAAGTTTTCGAGATAAGAAGGTATTTTCAGTCAAATCCTCTGTTTGCTTGGTGATTATTTTGAGAACAAAGCTACTTCTATTAAATTGGCCTCGCTATAATAAGTTGCGAGTGTAATTGTCTGCAAATAAGAAACCTCGAGGCAAATTTTCAGAAGGCTGGAAAACTTTTTATTGTTTCGGCAACTAAAAGACTGCGATTTATATTTTTTTAGATCTCCCAGATGCGATATTTGATAAACTGACAAACAGCCAGAAGCGTAACTGTCAATTGCAATAGCAAAACAACCTGAATATCCCGTGACAACTGATAAAACGACAAATTTTCATTAACAACCCGGAACTCAAAAACTAACCTAGCAGTCTTTACTGACATCCTTCACAACGGTTAACTGTTATTACATGTAAATGCCAAGCCTAAAATAGGACCCACTCAGTTCATTGACAACTTGCAATACGTCCAAACGTTTATAAACTGAAAACTCGCATCGGCTTTCTTTCTGATGAATTTCAAGAGAGCTTAACGTTTAGCTGGCAATTGGTAAGTTGATAAGATTCTTGTTATTCAATTTATGATTTGACTGAGAAAATTACTTCATTGTGATTGGGTGAGAGCAAGCCAATTTATCGTTAACTGTTAACGCGCGCGTGTTCGCAATTTTCTCAGTCGTATAACAAATGAGTAATTGTATGAAAGTTCGAGCAATTAAGGATTTACACTACTCGTGAAATTTAAAAATTCTGTCAAATTGCACTTGGCTAAAGGCTCGGGCAATTTTGAGAGAATTTTCAAATATCACTCGTATTGTAAATCCTTAATTCCATTCGCGTTCATACGATTACAAATAAGGCTTAAACTCATGCATAAGTAATCGTGGAGCCCAACTGTAAAGAAGACATGTGAAAATAATTGTCACTGAATTTTCTATTTTAAACACCAGTATAATGTAATGCATTCCAAGTATTAAATTGAATATGCCGTATATGCTAGAACTCTTAAAATGGCAATTTCATTGAAGTGATCAGCATCTTATTTTCCCTTACAATGTCAATATATCGCCAAGCAGACTGGTTATGAGAATATGGAAAATCATCAACTTCTAGATTTCCTGTTTCTTGACCTAAGTCAAAATTCTCATGAACAGTCTTGAAACAGCCCAGTAGATAACCTTAATTTTAGTACCTACAACGAAAAAAATGATAGAGAAGAAAGCAAACTAGGATGTCACGTTTTAATCTCTGTGGGCAGGTCCTGTTTAGGGGTACCGGCGCCGGCGCTACAGTCTGCCACAATTTCAATGTTGGGTGCTACAGTCTTACCAGTCATTTGTGCATATGACAGTTTTAGAAGTAACATTTATTTTATTGCAATAGACATAATGCTCAATTTTTCTCGAAGCTGCCACGTCATTCAGATCAATAAAGTTGTGCGAAGATTTCATGTTTTTCGCACCGCTTTCATTTGGAGTTCCCTTGGTACGTACTGTCCAGAGAGATACACTTCAAAGTTTTATATGGGGAGAGGTCGCGGGAGTCAAGATGATTCCCGGGGAGCCCTGCTATGCACACAAGATTTTAAGAGATATATAAACAAAACGTATTAAATGAAATTAAAACGGAGCAATTGTTCTGCGCAAAATTATGCTGTGTTGTCGTGTTAAACATGAGTGTCAAAAATAGGTTTGGCGGGATGCGAGATGATAATGAAAAGAGAGACGTGATACGTGATGAAAGAAATTTTTATGGCGGGATACGGGATAAAAATACTTCGACCGGAACGGGATTTTGTAACTTTTGACAGGCGGGATGCGGGATAGTTTTGAATTTACGGGAGGATGCGGGATGAAAAACAGGCGACCGACATACAAACATAGGTTACGGCCAGAGAATATGATGATAATCTCTTGGTTACGGACATTGCGCGGAGAGCTGTAACTCTAACCGGGCGGGACTGGGATAAACATTCTGACTGTAGCGGGATGGCGGGATTGTGCCTACACTATTGGCGGGATGCGGGATTGCAAAAGACTATGTTGGACCCTCAGACATCAGTTTGATCTTATTTATCATGGCCATTTTTTCAATCTATTGTCTAGTGTTTATCTCAATCTGTATGCATCTCCTGAATTTTCAATCTACTGAAGCGGTTGTTGTCCATTAATAAAAGTACTTTCGATCTATCTGTTTTTTTCATCTTTGAAAGTATTTTTAAATTTTTGAAAGCGGACACATGTTTAATTTGTAAACGCAAGGATCTTCAGTGAAGTGTGAACGCTGGCAAGTTCAGTACGGTGCACGTTTCTTCAATCCTTGCTCAACAACAAAGGATCTCCTCTTTGATATTCGATCATTCTAGTAACTTTTAAGTGTCTCTCGATCTACGAAAAGTTTTTCATGCTCTCGAATTTAAGGAAGTGTCTTTCATTAATGGATACTAATGTGTCTGTTTTCATTCTAATGTATCTGTTTATTAATTGTTTTCAGTCTACTCAATTGCTTTCATTCAGTGGAAGTTTCTTTGAATATAAAGATACATTTTCAGTTCAATCTTAAAAGTGCTTTTATCCTTTGGAGGCGTTTTCATTCCGGTGAGGATGTATTCGACATGTTTTCAGGCTATAGAAGTGTTTTCAACCGTCTAAAGTAGTGGAAATTATATTTTTAGTGGGAGTGTTTTTGATACATGGGTATGTTCTTGCCAGCTAGGAGATAGGTTTATGCTCTACGTCTATGGTGTAAAAATACTTAATGGAGAAAATTAAACGTTACCGCCAGGAAACGCAGCTGACAGACTGACGCAATTAAAACGAACGTAAAAGCTTTCTAGATCTAACAGCTGTTGAATCGTCTGCGCGATGTTGTTTATTAAGCCGGGGGGGGGGGGGGTGGGGGAGTACTCCCTTATATGGGCTATATAGGTATGTGCGGCCCCAAAGAGTAGGGTTTTTCAACCGTTTTGGTCATAAATACGTATCGAATTTTGGTCATTTTGGTCATAAATAGGATATGGTTTTTGCACTCTAGTCTTGACATGGGTATGTTTTTAAGAAGCAGCTACATTTTCGTCATAATTGATAGACCATCAACAAAAGCCCTTCAAAAATTATGTTTACGGCGATTTAACGATGGCCTGAACTAGAGAACTAATTATAAGGCAGGTCTATCAAAAATGGGGTTTCGAATTTTTGGTCAGGTCATAAATAGGGTAGAGAAAATCGCAGACTTTGGTCATAAATAGGGTAAGGGTTTTGGGAAGCAGGCCGCACACCCCAACCAATTTTTCTGGAAGTACCCCCCCCCCCCCCGGGTTATTAAGATAGAAAGGGTGTAGTTGCACTGCGAAAAGGCAACCATTGATTCACCGTGTGTTGATTTCGTTCTAACAGGTATTTCTGCATTTTGAAGATTCGGAAAACGCTTGTAAACTGCATTTGTTTCCTAGCGTGATTCCGAGCTGAAGAATCTGCGACAGAAATGTTCCATTAGCGTACGTCTGTACTACAAGCAGTGCCGCGCTCATGTTAGAATGGCCTTGAGTGCGTTTGCAAGGTCAGCGAATTACGACGGTAAGTACCTTGTACGTTTGGGAATCAGAAATGCTTCTTTTCCCGGTTTTAGGGTGTGATCGATGAGGTATTTTCACGGTTTGGCGAAGTTTATACTTGTCATTTTATAGTTTGCTGAATTCCCTTCCCTTGTTTTTCTTTGATTAGTCCCTAGCCCCCGGGGCACCACCCTTGCGTCGCGAAAAGATTCCGGCTTTCCCCAGGTTTTATGTTCAAATGTTAAACAGTTCAAAACAGCATGCGTTGTGTTGCCAGTTCTCCTACTTTATTAAACGATCGCCGAAATATTTCTTAAAGATTCACGAGTCCAGTAAATATCAAAAAACAAACAATGAAAATAAAGTTGCCTTACATTCGTTAAGAGGAAACGTGGAGTGGCTAAATGTGACGCCTTTTTGGCGGCGGGCGATTGTCTCCACTCCCTTCCTGGTTGTATTTTTATCCATTTTTAGTTTACTACTCAGCTCATTAAAGTTGATTGGTTTCCTGTGTCTGGCTGATTAATGAATATTTCATGTCTCGATGTCGTTGAATGGTTGAAGCGTTATTGAAACCTTGATTGTATAGAGTATCGTTTCACTGACAGAAGAAAACCAAAAATGAAAATTAAATTAAGGTTAAGACACCTGACCGTTGCAAGATCAAAGATCATGCTCGCGTGCCCTGGTTAAGACAAATGTTTTAAGCAATTATTTTTACGACAAACGAAACGGTATAAACAAGGATATTACGTATAAACATACTTTCCATGAGCAAGGCCCAAGGCAAAATATTAGTCAGGGATGATGCAGTTCAGAAGTGATCAATAACCTTTCCACGCTCCAGACAGCGTAAAAACTGTCAAAAGTTAAATTCTCTTTTAACTTTTTCTTTCAAAAATCCCTGAAGGGGATTTGCGTGCAGTAAGGCGTGATCAGACAATGTTTTGTTGTAGTTTAATTTAGATTAATCACTGGAATCTCGAATTATTACTATATATATAGCTTGGTTAGTATTTCGGAGAGTTAGGAAGATCTGATCGCAAAGTTTGGGCCGTAAGATGATTGTTCAAGTAGATCCGATGGTGACCAGTCGGTTGAGGGTGATTTTAGGGTGATTTCGCTAGACATTTCAACATTTGATCTGGTGAGTTAACAACTAAGATATATTTTAATTCAGTTTTCAGTTTTTAGTTCTCTTGGACCAGGAAGTGTATATGTTTGTTTGAGCAGAAACTCTAAAATAGACATTTTTCTCAAACTGACGTGAGAAAACGTCTAACGGTGGAGATCTTTGGCAAAGCTTTTCGAATTCACCGGTAAATCAACAACAACAACAAAAAAAAACAATGTGAAAACGGTGTTTGTGTATTCAAAAATCATTCAGTTCAATGCGACACCAAAAAGTGATAAAAACGCGACAATTGAAGATAACCAAAGAGAAGAATAACGGGCCGGGAAGTAACGTACGAATCGATAGCCTTAACGAAAGATTTGTTAGCAAAGGAAAAAAGAATTTGCTGCAAAAATTCACGACGGATCGATTAAAGGGAAGTTCTGGTTAAAACTAGAGAGTTGTCGCTAAAACAAGGGGAGGGGAAGGAGGAGATCTTGGCAGCCGTTAAGTCTTCAGGGCAAAAATAGACCTCGCTCCGTTTTACAAAAACACGACGCCATTTGTTTTTGGAAGTAATAGAAAGGACTGCATAATCATTCGATTTAGCGCTCGAGGCGCTAATGTACTTTTGGTCGCTCAAGGGAGGGTACGGTGCTATTATTGGAGAGGGGCGGTTATTTTATATCCCTGTATAGGTGTTAACGTTTTAGGTTTAAGGATTTTTCAAAATAACATTACTTGTATTTTTCGTTTGCATTTTACACGACCCCAGGCTTGAAAGTTTGTCGTGTTTAAAAATAAGTCATCAATTCGTTTTTAAATATTTAGATCTGAATGTGACACTATAAGTACGTTAACTGAAGAACTTAAGAACTGGTGCTTTGATAGCCACAATGTTCAATATTAAATCCCAGATGAGTTAGCAGTCTCTATAATTCATTCATCTAATCAGTCTGCATTCCACGTCAATCAGTCTTGAATACTACTTTCTCTATGGGTGTGCTAAAGGAGGGAGGGGGCTAAATCGAATCATATTACGTAATGCCCCTAGAACAACCTCTTTGATACTAAGTAAAATTTCAATATTGTCCGTTCAATTTTGGAACTATAAGCACCCCGACCACAAAAGGTGAGTGATATTCCTTCTCACTAGCTCAAGTGGTTCAGTCTCCAAACTTCGACAAGGCTGTCTTATTGGTTCAGTAGTGCATTGTGTACATTTAAGGAAACTAACAAACAATTTATGAAAACATTGAAAGAAAATTGCGTGTTGTTGAGGATAGTTACAGTTTTTGAGGTCAATAAGCTGTGATCTTGTGAGTTATCCTAAGTATTCTTTAATATTGAGAATCGGTAAGGAAGTTTATTCAGAGAATTAGCATTGTTGAGATGGGAAATTGTTAACATAAAGTTTCCATATGCTGCAGTTTTGGCATGTGTGCGATGCTGGGATCATATCGTTTTCTGTTTATACAGCTGTGATGCAAGAAGGAAGCTTTTCTTCCTTATACAACTATGTTACAGTTATGAGTTTATGATCCTTATTTAAGTTCAATTCACAGTTTCTGAGGTGAAGAATACGTCGTCAATTGCAACGTAAATACATACCGCTCCTCTATAATATTGTAACATTATTTTCGGTGAAAGTTTGCGTGATGTGTTTATCATTGTTTTTTGCCGGTTATCACGATCCTTCATCAATGACGATGAGAATGACGCTTAGACAAAACATTTTAATTACCTTGGAGGCTAAAAACACGAAAATAAAAAAATGTCTGGGGTAAATAAGCCGTTTAAATCATGTTTTTATCACGTGTTATATGATAGATGACGCACGGTCGCTGCAATTCATCATCAGTAGGCAAATACGAAGAAAACAAAACTTGATTTAGTAAACATGGGCAATGACTAGTTTTGTGGGGTTTTTTGCGAACTTGTACATGCAAAATTTCGTCGCTGTTATTGGAAGTCTTCCATCGCACCAAAATTGTGTCTTCAAATTACAAAAAAATGCGGCACAAAGATGAACGTTTATTTATTCACATCGTTAGGAGTGCCTTCTTTGTTCTGTTGTGTGTGTTTCTTTTTCTTTCTTTTCATAATGGTTATATAGTGCGCGATCCCTTTTATCAAAAGGAGAAATTTATTGAGAATTTACATTAAACTGCGAGGAATTTTGCCCTGGCTATCGTTATTACACATTCGGTTCAGTTTCTAAGAAAGTCAAGCTACACTATGTTTGAGGTCGCTCGTTTCAGAAGCTCTCCCTTTTTCTGTTTTGCAAACTGAAACAGCTTACTCAAAACAGTTAAAATATATCGCTAACTTAATTTCGTCCACATCTCGTTCACTTGCCGGCGATGCACTAAATTCGCATATGAAATACACACCAAATTTCTTTTTTCACATGTGACTTTCAGCTATTTTACACTGATGTTTTCTCACCTTTGCCCCAGAATCGGTATCGGACGACAAACGTCGCACTCCTCAGGCTAAACTCGGAGCTACACTGAACGATTAGTAAAGCGATGTCATATGGGGGACAGACTTTTATACTTTTATGTCGCAAAGTTTTACATTAATAAAAGTTAAGCAGCATCTGGATTGAACCCTCCTGGAATACATAAGATATGACTGATTTATTACAGCGGTAAATGATAAAATGGTGACTTGATCTGTTTCACTCACATGAGAAGATAAAGAAAAACATAAAAGAATCACGTTTGTAGTGAACGAGGTGATCTCTCTTAAAATTTCCATTTCATATTTATGTTGTTCAAATTAAATCCAAAAATGTTAAGAAAATCTACAAATTGCGATGATTTTGTTGAAGTATCATTAAAAACGTTTGCCTCTAATCTGAGGAAAACATCCACTTCAGTTTTTCCTCTGACGCAGAGGAAACAAAATAGGGTTTACTAATGTCTTCGTTACATACGTCTGCAAGAACGTGAGGCTTCGTTTCACGCGCAAGCACCACGCAGTCGTTCGTCCGGAAAAAACGTCAGTTTATAATTTCAAAGTTCACGTATAACTGTAGCCAGGAATATTCCTTGTTTTTGTTTCCGCAAGGCGTTTCTTGCTAAAATAAAATGAGTTTCCTGTCTTGATCTTGGCGCGATGGGGAAAAACAACACAAGGGGCAAGGAAGACCCATAAAAGGGCGGAATGAATATGAGATAAGGAGTTGTGCGAAAATAACTTGATAAAACCTTTCAATTTTCTTGTTTGTTAGAACACGTTTTACCATTATGAAATGTCCACTTGGGGGTAAATATCACTATAAAGCGATAAAATGCCCGGATATGATTGATTAGTGAGAGGATTTTTTTTTTTTTTTCAAAATTGAAATTAGTGGTGATCAGGTTAGTTTTGTTTTTTTTTTCGCCGAATTCATACATTTTAAAGTTAGACCCTTGGAATAACAAAGCATGTGTCTTATTCGCTTCTTTTTCGATTAGCATGATTGATTGTATCTCGATGAAGCTTTTGTAATAGTTTTGTAATAGTGCACTTTTCCCGTAAAAAAGGAAAGATCAACAGCGAACTAAAGCTCCTAAAGTGTTGTTGTCAAGACGTTCTTCTTAAGTAAGTTTGCCAATGCATCACTCTTCCTTGAGAATACCTGGTGGTACTTACATTCGCGATAATTTATTTGCGTGTGAAAAATATCATTAAAATCCATTGTAGGATGTTTACGTTTCCCAAATTCTGTAACTAAGTAAAATTTCTTGTGTTTGTCACTTGAGTGTCTAAGTTGGGAGTTGTTAGCAAATTAAACCTTCTTGTATTCGACATCGAGCACTTGTGATTTCTGGCGCGACATTATCTAATTTTTTTTTTTTTTTTGTAGTATGCGGTATGCATAAATGGTCTGGGATTTCCAAATTTACGCTTTTCAAGAGTTAAAATTTGGTGAATTTTTCTTGATGAGAAAGATAAACATGAGGGGCGCGACAAATGCATAAAAGGGTGGGGGAAAAAAAACAACGAAGACAAGAATTGAAGCGATTGTAATTCATAGATAAAAGCTGCCCGTCGCATGGTCGCTATATAAGGAACTGACCATTATGAAACTGAATCCATTAGGCATCGTGTCTCTTGTTTATCTGTATATAGTGATAAAGTTGCCAGGTTGATTAGCGTCAACCCCTTCCTATATCACGTCCATTGACTTCGACCCTTTATTGAAATACTTCTCGATGACTACGTGATATTCTTTACAATTTTAATTGATGAAATACAGCTCATTATAAATAAACAAGGTTTTATTTTATATTCTTTATTGTTTAGACTCAGTTAGCGATATGCATGTCTTATTTCGACTTTCCATCCGTTAGTGATGTGTTCTTTTTGCGAATAAAAAGATACCACTTATTTTTTAAAAAAAGGTTTCAGTGATATTCGAGTTGATTGCAATTGCATCAAGGCTCTTGATGTTGGGATATAGATATAGATATATGTGAAGTAGATAATTGTCTTGGTTAGAAAATTGCTTTAGCAGGGACAGCTGACATGCTAATTAGCTGTACGTAATAAAGGAAAAGTTCCTGGGGCGATAGCCTCCATTAGTGGAGTACATATCCTGTGTGAAAAGTGGCAGCCACAAGTTTGAGAGCATGTAGCCACAAACACAATAAAACACTTAAGAGAAATGTTGACACAAAAGTGTTTGTTGACAGAATTAACACCAATCAGCTCAGAGCTTTGAATGATAGATAAGCTATAGACTGGAGTTTATTACATGAGAAATTGCTGTCCATTCCGTGGAGTAGAACGATCGAAGAACGAAATGGAAAGCTAGTCTCTTTTGTCAAAACGTTTTAAGATATCTTAACTAAACAATTCCTCATTTGGAATTATACAACAGACATTGATTGCCCGTGTGAGTGGATATCGGAACAAGGTGGACAGCATATCTTTAAACAAGGCGAATCTGAGCAATTTCTTGGTAAAGATCGTGACTACATCCATAGATCAAAAACTGTCAGGATCTGCTCGGCAAGGTGAGATCTTGGCTAGCTTCATATTTTGTAAAACTCAGTGTCAACTTCTGGATAAAAAAAAGACCTTTATTGAGCATATATTTCCTTTCCCAAAGAGATTTTTTTTCCTTAGAAAAAGTACAATCATTAACGGGAGTTGAATTGTAAATATCATTTCAGGGAACGTTGCGAATGTTTGAGAAAGGATAATTACGTTAAGCAGTATTATTCCATTATTAAATGCACAGCCCTGGTGCGCTTTTGCTTTGATTCAAGTCGGTAAATGAGGAAGTTTTCTACCACTTTCGGTTTCTTGGAAAACTCATTGTCGCAAAAAACCTGAAATGAAAATACTTTTGCAACTGAGAAATAACACTATTGAAATCGATGAACGTGACAAAGAACATAGATTTACGATCAAGCATTTGCATCACCGAGCAGTAAAATAAAGGCGTAAGCTAATAAGGAAGTTCGATTCTAATCTGGAAGGAAAATAAGAAGCCTTGGCCTCAAGAGCAATCATTGCTGGTACGATAGCATCAACGATGACCTCCTAAAAGAAAGCAAGACTTTGGCTGGTCTCATGGCAGAGACAATTTTCTTCAGTGATTAATCGTTTTTATCATCTTTGGTCTAGGGATATTTGTGTGCTGGTACAGACATCCTCAAGGCAATGTTTATTTATATTGATAAAGTGGGAGTATAACCCCCACTGAGTCTGCCGTCTAACAGCTATGTGAAGTTTTAAAATATGCACTTGAATTCATTCATGGCGCCATCATTAACTACTGAAATAATTTTTTTGGAAAAAAAATGTCTAATTTGTAAACTAGAAGCGACAAGGACGGTAGGGGCGATTTTCCATAGCATTTAGGAGGATATTTTGAGAAAGTAACTCTTCAGTATGATCAATATAATACCTTTTTCCTGGGTTTTATTTTATTCTTCACGATGTCATATTGCTTCATCAGTTTAAAATTCAGATTATTGGTATCAATATTACAAACTGTGCAGCTGAACAACACTCAGCAAAAATGGCACAGGACATATCTTATCATTAATACCACGATATCAGAAAATTGATCGACTGTTGCATGAATTGAGTCAATCGATGTCGGTTTGTAACTTTTAATTTTAAGTAGCGCTTAGTGGACGAGGTTCATTCTAGTGTATGGGTGCAAACGAAAGCTGACAAGCAATGTTTTCCGTTGATCAGTGCACGTTTCTTTAGGCTCCGTGGCATTTAGGTGAAAGCTATTGAGCAGTACTTTGATTGTAGCTAATTATTGTTTGTTGTGCTGCATGAGAAGGGTGTTTTTGGCTTATATAATTCTCACCAATGGCTGAAACCCTAGTGTGCGATCACACAGTTGAAAAACTAATATATTGAACAGTGTTTTCATCAGTGTTGCTGTTTGCTTTACACTATTTTTCGGAATGATAGTTAATTTTGCCAATGGGTGATTACGAGAAAGACAAAATTTAGAAGAAAAAAAAAACCTTTCATATCAATCAAAAACCACGTCGTTTCATCATATCATTTTGTCGCTGAAGCAAATAACTGTATATCTATATGTAGGGGGATTTGAATTGAAAAACATCACCCTCCCTATCTTAATTTATAGAGAAAATGAATAAGAACCATATATCAATCCTAACTTGAAGTAACGAAATTTTCAAATGTGATTTTCGTCTGACAATACAGTAGTCTACAGTCATAAACGAGATAGATCTGTTTTTCTGAAAGGATTAAGGATTATTAAGGACACAATAAAAAACCACCTTAAGATTCAGAAAGGCTGTTAATAACAGCCTTTCTGAGTCTTAAATTTTATGACCAATATTGTAACTTATAATATTGGTCATTCGGTCTTTTTTTTAACTCCACATTGTTTTGTCTATATTTTTTCATTTCCAATCTACGGAGTTGTTTATTTGGAATTCACATTTGGTGGGCTTTCATGCATACACAAATGTTCATTTGCAAATATTGGCTTTCAACTAGAAATATCTGTCTCCCGCCCTGAACATTTGACTGAATGATGGTCAAATAAAATACATACTGTTAATTCACTCACAGGTATCCCAAGCTCCTTAGGAGCCGTGAACATTATTATATGACATTGCGTAATAGCGTAAATATGGAAGTTCGTATGGGAATGTAACGATCGTATGTAACAATCCGAAATGTGGAGAAGTAATTGAATAAAAACGACTTACTTCGACTCTTCTGTGTGTTACTTTTGTCTCCGTGCCGTTTTGGGACCGTTTCAAAGTGATTACAGCGACTTTCAGTTTCATCGTTCTCCTCTCTATATAATGCATAATTATACACAAGTATCTGTATATGTGTATACAGAGAAGAGTCGAAGTAAGTCGTTTTTATTCAATTTCTTTTCCATATTTTGAACTGTTACATACGATCGTTACATTCTCATACAAACTCGTACATTTACGCTATTACGCAATGCTATATAATAATGTTCACCGGTCTCAAGCAGCTTGGAATACCTGTTGTTCAATCACGAAAATTGATCAACACGACGATTTCACTCGCTGTGAAAGCGTTTCAGTGACCGTGGTCAGAGATAGGAAAATATGGATCGTGCTAAGAACCAATCAGATTGCAGGATTCGTTACCATGCCCTCTTGGAAAAAAATAAATAAATGCTATTTAAAATCATGAACTGCTAATTGAAAAAAAACGGCCTTCAATAAATCCAATATTTTCTAGTTATCTCTCAGCAGCTCATATTCCAAGCTGAAGTGGTATTCAAGACTACTTATTAACCGAGAGCGAAGTCTTTACGGGAAAATCGCAGACCGAGACCTTGCCCTATTGACCTGGCGACAGCGAGGTCAATACGGCAAGGCCGAGGCTTGAGATTTTCCCTTAAAGACCGAGTGTTTGAGGTAAATAAGTTGTTAATTATATGGCTTTTTGCTTTGTTTTTTGCAAGCTTGTAATCGGCCCGTTGGCATTACGGGAGAATAATGCCCTAGAATTAGCCAATCAGAGCGCGCGTTATATCGGCCACAAGAATTAAACAAGCCATGTGATAATAACTTTGATTGTGCGAAGAGCATGCGCAATTTGCAAGACGCAATATTTTTGTAGTAAAAATTGTTTTATCCGATCTCCCTGCTACACGTTAAAGCTTATTATTAGGTTTATTTGGTGGTGTAGTACTAAGAGAGAGATGTTAGCATACGAGGGGCTCTGGGTTCGAAATAAAACTTTTCTTGTTTCTTTAATTTAATAGAAAAAACTTCATTTTCAGTTGAAAAATTTCCAAGTGTCGCGAAAATGACAACGACCGTTTTCGAACTGGGAAAAGTGCGGCGGAGCTCTTAAAAAATCATAATATTTATAATGACAGCAAGCAAATATTAGCAACAAAATACAGCCACTGCGAAATGAAAAAGATCGTAATCCAGGAGACTAAATCTCCGTGCCTAACTTGGTCGAGTTGTACCCTACATGTACTACGCTTCTACTATATGCGTTATTCAGAGGCGGCGATTTTTGCCTAGCTTCATATGGGCTGCGCTTAATCGAAAGCGGCGCTTAATCTGGGGCGGTTCTTTATCCAGTAAATTCGTTAAGTAAAAGGTGGGAATGATGGTCAAGTGGCGAGTTTAATGACTTCCATGACTTCAATATAACAAACGGCAGATTTATTTTAGAATAATTTTACAATAACAGGATCAATAATATGTTTTTTTCTCTTGAGTTCAGTTGCTCCTATTGTAACAGAAATATTGTCCAAGCATGAATTTTTTTACGTAATATCACGGGCGACAAATTCCCTCTTAATTCTGGCGCGAAATTTCATCGTTAATTTATACAGCCGAACCTCCACTAACGGCCACTTTTCTCTGCTCCCAAGGTGAATTTCACGCGGTCTTGTCAAAATTATCATAATTCCCCTCGCCTAAAGACTTAAAGAATTATTAGAATTTTGACAAAAATGCGTGAAAATATTTCATAATTTCACTCGTCACAATTTGATCACCCATACCAATGAGAAAATGGCCTGGTTCTGATGCAAGCTGAGCCTTATTAAGCCTTAATAACGATTCAGTAGCTCGTAGGACGCATACTAAGCAAGGGTAAAGACGGTTCAGTCACAGTTAACAGGAGCCTATACACTTAAGATGTTTCATCTTTTTCTAATCCTCCTAAAGACAATACAAAGTAACAATAGTTATACCAAAGCTGGCTGCATGAGTTAAACCTAAGTTTACCATCGACAATCTGTTTGCAGTCTAACACCTGCGAGATGAACATAATTATGTCAAGTCCAAAAAATTACTGGGTGAAGAAACTAATAACACTAATGACAATAAAACAGCACAAAACAAACAGAAAAATTAACTAATGCGAAAACATTGCGTACCCTTTTAACACGGCCCAATAAAAGGATTTCAGTCACGTAGCCAACAGCCTAACATATTAATTGGACAAAAGAGAGGGTTTACATAAAAAGAGAGTTCAACTCCCACGGGATTGGTTTGGGACCCCAGCATGTCAACCGTTTTATTGTTTTGGGACATCAATATAGCTGCCATGACGTCATGTGAAAACGGTCTGTAAAAGTTTGACGATATTTCTCAGTTATTGACGACAGTTTCCTGCACGAAAACATGAAACCAGGTCGGCAACCAGACAAAGCCTCTTACGGTCAGCCATGTTTGCACTTAGTTTAAAGATCACTAAAAATTAACACTGTCGTGAACTACTTTGATGTGATGTGCTGATTACCTTTCTTCTCGCTAAGATACAAATAATTAGTGCGACCGCAGAGTCGAGTGTGAAGTAACGTCCTTTAACTGAATACTAACAGCAGTAAACTGTAGTCAATGGTGTTAATGTGACAACAACCACTAAAGCTGCTGATTAACACATTGCACTTACGTTCCATTAATTAAATCAAGACAAATGTGTGAACTCCGCGTTAATTTTATGGAGTTTTAATGTATTTACCCGCCATGCAAAGTAAACCATCTGCTTTTGTTGTTTGTTATTCTCTCGCAGTTCCTGATCGCTGATGAACAGCAAGTTGTAGTCAGCCAAGCTGTACAAGTGAAACCATCGTATGCTGTGAAACTCTCTCAAGACAAAATGCGTACCGATAACACAAGCTGTTCATTCAATGAGAACAAGACTGAATTCAACCAAAGCCATCAGGCGGACGATGACTTCGGCGACGAAGATCAGTACACACCTTACTTCAGTCCTAAACACGATATAATTGGAATTCTCATGGCACTCATCATTGTGCTTCTTAACTCGTGGGTCTTCGTCCTTGTGGCCAAAAAACGATCGTTGAGGACTCCAACTAATTTCTTTCTGGTCGGATTAGCAGCGAGTGATTTTCTCACTGGTCTTATTAGTTTACCGCTCAGCATTACGTGTAACATCTTCCAAGAGCATGGAATGTGCTTCACTACAATTTACATTTGGATGTTCACCTCATTCTTGGCCGTATCGCATATTTCAGCCGTCACTGCTGATCGCTTTATAGCCATTATGTTTTCTCTTCGCTATCCACAGATTGTGACGAAACACCGAAGTTACATCGCCCTCGGGTTCGTGTGGGTCAGCTCGCTCCTCGTTTCCCTGATGCAGTTATGGTGGCTGAGACCGGCAAATTACGATCCACAGGAAAGCGTCCCCGAGGATCAACGACAGAACGAAGTTGCTTTCAGCATCGCTTGTTTTGTAGTGTATCTTGGGATACCTGTTGCGTTCATGGCTTTCACTTATCTGATGATTCTACGCGAAGTGCGACGGCAGAGTCGACGGGAATTTCTCAACGTTCCAGCTGATGTGAAGGAGCAGCGACAATGGAGAAAGCGAGAGGGAAAAGCAGCGTCTATTTTCCTAGTCATGTTTCTTACTCACGTGATGTGCTGGTTACCTTTCTTCTTGCTAAGATACCAGCAAGCGTACGATGCATTTTTTCTTCCGATGTGGGCCGAGTACATGTTCGGATATCTTCGATTTGCATCGTCGTTTCTAAACCCTTGCTTCTATGTGTTCGGCAAGCACGACTTTCGTAAAGCATGGGATTATCCTTGTAAAGAGCAAGGAAGAAATCGTGCAAAATCGGATTTGGTTATGATAATGAGCAGTCATGTTTGAATCTGATTCATTTACATTTCAGATGGTACTGAAAAGACGGTCCCCATCTCGTCACTATTTATCTGGTGTGATTCTTTCTTACAGTCAATTAAGAAAATACAATCTACGACAGGCCAGTTGCCAGAATCAGGCTGCTAAGAACTTCTGTAACAAAAGCACGTCCTAGCTGAGCATTTTTAGCGATAGTAAGCTAAGTGGTTAAAACATTGATCAAGATAAATTGACACACTGGACAAGGCAAATAGAGTACATTGTAGTCAATATATTGTAGTCCGCCGAACGCAACCACCTTTCATCGCTCTTCACAACTTCGTAGCCGCATTGTGCGACTCAAGATATAAATTTGCTTGTCAGTTGAACGTGAGGGCAAGATTTATGAAGCTATTAGGTAATAAAAATGCAAGGTCTAGAATAAGTAACATTACTTTATAGTCAGTCAGTCAGTCAGTCAGTCAGTCAGTCCGTCAGTCGGTTAGTCAGTCAGTTAAACCGTCTTAGCATAGTATTTTCCTAAAGGAGGTCGACCTCTCATAAAGATTACGAAACGACGCTGAACAGAACTGGCTGAGTTATTGCTAGGGATATATATAGCCATGTTCCAATATCCCCGAGTGTACATTATGTTTGTGTTTTGCTTGTGGATTAAAACTTGACTGGCGGGGATGTTATGGAATAAGATTTCATTTTAACTTCTGCGTGCAAAGATGTAGGTTGATGAGAAATCCAGGAAATACTTGCACGTGATAATTTTTAAGTAAAAATCCTGCACTAATTGAAATAAATAAAAATAAACTGAATTCCAGGACTTTTAACACATTTATTTAGTACTATTTAATCAAAGCTTTGAAGCCTCAACAACTGAGCAACAATGCGTGGATTTGAATCAGCTGTGACGTTACAGCTCCAGTCCAGATCCTTCTCCTTGGGCGCATTTATTGAAGTACTTCATGCACTTTCTAGGCTTCTCTTTCTTTCTTTGATCACAGACCTCTGACACACAATCTGGCAGCTTTTTGATGCACATTTTCTGCACAAGAGTAAAAAAAGTAACTTAACTGCACATCGCGGCTATTTTTCGTTTGTCGTTTTCCTTAGAATAAGCGGGATCACACCCCTTTTAGTAAAGTTGAATCCATAGGGCACGGTATTTTAAGTAATATATCATACTCGAGAGAAAGTGTTTCATCACACTTCTAAACACAAAGGAAAGAATTTGATAAGCGACTTACATTGCAGTTTCTTGTACATTGTATGATGTGTGCATCAACGCCCAAGAGCCATGCACCCCCGCCCCTCCCGAGGGTACTCCAATATAAAAGAGGAGGGAGGTGCTTGTCAGAAATTTTTAAAAGAACGGTTACCCGTAACAGGTATCAAGATCCTGTTTTTATGGGTGTGGCTCGGAAATTTTTTCACCCCTGAGAGGTACCAATTCTAAAACAACAAAGTAGCTGACACTTTCATAACTTTTAATGGCGATATATGTGATTGCATCGAATACCTGCTACATGCACTCGTAAAGTTTATGAAAGCATCGTCTTAAACCAGTTGAATTCCAAATATCTCCTGTCATATTTTCTCCGCTTAAAGCCCTAAAAGGTACCGCGAAAGTTTCCGCAGTGGACCTTTTGAGGCTGAAAACCCTAAAAGGTATCAAAACCGCTTTTTAACTCCTAAAAGTCACGACGAGCAACCCCGTCCTTTCTTTTACGGGAGACCCCCCCTTTCCTGGGCAAGAGCATCGTCTCTTGTAACGCGTTCGTGATTCTTTAGCTGTAACTCATCTCGTGTCAACCTGTTTCGCCGTTCCGCTAAAGGACGTAAGGACAAGAATGGTTCCCTTGTTTAATAATTAAAAGGAAAACAAACCTCTTCATCATCAGGATCGTATTTCCTTATAACCCTCTTGAGACACTTTTCCACATTGCTTGAACAGCTCTTCAAGCATTTTTTAAGCGCCTTCCTTAGGCATTTCTGTCGAGAAAAAAAGAAAAACATTGCTGTGGAAATAATTTTAATAACGGAAAATGTGGACATAGGATCATATCATTCTTCTTTGTAGTAATTACAGCCTTTGCATGATATTTTTCACATCCTTTTCTGCCATCTTTCTGTCCACATTGGCCGGTACATTTGGGCCTGTTGCACGGAAGAATCACGCCTGACCTCAAACAATGGCTCGAGTGAAAGAGAGCTTAGAAATTTTTCTCAAACATTTAGGTTATTACACGCTTGGAAAAAAAAAGTCTTCATCCAGATTGTAAAACATCTAGAAACCCACGTGAAGAAAGGAGACAAGCAAATAAGAGTTGATACAGCTGAGAGTCCTGTTTAAACAATTATTTAGAGTTTCTTTAATTTCTCTGTGAATCTTTTTTGGAGCTTACACTCCTTGCAGGAAGCCTACAATATGGTTGATTAAGCAGAATTACGTTTCACAGCTCAGTTAACTCTCAAGACTTTGAGTTCGGCCAGGACTGTTCAACTGAAACTATGCCACTCCTCTATAACATCAAATACCATGTTTGTGTTGAAACTAGGTACGAATAATTGTAAAAATTTCGCTATTCCCATACGTAATAAGAAATAAATGAAGGGGAGATCCACAACCCAAAGATAGCAAAAACCTATACACGATCCTGAAAGAAAGAAGTTTTCACGCCACTTTTGTAGGGAAACTCTAACAGTGCAAGTCGCGTCACCTGCGAAATTTCTTTATTGCATTGAAAGTTATAGTTATTAACTTAGTCAGCAGTACAAGGTTAAGGTTAGGGTTAGGGTTAGTTACTATCAACCCTACCTTATCGCCATCATCATCATCGTCGTCGTCGTCGTCGTCGCCGTCGCCTTCGTCGTCATCATCATCATCGCATTCGTCGTCATCGTCCTGTACTGGATCATCCTCCTTGATTATCTCTTCCCCGTTGAAATCTTCCGCTTCAATTAAGGGGTTAGCGTGAACCCAAGTTGCCAACAGGGCAAATAAAAACGCAAAAATCAACTTCATGATTCTCAGATTTGACTTTTTTTGTAACTGAGTGCCGAGCGTAACTCGACCTCTATTCGATTAGGTGGCAAATGCTGCGAAGATTGAAATTGGAAGTTATATTACGCGAGTTGTTCATCTAAATGTTGATCTACGATATAGACGCCCACCGAAAAACAAATATGAAAAGCAAATAGAACAAAAATTGATTTTGAACTCCGAACAATTGATTTTCAACCTTTTTTGTGACGGTTTACACACCTTTTTCCACAGATGAAAAAAAAAAAACAATGACAGTTTGCGTGGGAAAAATTGTTGTCAATAACTGAAGACGATGTTCAATTGAAAAGGTTTTGGGACAAGTCATAATACGACCAAAATCTATCTTGTCACGTTACTCAACGATAAACTACAATTCACAATTCCTTCCTTAAGATACATAGAAGGATTCAATTAGACGACCCTTTCAAGGAAGAGAACTATGCCGGTATATTTTCCCAGCTGCATGGTTCAACCAAGCCAGACAAGTCAATGTTTACAGAACAGAATATAGGAGAAAGGGTAGATTGAAAGTAAAGACTACAAACACTGATAAAAAAAAATTGTATCAGTAACACAATCATACTAAACTTTCATGTGCGTAAAGGTCCAGCAAACTTGAACTATCTAGTGTATCATGGTGCGAAAGTTAAATTTAAGTGTGAGGTCGAGGATTTTTGTGTCACTGAGACACAAACCTCCCATTTATTTGTCCAGACACTAAGAAACTGATTGAAATGACAAATTATTTGAACAGTTGCCCCATTTGTATCCGTATGCAGCTACACCAATTATTAAGACGTTGGCTTTGTGCGGCAGTTCTCAATCACCGTCTTTTCAAACCAAGAGACCTGTTAACACGAACTGAGCAACAATATGTTTAAGCAGTTGGTGGAAATAATTGCTTTGTTGCGCGCGCCAAGGAAAACCCGTTTTGTCTCTGCGCAGGTGACATGTCAGTAAAATCTCGTCAGGCTTGAAACTGGCTTTTGTTTTATATGCTATGTTATCGTCTTCCAGCCAGGCCAGTGGCTCTTGATATTCAGCTGAGTTTATCCTCTCTCTGCTGCCCAACCAGAGCCTACGTCAGACGACACAAAAAAAGGGATAAGCAACTTTTCGTTTCCCGGAAATATGTAAACATGCCAATCTTGTGCACGTGAAAATCTTGTGATTTACTACACTATGAGCCTGGTTTGACTATGCAATATTTTCCCTAAATATCGATATTCAGTTTGGACTTACCTGAGTGAAAGACCCATTGACATTAAAAAAATGCCTGAATATAATTGTTTAGTTACTATAATAGAGTTTAAAGGCGAGTTCCATACAAGCAAAATTTCCTGAAATCTCGAAAGAAAATCTTGACTAGAAAACAAATGTTCTAAAAAAAAAAAAAGAAAAATAGAAGATTGAGATTAAAATAATCAAGGGCACTGGTACATAAAAACTGTCTTCACGAAGCCACTAACGAGTTATAATTACCACTAACGAGTAATAATTACCACTAACGAGTTATAATTATCACTAACGGGTAATAATTACCACTAACAAGTAATAATTACCACTAACAAGTAATAATTACCACTAACAAGTAAAAATTACCACTAACAAGTAATAATTACCAATAACGAGTAATAATTATCGCTAACGAGTAATAATTGCGAGGTCGTTGCAGTCAGCAGAACAGTGATTGACGGTTAATTTAAACTCTCGGGTATTAAACAAACAAGAGATGGTCCGCGGAAACCCGGGTCCTACCCATCAGTGATCTGACTGGTTCAGCAAACTTCCATTCGACATATGGAGATTTTAGGGAAATTGATACATACTCGATTTGGGCCGCTTTCCATTCAACACAAAAATTCGGAGACAATTGGCATGGAACGAAAATCCGAAACTTGTTAAACTTCCGAAAATTTGAACCATTCAACCGAAATTCCGAGAGGAAAAACAACTGAAAAAGAAACGTTTGGTAGGAAATTTTCGAAAATTTATGCATACCTCGTAAAGTTCCTTTTGTTCCATTCGCTACTGGACATTTCTGAAAATAGAAACTAGAATTTTTCGTTAGATGGAAATCGCCCTTGGTCGAATTGATTTGAGCTCGATTTCCGCCACTCACTCGAGTCCGCTCTTCCTTCCTCTCCGCGCGTGCTCCTGTCTGGAATATGCGCGGCGGCTGGTAATCGAGCCCGGCCAAAATCAATCGAGCCCATCGTCCATACAGTAACGTCGTCGTCAGGCTCGATTTCCAACGCTGTCTCGAGTCCGATCTTAATTCCCCAGTGGAGCGCGGGCTCCTTTGCCGAACAGCGGTCGGTAACTTACGTCATGCGGTTGTAATGACCAGCCAATAGACCACTTTCGATATATTAAAATTAATTCAGCTTGGCAGCGAGGCTTAGAGGACATAAACAAAGGAAATAGAATGAACATGTTTATTCATTTCTTTTGTTTGTGTCCTCTAGGCCTCACTATCAAGCTAGGATAGCTTTCATGCATACCCATCGTGCAAATCGATACGTGTGAAAAATTGGAAAGAGATCTAGGAATAAGACTAGATGACGGCTCTTTCTAGGTTTGTGTGAGGAAACCGGTTTTTCCAGTAGAAAATCGTATGGAACGGTCCTTCCAAATCGAAATTTTTTCGAAGAAAGGAATGCCTTCAAAGATATTCCTCATATCTCGGTATTTCTTAGTCTCCTTCGCAGCCGTTATTAGGGTCGTTACACAACGGGACGACCCTAATAACGGCTGTAAAGGAGATTGGTTTTTACTGGAACGATCGAAATATCGCTGTATCATTAGCTTCACCGTAACTTTCAGCCGTCATGTTTGTTCTTACAATTTGTTAGTGCCCAGTCTCTTTAAGAGAGAACCCACTGCAGATAATTTTTTGTTCGATAAAATACGTACCGTTGTTTTGGCAATTCTGCTTTCTTCAAGGTAAAAAAACCTACTTCTTTAACCCAATATTATATTTTTACAAGAAAAGGTCGACCCTTTTGAAATGGTACACGCACGTTTGTTGTGGATGAAATGGCACTGCTCCATTTGGCGGAAAATTCTCGTCCCTTTTTCCATACAAATGGGAAGGAGTTTTGAATTTTTTTTTTTTTTTTTGGCCATTTCACCTTAAGACTCTAAGATTTCTTCAACAAAATAACGTTAAACTCCCCGTGGGTCACTTAGCGCAGAATATCTTATGTTGTGTTCACTTCCTGTTCCCATGCTGTCCTTTTGGTTTTTATTTCGCAACGTCGCCGGAGGAATTTTAAAACGGAGGTTTCACTCCGAAAACGCATTAAATGTTTTCCGTCCACACTACGCTTGAGGAATTTGAAGCGCAACAATCACCGGTCCAACATAAAGGAAACGCCCTGGGGACGAGGTTGTCACTGGTCATTTTGGATTTGTGTTCCAGGAAAACTCGGTCAGGGAAATCACATGGTTATCGTGACGTCATCGTTTTCGAAAAGCTCCGTTTTCAAAATGTTTTCTGTCCGCACGAAAACGAAAAGCCGGCGTTTTCAAATATAAATTGCACCAGTTTAAAGAGCGTTTTCGTAAAGCTCCGTTTTCGCGTCGGATTAGCGTGGACGGTAGGTCTAACCATAGAAATAAAGCTGCGTTTTCAAATTCCTCCAACGTAGTGTGCACAGGGCCCTCATTGCGATTCCACAGTTGTTTAACCCCTCGTGTAACTCGTTCCCAGGCCGTTCTTTTTCTTTTAGTCTCATCTTGATAATAAGACTGGGAATGGAAGCTGATCAACATTATTTATAATGATCAAAAGGCATAATCGTCTCGTGTTTGAAAATTAAATGATATATCACCTCATCCTAGAAACGATTCTCTACCGCTGAAGAGATGTCAGGAACAAAGCACACAACATCAACCTCACAATATTAGAATAGCTACCGAATTTTCAAACGTCAGTCTGATTTACTAATCTTGCGGAATAATGATCTAGTTATAAAAGCCATTTTAAAGTTTAAAATATATTTATTGTTCGAAGACAGCCAGCACCTGGAAGCTGTGCGAGTCATTGTAAACAGAAGGTGTTAAATTTAATAGAGCTTCTTCAATATCATCTTATTCTTCGCCTTGTTCTTTCCCCAATACCCAGCGATAAAAACGAACCGGTAACATCAACAGTTGAACGATCCAGTCAAACAGTGGAGCGCAACAGGGAGAACAACACTTGGCTGAAAACGAAGAAGGACAGTTAATATGCAAATTAGAAATAAAGTGACTGACTGAAAAGGACCTTATCTTTTGATGGCTTATTTGAATTCGGTGGGTTTGCAGCTGATTTCAGTAAGTCGAGACTGAATACTTTGATCGAATTCAAAATATAAACATTTTCAGTAAAAGATCTTTTTATGCCTGTAGGGTATCAGCAAAGATAATTTTGAAGACTTAATTATTAAAGGCAGGCGTTTTCAAGGGAACAATAAAACTTTTAATACTACGCTTAAATAATAAAGAGTTTTAGCAGACCACAACGCCAGCGGTAACGCCGAGGGACGCACGAGGCCAGACAAACGATTTGACAAACGCTTATTATACTGATCTTGGTACCTCTTAGCCTTCTTCTTGAAACCAAATATATTCAACGAAAAAGGACCAAATTCTTATTAGTTAGCCATATATTCTTAGTCATGCTATCTTATTGTTCTATTTTGCACAAAATTAACCATGACCTCTACTAACAATTGAACACGTTTGGTACATATTTTAATAGCTTGTGCAAGTTTTTCCATTGATGGACGCTCTGATCGATCGATCGCGATCAGATCTAGATTCTAGCGAATTTTAAAGGTAAACTATAAATTGGTTCATCAGGTGTTTCACCCGCAGTTGTCCTCGCCATAGCCGTTGTCTATATAATAGGGAGCGACTCTTTTGTACTCAACCACAGAACTTCTTGTTGACCGCCTAAAAAACGACAAGTGATTTCTAGCGAAGATTGTAAAGCTATACATCTACAAAACACCTTCAAATTAACTTGAAATAAAAAACATTAAAAAAGACGTGATTTCAACTGGGCCTGTAAAACACTTCAAGAGAAGGCGGTACTGCGTTTACTTTCTAGGGCGTTAAGCTTTAGATATTAGATTTCAAAAGGGAGTAGAGTGGCTATTCAAGACAATCCCAAAAGGTCAGGTCATTTTAACATACCTGGAAGCAGTATGAGCCACACAAGACAAGCAATAAGTGTGAGGAGAAAGACAAATGGAAATAGGATGAACCCAAAGCAACAACGAAAACAAGCGAAACACTTCGCTCCACAACCCTTCGTCTCTTTACTCTTTTCGCTCGAATCTTCCTCTTGACCCGATTCGACGTCTTGGCCACCCACGAGTTGGGCCGATTCACTATCTTTGTCCTTTCCTCCAGTTCCCATTTCCCAAACCCAAGCACAGAAAAGCCAACTAAAGGTTTAAAACAAAGCGGCAAACGTGTGTCAGTCAGATGACAGATGTTTGCACGCGCATGTTGATTTCCTCTCCGAATAATTTCCCAGCCGGTTGTCCACAAAAATAACCATTCATGATTGCCGAAGGGCCCTGATATTAGAGATAATGCTATTTGCATTTTCGCCAGAGTCTTATTGGACAAGTCTTCGTCGAGACGCTCGTGTTTCACACCTTAATGGAAAAATTTACATTTCAAAAGTACTCAACTTTTTGTTCTCTCACGAATATCACGAGTTTGTTTCTCATTTCGAGATCTAAACGTTTCCGAATCGTAAACGTCGCGGATAATACTAGGCGCGACGTTCCTTTACCACTTTATCATACCACTTTCCAAGGTCGAAGAGGCATTCGGATCCGCTTGGTGGCCGAAAGTTAGACGAGATCTTCTTGTTTTTACATTACGGTTAAGATGTACGCGGGCAAATCTTTTGTCGACAAGTGAAAACCACCAAAAAACGACGAAAATGTTTAGTAGTCCTATATTTCATTACAAGTTTTGCACACTTCTATGGCAAGCCTCGTTGAGAAGGAGCGTGTGAGAGCCAGAGGACTGTCAGCAGGTGTTATGAAAGAGCCCCATTTTTATTTCGTTTTTTGACACTTATCATCCACATCAAAACAACTAAACAGGACAGAGAAGGCAGTTTAACAAATCGCTTAATTTTGACGTCCCGTCACGTTAAAAGGTGAAAACAGAAAAACAATATCAGCACATCCTGCTAAAACAATTACTGTGAAAGACTTTTAATGTGCAACGACTTCAACCTGGCCACTTAAAAGTTTTCAACCAATCAGAGCGCGATTTTAACGAGAAGAGTTTGAGTTTGTTTGTGATCTCACCAATCATTTTTGAGCAGCGTAAATATTAGCCTTTGGATCAGACAATATTGATTGGCTTCAAATCACTTTAACAGCGCAACATTCAAGAGAAGAAAATGATTTGCACTCAGCGCAGACACTTTGAATGGGCGCATGTCCCAGTTGTCATCTATGCACTCAGCTGGGTCCTGAATTATTTTATCACGAGACTGAAAATTAATTTTGTCAAATAATATCGCCTGTAGCTCTGGGTAAGGAAAATTTTTCTGGTTTTAGAGTTTGGGTGTCCACACTGTGTTCGCAATCATTGTAATAGTCACTAGACTGTACACAGTTGTTTTGTCCCCGCTGGGTTGCGTTGGGGTGGGCCTTTCCACAAATATCCGGAAACTTTTTTGAGATATTTAAAAAATATTAAGAGATTTAGAAAGTTTGAGGATATTTATAGCTTTTCTTGGTTTAGCCCCTGTGTTTTCCTCGCTATTTTTTTTGAAACAATGCTCAGTTCTGCTATGCCAGACACAATCCAGTTCAGTGATTTCCCACTTGAAAAATGTATTCCATATCACTAAAAGCGCTAAAGCAGCAATTTTCCAAAATGGCGGATGCTGTATGGTAACATCGAAGCCCCTGAACTCCTACCAGTACAACTAATTTTGGCCTAAGTGATTCCAAATCGGTGTACTTTTCCAAGAAAAAAAAAAGAGATATTTGGAGGGTTTTCCGAGATGTTTAGAGATCGCTTTGTGGTATTAAAAAGATTTTTTGAGAATTTTACGAGATATTTGAGGAGATGCAGTAGCCCACCACTAGGAGCGTGCAACTACTCCATATTCCTGTCACGGCGTTTTCACAGACCCATCTATTTTAAGTTTGAATTTACCGCGAATTCAGACCCCCGCAGGAAACCCAGTGACCAATTACAAGCACGGACTTAATTTTTACCTGACATCATCATTTCACCGGAAGAAGTGATGGGCTCCTGATGTGAGGGAAGTCATTTATTTCCTTTCCGATGCGCGCTCATATAGACCGGAACTGATTGCGCTGGGGGTTGACTCAAAATTATTTTTGTCGCAAGGGTTCGAAGTTGTTTTTGTCACTGTACCGGACTTTTCTGTCTAGTTGAGTTGTTTTCAGTTGCCGCACCATAAAGAGTTGTTTTTCTTTGCGCTAGTTCTAATAAAACTACTCTGTTGCTCGTTTGCTGCACATTTGAAAACAACGTAATTTAAACGTATGTCATTGGCAGCTAATCAAAACTGTCTGTTCCAACAGCTAACAACTCCGCTGCGATCTTGAACAATATTGGTGAAATCACAAACAAACTGAGAATGTTACGCTATGTTAACACTTGGTGCTCGAGCACGATTCACGCCGAGCTCTAATGTGAACACGCCTTTTTCCAAGTTCAGACACAGTGCTCGTGTCCAGGTTAAGGTCTCGACCTTGCACTCGGGCACTACACGGTAGTTGGGTCTTTGTAACACACCATGTCTGAACGCAACACTATTTTGTGCTGGTGCCCAGGCCCATGCGCTCGGGTACCAAGTGTGGAGACAGCCCATCTTTTAAAATTGTGCTATAATTGGTTGAAAACAATGGCTTTTAGATCTTACATTTGAATTTCGCATTTGTCTATACCTGTTCAGAGCGCCTATTGGTCTCAGAAGTTGCCGAGGTTAAATATATAACGTCAGAGTTCAATTTCAAATGAAAATACTAAAAATAGCCGCTGTCGTTCGCGTTCTCCAAAATACGCAGAATTTGGTCATTTCACGTTGTCGTTGTGCAGAGAACGGCAAAGAAATCAACAAAGATTTTTAACGGTCGTGCATAGCCATTGGTCTACTCATTTAACCTTTTGTTTGGTGGCGTTTTCGTTACCGTTGCCGTCGTGGTTTGCTTAAGCTCTGTAGTGACAGAGGGGGGAAAAGCGTTTGGATGGTGGACTGCTAGACCGGAAATGGAGAAAAAGGTCCTCTCACAAGGCCTTCGTATGATACTTTAGACAGCGATCAATTTTATTTCCCTATAGGAGAATACAAGCAAATCTAACTATATGCCAAATGCAGCTCAAGGCCCTCCTGTTGAAAATCCTATCTGGATAAAAGCAACGTCTATTTTATATTACTAGACTTCGCACCGAAAGATCGTCAGAACCCAGCGAATCAGGTTTGAACTATTTTTTTTTGGGGGGGGGGGGGGGGAAACACTGTGCGTTACGATACATCTTTGGTTCAGTCTTAACAACAGAATGTAGTTTATTCAATTGAAAATTGCAGGTCTCGTTTGTATCTACAGTTTTCTTCTTCAACTCGTCGAACACAGGAGTCCAGCCGGGATGTCTCCAGTCGTCTGTTACTATGAGAAAATTGTACCCGCGTCATGAAGTGTTTACAAGAGAGGACTGGGACGGGGGTAAAACGGACTCGTCACTAGTCCACTCTTAAGTCTTATGAGACAAATTACACCCGCGTTTCTTGAGAGACGACTGGGAACAAGCCATGGCGTCAAATTTCTTCTGTTTTTATCAGTGGGTTATAAATTTCATTCTGATTGTGTTTCAAGCTCTGCACACTGTCTCTTGATTTCGTCGCACAGTTCTGCCCGTTTTATCGGTTCCTGAAAGACAAAAATAGAAAAGCAAATGAAAAGTCGCAATTGTTCAGACTGAAAAAGAGATGCATATATAATTCACCAGGTTGAAAAGAAACAGGAGGAGGCAGCGTGGCCGAGTGGTGAAGGCGCCGGACTTGAAATCCAGAGGTCGCGGGTTCCGGGTTCAAGTCTACTTAGCTGGAGTTGTTTCTTGGTACACCCCAGTTCAACTCCTCCGTCATGCTTGTAAATAGCCAACTGGTCTGCCTCCCGCCAGATGAGATTCTTAAGCCTAGTATGCTTACTTAAAATATTTCTTTGTTTCAGTTTAAGTGAATGAGAACTAGCTAGGTGTAGCTAAGCGCATTGACCACTATAAAAACAACAACAAACAAAAGACCAGCATTGTGTGGTTATGTTACCTCTGTTCTGGAGCTCATTTCTCTAAGAGTTACAACACCTTTCTCGATCTCACTTTCGCCAATGACAACACAGAAAGGAACTCCATTTTCTTCGCAGAATTGAAATTGGTTCAGCATCTTTGGGTTCTTTTTGTAAAATAATTCAGCCTTGGAAAAGGAGAGAAAAACGCAACAAACCATAAATTAGCGCTGGTAAAGGCAAATTGTGAAGACAAGCCAAGTGGCCCATCAGACCGGTAGCATGAAGCGACTAGGAGTATTTTTACTCCTCCCTACATGGGATGCTACATGTAGTCCATCGCAGGGTTACCCCCAGCATTAAACTCGCCGGTAGTGCGTACCCATTTAGACACCGGGAAGGAGACAGGCGTTGTGAGGTTGCCCAAGAACACAACACAGTGTCCCCGGTCAGGGCTCGAACCCGAACCGCTCGATCCGGAGACGAGCGCACTAACCATGAGGCCAACACCCCTCTACAAACTAGAGCTGGAGCTTACTAGAAAAGCTTTCACGGATATCACTTCTCTGTATGTCACATGTAACGGGTGGCATACGGGTGAGATGTCGTGGAAACCGATTCAACCTTGTACCAGATTGCCGGGTTGACAAGATATCTTAACGTCACAGCAGGCTGCACGAGTTTGAACGAACACTGAAACCGCCCTGGACGAGAATAACCCTTACTCTAAATCAAATGCCAACAGTAATATTGACTGTTTACTGGTGTCACTAGGTATAACTCCGAGCACATCTCCAAAAACAAGAGCAGCTCAGCACGCAGATCATCATGTTTATGCGTTCGTCACTAGTGAAAACCGAGCTTGATGTAGTTTAAGCGAACGTCAGAAAATTAATATCTTCAAATGGTTATTACCTTAATTCCTGCATCCCACAGCTGGCAGGCAAGTTTAAGGCGTTCATTTAAGAGATTTTTCTGACCGGATGCTACTAACACCTGCGTCTTTGTGGTTCGCACTTTGCCAGCCGCCTGCAATATCAACAAACATGATCGATCAAGTACCCTGGACTTCTTCACTGAGCAAATAAATAAATAATGTTACTTAAGTGTCACATGTATTTAGCACTGGTGTGCTAACTGGGGTCACTGTAAATAAATAAATAAATAAATAACCAAATATTTCAAACGGAACGTAAACTATTAAGAATCCCAACTAGTGGGAGGGTGACCAGTTGGCTTTTTACACAACGCCGTCGAGGAGTTGAACTCGGGACTACCGAGAACAAATCTAGATAGCGGTATTAAAATCCAATGCCCAAAACCACTCGGCCACGCCGCCTCCCCACACGGAATGGGTGATAAGTTAACACTACCAGGTATATGTGGAAATTGTAAAGTGCATCCTGAATAAGTTATATGTTACTGTACCTCAGCTTTAGCTTCCAGAATGGAGAATATTCTTTCAATTCCTATGCTTACACCAACACAAGGAACCTCGAAAATAAACAAAAATCAAATAAACAGATGTCAGATCTCTTAGCATACTCAAGTGTAAAGTTTTATTTTGAGCAGTGGCCAAAATATTTTAATGACAATGCATTTCTTTAAGTTGCTTTCCTTTTTATTGACGGGATAAACAGTTTACCTAGAGTATTGAGCAAATAAGTAAATTAACAACAAAAAAAAGAACTACGTCACAGTTTGTGCATCTTGAAAAGTTTAGCCTAAATTTTTCAAGTTCGTCGTTTGTAATCCAGAGACTGAGCTCCTTTAATAATCTATTGTCATGGAATCGAGTATCAATTTGAGTCTTAATTCACTTTCAGTAACTTTTCCAAGTACAGCAAATCTGACTGACTCAGACTCTAAACATTTGCTCTAGTCTGCCTAGGATGAGCTCCTGACAGCCAACGAGCATAAAAAGAGGGCCACTTTTTATCGATCCAAGCAGCATCCTCTACTCGCTTGGCAACAGGTGCATGGCTACTACCTGAAGTTCTGATTGACCAGTACATTGCTTTGTTTATGTTTACACTCACCATTTGTAAGCCGTCATTATGAGAACTGTTCTCTTTCTTTTCATCACACAGGAGTGTTACCCATTGAGTCACACCCAAGTGAGGTCACACCCACTGATTTTGCACCACTGAACTCATTATGGACTTTCTATTTCGAGTTAGCCTTCACTTTCAATGGATTAAAGAATGTGAAATAAAAATGTTTTGGGTGATTTTGTCAGTGCGTGCAAACTCGCTTGGTTGTGAAAACTCCAGCTACATGTTCATGTATGTACCTGATACAGTAGTTAGCCATGCCTTACCTTTTTTTTCCTGGGGTCAAACATCCCAACAAGGTTGTCATAGCGACCACCGCCAGCCACTGACCCAACACCCACAGGCTCACCTGGTAAAATAAGCAACCAGTGCATAAACTTTACTTTAGAATGTACCATTTTTGCTGTTCATTTCACTTTAATACCTTTAGCAGCCTTTCCCAGATCAGGTTGTTCTCCTGTTAATATTGCTTCATATATTACTCCTGTGTAATAATCCAACCCTCTGGCCAGACTCAAATCGAAAGACACCTGAAATACAAAAACAATTTATTTACTTTTTAAGGATGCTGGTGCCAAGAATGTTCCCACAAACTTTCCATGCAGCAAAGTAAAGGTCAACTATTGCAAAAAAGGTAAAAAGGGGGGGGGGGGGGGGGTGGAATTTTTAGTCTTTTTGTTGTTGTTGTTGTTGTTGAATTGGAGAAAATCAGTAAAGGAAGTGATCTATGAAAAGAAAAGCGGGGCTCACTGACAATTAGAGAGTAAACTGAAAGTGAGGTTAACGTAACCTAAACCAGTATCAAACACTGAACTTGCAGAGTTGCTTACATTTTTTTCCTTAGGGTGTTTGACATGTGGCGTGGCATGACACTGGGACATCCATCAATTATTGTCCATAAGTTACAAAGTTAACTGTGCAGTGAAAACAAATTTCATGTATGTAGTTACTAGTAGTGACTGTTTGCTCGATGGTAAAGGTAAAGTCTGCATGCGAGCCAAGTGGCCCATCAGGTCGGAGCTTATCCTGGTTTCTGTAGCATGAAGCGACTAGGAGTATTTCTACTCCCCCCTGGATGGGATGCTAGTCCATTGCAGGGTTACCCCCAGCATTAAGTTCGCCGGTACCCATTTATACACCTGGGTGGAGAGAGGCACTGTGAGAGTAAAGTGTCTTGCCCAAGAACACAACACAATGTCCCCGGCCAGGGCTCGAACCTGGACCGCTCGATCTGGAGACGAGTTTGCTTGATGAACTAACCTTATCTGCAATCGCAAACAAGTCAACATATTGAAGAAGAAGTTTCATGTCGTCTAGCGCTGCTTTTGCACTCTTGTTGCTGCTAAGAGCTTCATCGGCTGTCAGGAGTTCCACAAGTTCCATTCCTCCCTTAAGTTTTACGTATTCTCCGATCATATCTGCCACACTTGGCTCCAAACCCTTCTCTCCAACCATTTCTGCTTTCACATCTTCCCAAGGAAGCTACAGTACCAAAGAAAGAAATTGAAATGAATGTCCAGGAATGCTTTGTCAAACATCTACATTAGTAATGCCCAGGACAGCATCAAAACCATAAGTCAATAACAATAAGTACTGTACTGAATAATAAGGGTGCCCAATCTTTATGCTTCTCAGACTCCCAGCAGGGGGGTGGGGGGGGGGGGAGTACTTCCAGAAAAATTGGGTGGGGGTGTGTGGCCCACTTCCCAAAACATTCACCCTATTTAAAACCAAAATCTGCAATTTTCCCTATCCTATTTATGACCTGACCAAAAATTCGATACCCTATTTATGACCTGACCCTTTAATCAATACCCTGTTTCAGACCTGCCTTATAATTAGTTCCCTAGTTCAGACCAATTTTAAATTGCTGTAAACATAATTTGTGAAGGCTTTTGTTGACGGTCTTATCAATAATGATGAAAAAGTAGCTTTTTCTAAAAACATACCCAATTCTAGACTAGAGTGCAAAAACCATACCCTATTTCTGACCAAAATGGTTGAAAAATCTTACCCTTTGGGACCGCACATACCTATATAGCACATATAACGGAGTACCCCTGGGACTCAGACAATACAGACAACTTATTTTCCCAACCTATCCTGAATATACTTAGTTTTACATAACTTTTCCTTAGAATGAAGCTTTACTCAGTTCTTAATCAATTTACCTTGTCTAATTTATCCACGGCTGAACAAATGGATCGAAACTTCTCCTCTGGCACCCCACAAACAGCAAACATACCATCCAGCAACTGACGATGGTTAACCTGCAAGTTACGACAACAACAACATCCTTTATTTACCCTAATTTTTTTTGCTTTTTTTACAAATTGTTGTTAACATTATAAAAGGGCAAATAAACAGAATGAATGAATGAAAAATATTGATTGAAATTAATCAAAAGTTACAATTAAATAAAGGTAATGGCAACCTGAAATAACCAGTGGGTTAAAAATACCAGATTGCCAGTTTACAAGCTGACTATGAATACTGTGGTCAGACACACGCCGTGCAACATACACAGACACATTCAGTACATGTTCAAATCACATGCGTGCATTTAAAACACTTACAACCTGCAAATTACAATGTACTGACCAAGTGGAGTAGGAAATGAAAAAATTTTGTTGAGTTTTGTGTTCTGAATAATTTAACAGGACCACTGAACTGTTCAAATTCTAAGTGCAAGTGAAATGCACCATTATTCCTTCTAAGGAGTTACCTTTATTGTGAAATCTCCAAGTTTTAAATCTGTTAATATTTCTGATACAATCTTGACACACTCAGCATCAGGAATCATGGCGTCATACTGGCCAGCAATATCAATATCCTAAAGGAAATACAAGCAGTTTTTTTTTTTAATACCTTGTAGTATAATGAAATATGTTTGACAGGTCCAATACATTGATTTAAACCATAGCATAGAACATACAGCAAATCATTATACAGGAAAGCAGTTTTATACTTGGTGGTTTCACACCCTTCCCAATGTGCCCCGTGCATATGTTGCACTGATTGTGTTTGCCACTGTATTTTCTATGGCATGGTATAAAATAGTTACTAATAGGCAACACCTTGGAATGGGGACTCATTTTTGGGCAGAGGTAGGTGCAAACTTGGAGATGGCCAATTGTTTTATTTTTACATGTTGCTCCACCCAGGAGTATAAATGGGTACTGGCAAATTGTTGGAGAAACCTAACAAACTGCGGGGGAGTGACCTGTGCTGGACTAGCATCCTGTTCAGGGGGAGTAGAAGTACTCCTAGCTCCTTCATGCTACAGAAACTGGGATAAGCTCCAGCAGCTATGAGCATTTGCCTCCAAGGCTTCTTAAAATAAAAAAAGCCTTGGTGGAAAACGGGTATTTAGTGATTTTTGGCTAAAATTGAACATTGCCAAAACTGGACATTGCTTAACACACCTAAACAAACCCGCGGTATTTTTTTTGTTGCTAGATTTTGCTTCGTTTTTGAGATATAACGTACATGTATGCAAAAAAAGTCGGTTTTCCTAGCGGCATCTTTCTGTCAAACGTGAAACAAAAAAAACTTTTGTGTTTCCTTTGTTTCACTGAACAATGAATTTCGATTTGAACAATTTTGTTTTGTGTTGTGGTGGGCTGGCTAGGCATAAAGCTTCCCGTGATGTGTAAAGCATTCTAAAGCTCATGACTTACACATTGGTAAAATTCCCTGTACCGTCCCCTTGTCATGGCTGGGTTGTCTCGCCTGTATACTTTGGCAATGTGATATCTTTTGATTTTTTCAATTTTATTCATTGCAACATATCTTGCAAATGGCACCTGAAAACACTGTTAAGGTATCTAAAATGTTACTGCGAAAAAGAAATTATAAATTATGGTAGAGGGCAGATTTGATATCACATATGATAAGCCAATTTACTGACCTCTGGTTTATGACATAACAAGCTGGTCCTTCCTATAACAATCAGACCATTTTGAGAAATCATTACCAGTAAATAAATACTCTTCCCTTTTGTTTCAACAATATCAACTATGCTGTTATCGTATTCAGCTGCAATTTGATCCAGCACAAACTTGACGACAACATATAAAATGCAAAAGTTTTACAAGATATCATTCACCATTCACTATTGGCCAAATAATAAATTTTTAATGACAAGTACATCCATCAAGTAAAACATTGTTTCTCCACCTTAAGGATTACACTTATTAATTAATTAATTAATTAATTAATTAATTAATTAATTAATAATCTATTTATTTATTTCTACACCTTAAGGATACTGTCAAGTCATATCTTAGTGACAACAACTCTCCTCCTTGGTCAGCAAGATCATAGATTAATTTGGAGTCTTCACCATACTTTCCAGTTAATGTTTCCTACAAACAAAAGGAACACATGAAAATGAACTGTGAACGTTAGAAGTTGCTAAACTAACACACAACATCATTTTACTCAGCATTTAGATCTAAACAAATCTTTAAGCATTAGAATGCACTGCTGAAAACACACAGTAAATCAGGCACAAGTTTGGAGCAGCATTTCAACTGAGCTTTAAGTCCACATTAAATTATTTAGCATTGTTAAAGCTGACACCTCGTCTAACTGATTATGATAGTTTTAAAAACGCAGAGATACTTCCTTGCTCTAAAATTGTCAAGGGCCTGTTGTTCAAAGCCCAATTAAGCTAACCCAGGTTTAGCAAGAATTTTCGGTAAGGTTTTCTGTTCATATTGTTTGTCCTTCAGTTTTGAATTTAAAAAATCTCAAATTACACAAAACATAGACACTGACAAACATTGTCATACAATTGAAAAATTTAATACTTTGGTTCATGTTTAATCCTGGGTAAGCATTAACCAGCTGTTGAACAACCCAGCCCAGTATTCAAAGAGGTACTCTTGATTTGAATCATAAACATTTGGAAGTACTCAAATCATGGAATGAGGTAAATGTAAAAAACCAGAAACCAAACCAGATGACTGGATCTGGGCTGGCGAAGGAGTTTGTCCCCCAGCAAAACCAGGGTTACTATTGGTCCTGTGGTGAGCCAGATATCTACAACAATGGTGTGGGAAATAACTTACATGTTACCCACAAAATATCCAGCAAAAATACGCAAGACCACAATAGCTATTGCCCCAAATGTCACCACACAATGCCAAATTTAGACTCTCCTTAACCCTAACCATGTAAATGTCTGGCAGTGGACATGCAGTGTGGCAATTGGGAATAATATATGTTAATGACCTCTAAACAGATAACTGCACCTTCATTTCAAAGACCGGAGTATCAATCTGCTCAGCACCATGTCGCTCAAAACAACCGATGATTGCTTTAAATGCCTTCTCTCTGACAGCCATTTGCTTTGGGGCATAGTCCCGAGTTCCCTGCAAACACAAAGAGATAACAAAACATGTACAGATGTGCATGAATTACGATGCATTTAATGATGTTTTTTGAAAAGAATATTTAAATTTTGAATTAACACATAATTATTAACTATGACACAGTGCCCCTGCACAGTGCTCATGTTCGAAAGTCTGATATAGAGTTTGTCATGGGTTAATAAATCCCATAAAACCCTGCAGTATAACTTTCGCTCCTACTCTCCCAGACATAATCAATAACAAACGCTCCAAACATTAACAGGACACTGGTATAATTTGTGTATTGATGAGAATGAAAAATTACTTGCCCAGGAGAAAAATCTAATTGTCCTGGACAGCACTTTATTCACGCCCTGTTATCGCAGAGCTGAATCATCAGAATGAAAGTTTTATGTTATTTAAATCTCCAAAGTCTTTATCAGTAAACAAGCTTCTTTTGAGAAGCTTGAAGATATTCTTTAAACAATTTTCCCTTTATTTGAATGACCATACCTTTGGTGTCTTAAGGACAAACTTCTGGCTCCCCTGATCATTATCAATTTTCTTCTTCAGTTCTACTAATTTTGCTGTTTCTTCTTTTATCTGTGTTCAAAAAAGAAGAGAAAAAATGGAAACACCTGACTGCAAGTGAGCAATATACAGTTTGCTTTAATTATGGTGAGTAAAAGCAGCTCATTTTCAGTGAATTTAAGGGAGCACTTGTAAATGGAAGATTGCCAACTAAAGTGAAATCTGTAAGGACCTACAACTGCAACTTTAAATGTTTGTATACACATTAGCTACAAATATATGATACATGTACAATAAACAATGCACAATTAACCCTAAGCTAGAGGTGCCAATGCTAATCAGATCACTTTTTCAGTGACGATTTCTTTGGGTGTACATAGAGTATCAAGCTGCCACTGACCTGGTTGTCAAGACAGCATGAACAGGAAAAGGAAGAAGCTCGCAACAATTTAGGAATGCTTAAAATATTCCTGATCAATTTAGTGGACATCATCATAATGTCTGGAAACAGAAACCAAGTGTCACCAGTATTCTCCAAATTAAACACTACAAAATTTAGATCAATAACCAAAATGCAAGAGTATTTCAGTGAAGGTCATGACTGATGCCTAACACACACGTACATGTACAGACTGTTAATGATTGCAGCTGAATGGGCATTTGCTGTACAGATTTGTGGGTTGTGAATATAAGTCATGGTATAGAACCACTGAGATGATTTTGGCAGGAATTGAAACAAAAATTCCCTGAACACATTTTCTGTAAATAATATTACAATAATTATTATAATATACTATACTGACTGCTGAGTCAACATCGGTTGGAAGTTGGGAGCGGATTGCTGGCACAATACAGGAACATGCAAAAGTTATATATATTAAGTTTACACAGGTGTACATGAGCTATAAAAAGGCAAATATCTGAAAAAGAGCATCTCCTTTATTAACCAAAGGCCAGGGGCCTGTTTCTCAAAAGCCCGGGAAAAGTTTCAGGCCTGTAAAGCCATTTTTAGTCCATCTGTATCTAAAAACGGAGAAGTGTATATGCCTGAAACTTCTTGTACGAAGGGAACTTCTCTTCATATTAAGAATATGTGAATAAAACAGCTCAGTAATCATAAGGTTCAAGATTTTCCTATGGCTTTACGGGCCTGAAAAGTTAAATTCCGGGGCTTTCGGGAAACAGGCACCAGAAGAGAACAAATTTGTCACAGTACAAGATAAAGCAAAAAATGAAAAGCCCAAAATTGTAGTTTTCCTGCAATGTTCTAACATGGACTGATGGCAGGATGTTCATTTTTAAATTTTAAACTCCAACAATGGATTTCAAAGTAGATGGGTTGACTTTAAGCAAAAGGAAACAGAAATCACTTCCAAAGTAACCAAGTTTGAAATACTGTACAGTAAACAACTGAGAAATGAGGTGTAAATCCAAAGGATTGAGTTTGCAATATTGGAGAATTTGAAATAACCGAGTTTGAATTTAGAGCAGTCTCTAACTGTAGTTTTTATTGACCAAAGCTAGCCATAACTACACAAGTTGAACCTTCAAACCACCCTTAAAGTGCACCTAAACCCAAAATTTTTTTTTCGCTAAAACGAATCTAGGCTTTATTTGAAGCATTTGGGCGAAGAAATTTTTGAATTTGGTTGAATCCTCGATTTTCTATGCCCTTTCAAAGTTGCGCTTGAAGTGTTTCACGACCGCGTTTTAGGGAGTCTGGGGTGGCGGTTCCTGATGACGTCTACCCAGGAACCAAACACAACGGCGCCTCAGTCAACTCTCTGTATTTGCTGGAGAAAATGGAAAACAAAACTAATCGTTCCGATGTATTTTGGGACTAAAACGTCCAAGCTTTGTCTCAGAATCGTTTTGTTTCATCACTGGAGTCAGAGTTAAGTTTCGATTTGGAAGACACCAAAATAAACTTCGATCGAGCACGTTCGACAACTGTGAACTCACTGCTTAGAGCTTTGAGAGCAATTTACAATATTTCAAGCGACGAAGGGGAAGACTTCTTTGCCGACGAGCTGCTTGTATATTAGGAATGGAAAGCTAAATACGAAGTGGAAGAGCAGGCAAACGAAAAGCAGGAAAGAAAACTCAAGGACTGCTTTGGATGGTAATTTCGTCAACTATACATAAGATTCCCACTCGTGTTTATAGCCCGTTTACATTTGTCCTTAGCGAGAATGTATTTTGTCAAGGTATGATTGTTCTGTTAAATCCAGTTTGTGTTTTACTTTCTGTTGAATGCTTTATGTTTATAAGAGCGACGTACGTGTTGCAGTTTTCGAGACTTGATGACCTCCAAAACATTGGCTTCGATCGATTGAAAATCGTGCTGTTTGGATCTGTATTTTTGAAGCTGCGAGAACAAGGTGGAAGGAAACATTTCATACAATTACCGATTTCACATTGTCACACGTTTTAAGTCGTAACTCCAAATAACCAATGTAAATTGTTCTCAAAGTTTATAGTGAAATTCGTCGGATAAGCGAAAAGGATGTGTTCCCTAAGTGGTCCGCAGATAATGTTCTGCGGTCATATTTTCGACGCTATTGCACAGAATCTCTGTTGCACTGCTGATTTCCAAATCTTCGAAAAACTCTGTGAGTCCAACAATTTTGTTGTGATGTAATTCTAAAGGATTAATTTTCTACTTTTATCTAAATCGAAAGAGAAATAAGTGCTGGTTAGCGACGTACAGTTGCAACCTATTTACATATCAGTTAATACGCTTCTTGATCATGATCGGATCACACAACTTTGCCGGTTATGTTATAAATACTGCGGGATTGTAAGATATAGGTTGTCGGTAGTATTTCTAAAAATTTCTGGTCAGCTTTAAGCAGAAAATTTATGAAAATAGCGTTCGAAAGTCTGCGGAACAAATTCCAGTGAGAATTCTTTAATGGTTCTCACAGATTCAGTTCGCTTGTTTCGGTTCAACAAAATCAACTGTCGTTTACGTCTTTATTGTACCATTAGCCGATCATCATCAGTAAATTGTACAGTATATCTTTCTTTAAATCTGGAATATTACTGCAACAGCCGATAGCACCTCTGGAAGGCGTTTCTGCGCACTTTTCGAATGTGTATTGCACAATCCTGAAGGAAATGAGAGGACGTGAGATATCAAACCTTCCTGGGTAGACGTCACAAGAGCCGCTGGACCCATTCTCCTCAAACTCGGTCGTGAAACAAAATGGCGGTGTTTTGGAGCTATTTTCAAGATTTCGTCGGGGCACAGAAAATCGAGGATTTCACGGAATCCAAAAATTTTTCCGCAGAACTATTTCAAATAACAAGTACATTCGTTTAAGCGAAAAAAAAATTTGGGGGTTAGGTGCACTTTAAGCCCTGTGGCCACACTATGCTGAAGAAGTTTGAAAACTGCAGCCTTATTTACAATGTTAGGCCTCTGTCCACACTAAACCGAAGAAAATGTCTACTGAAAACGGAGCTTTTCGAAAACGTTCTCCAATCCAGAGAAATTTGAAAATCCCAGCTTTGCGTTGTAGTGTGGACACAAAAAATCGATGACGCACGACAAACGTGTGATTTCCCTACTCGAGTCTTTTCTTCAAACACAAATCCAAAATGGCGGCCAAATTGGTGCGTTTTCAAATTTATCCAGCGTAGTGTGGACAGAATACATTTGATGCGTCTTCAGAGTTAAAACGCTGTTTTCAATTTGCTCTTGCCTAGGTGGACGAGTCCTTGTTTTTTACCCTTGTTATAAGAAGTTACATTGACACCACGTGAAACCCATAGAATAACGGTACGTTCTCGAAGCCCTTAAAGGCTAAAGAAATTGGTTGAAAAAAAAAACAGTAAGAATTTACCTTCTTTTTAACTTCATCTGTCTGTTCCTTAAGCTTTAACTGTCTAATTATTTCTCCTTGAGTTTTAATCGCTTCCTGAATTTCACTCCTCGAAAATGGACTTACCTTCGAAGCCATGTTGTCCTACTGGCTAGCGGAAACGGTTTGTACGTCATGTAAATGCAATTTAGCCTCCCTTTCATTGGGAATTTTCGTAATGAAGGTGATCAGTTCAAGACGTTTTCTGTTTCCTGTTTCTTACGATGAAAGTTGCATTGATGAAACGTCAGACTGTTTAAAACTGTGTTGCAGGAGTATGATTTTTTCCTCTCAAATGACAGAAATCAACAAGGTCAACAAGAGATTAAGGTGGCTTACTGCAGTTTTGATGGAGTATAAGAGCCCAACTTTTAAACCTTTTGAAAAATGTACCAGAATGTTTTTGCTCTCCCAGATTACTATTTGCTAAAGTCTTCCACCATCATATGTCATACTTGAACAATTTAAACGTCAAAAAAGAGCCAAAATGAACGACCGCGTGCCTAAAGAAAGACTGGGCACTAGTATAGAGTAGGTTTTCAGGTTCCATTCTTGTCCCCATATATAGTCCTTTTCGCTTCTCTTAGCCGGCGGGGCCTTGGCTCAAGAATCTTCATTGGCTTCCGGTAGAACAAAGAATCATCTTCAAAATTATACTCATTATCTTATCTCTTCGTGGTGAAGCTTCTCAGTATATCGTAGCTCTGCTCAAGCCCTACAACCCAGCGAGAACACTTAGATGGTCCACTCAGAATCTTCTTTACAAGCCAAGTTTCAATTTAAAAGGCTACGGGGGCTGTTCATTTGTGTCGTCTCCAACTGTGTGCAACATACTTCCAAAAGATATTAAAGAATCGTCTTCTACGAACATTTTTAAAAGTAAACCGAAAAAGTGGCTTTTTGAACCAGCATTTTTAAGTTGAAGTTTTTAGTTACATATCTTTTTTAAATTTTTATCCGTTTTTGACATTTTCTTCACAATTTTTTATTGTAGGTATTTATTTATAGATTTAATTTCTTGTAAAGCGCCGTTGACGAATTGGGAAATGACGCTATGAAATTTTCATATTATTATTGATAGATAGTTAACCTTTGGATCCTGGTATCATCTCTTGCGCGAACATTTCGTGCAAAACACTGTAGCGCTAAAAGTTCAAGTTCAATTTATTTTATGCTTTCCTACACAATGAACTTTCAAACGACATTTCAAATTGGCTGGATCTTTAATTTCGTTATTTTAATATCAGTTTCCTTTTAAGTCTTAGCTACAAAAAGAATCCGAATTTTTTATTGGATGAGATCGGGCACACGTGCATATTTGTAATGAAGACTAGATCTTCGCTTCCCAACGCCCATGCATCATAAAACAGCTTTACACTCAAACTATTCCCTCTTGGCAATAAACCCGAATAAAATTCTTTTCAGGTGTGAGCTTTCGGACAAGTTTCTCTTTTCTCACAGCATACACTGTATATTCAAAGCACACAATCGCAACGTGCACGTGTAGTGCAGTCCTTTTGTGCAGAGCATATTTCTCATAGCTGGTCGGAATGAATTTTAATGTTGGTATATATATATGAAGAAGTGTAAGATGACACACCCAGTTTAGCGTCGGTCGCCGTTGCATTGCAGGAGCAAGAGCGAGGATGTCTTCGTTGATGTGCCTTCTTCAGGCAAGTTTATGTTTTCTCTTCCTCTCTTGAGTGAATTCCTTTTGAACTAGTCGTTAACTTTTCCTTTAGTTTCCCTAGCTTTTCAATTTCAGCCTTTTAGCGGTTCGATATTGCCTTCACGCTGTGAAAGTTTCGAGGTCATAATTAACATTTATTCTTAGGTGACACCGAAGACTGAATCATGATAAGTAAAGTTGATCATAAAATACTGAGTTACTAAAGTTTTATCCGTTTTATCGCCGTTCCTTTCCGAGCACGACCATTTACATTTTCTCCCAAACGATGAAAAGGGAAGAAAACTCTCTTCTCTCGCTTGCAGTTACTTTGACATAAAGAGAACATTAATCTATATTTGAAGAGAATTTCAGTCAGTTCTCTCAACCTCTCTGGTAGTCGCTTATAAGTTTTATTCCACAAGTTGAAGGAAGCTTATTATTAAGAGCAAAAGAGGTTCAGCAACACTACTGATTACAATTCACAACTATACTAAGTTAGTCAAAGTCTTGTCGCTTTTATTTGTTGCTTGAACCATGGTATTGTTGTTGTTTTTCCACAAACTGCGAACAGAGGCTGCAAAGGAACTGTACTAGAGTGTTATCAGCTTTGGCCGTGCGTTCACCACTAACGCTTTCATCACCAATTCAAATGAAGTGTGGTACGTCAAGTAATGAACGCTTCCAACTTTGCCTCCAACCATGCACTCTGCCACGCCATCACCACATCTATATTGCCTCCACCTTTGCTGCCATAACACCTTTGTGCAAAGCAGGTGAATCATCTCCAGTTCATGCAACTGATATAAGCTACGTCCTCATCAAGATGTGTCAGCTCATTGCTTGAGACTTCTCCTAAATACATGGAAGATGATGCTTTGTCAAAGCTAGGCAATCCTTGCACTGTAGTTCCTGTAAGACATACACCCAAACATCTTGAGCTAAATGCCAAAAGGAAGGAGAAGTCCCTGAAATGAGAAAAGGATCACTGACCATGACCTACTACCCACCCCATCTGGTGCTCTCTTATGGCTTAAAACATGTGACATCATCCCAACCAAGCATGCAATGAATCATTCTCTAATTTTCAACAGCCAATCAGAAGCTGTGCATCATCCAAATAAGATGTGTTGTCTGAATGTCAAGCACAAATAACTGTTGTTTTATTACCCATCTTTTTCCTATGACAAAAACGCCCATTCAGAGATTTGAATCCTAATCTTGGTGACCACAAAAACATCTGCTAACCATATCACTGCTTAGGAATTGTCCTTCACTGTAGATTCTTGAATCAACTTGATGGTACAACCAAACTCAAGGGGTACCATTCTCTGATTCGCCTGCCCCATTCCACAATCCACTACTCCCCTGGTCCCAATCTGTCATTCCCCATTTTCAGTCATCTGTTGCATAACTGCTTGCTAAAAGTGCTTGTTAACAAATGCCCTTTCCCTCCCTCACTTAAAAGTTCTGCGATATATTCAGTGAAGGGTGCTGGACTTAAATGGTGAAAGGTCTGTTTCACACAGGAAACCAAATCCCCCTTCCAGTTGTTATGGCTAAGAATGAGAACATTCCAGTGATGATTTCACTGGCTACAAGGCACAAAAGTCAGTTCCATTCCTATGGAATCAGAGAAGCCAGACGGATCATCAGCATAGGTGCTCCACTCCAGTTTCTGTGACAGGAAGTGACTAGGAGTGTTGCTACTCTCCTTGGATGGGATGCTAGTCCATTGCAGGTGTCATGTTGCCCTCACAAATTGGCCAGGACCATTTACACTCTTGGGTGGAGAGAGGCATTGAGAGGGTAAGGTGTCTTGCCTGAGAACATAACACAGTGACTCTAGCTTGGGCTCCATGGTGGACCTATTGATCAGGAGTCCAACTGATAAACCATTGAGTCATCAACTCCCAACCCCTACCCAACCCCAATCCCCCCCCCACCCCATTATCCTCTCCCAACATTAACAAAAAAGTCATTGTAATCAGTGCACACAAGTGGTGAAACCTTAAAATCATTTGTGAGGAATTCTGATTCAACACATCAACAGCAGGATATTTAAGCAGCAAAATTTAACCTGCCTTCAGTTGATACATGCAGTCAACTAATGCTAGCAGCTGGCAATGAATGAACTTAAGACTAACCAGTACTTCAGGCGTGAATAGTCCTTTCCTACCTTTCATAATAAAGTTGCCTGGTATGTCCAATGATGGGGCTTCTAAAGGAATATTCCAGGTTCTGTGTGACCTTATTGCCCGAAAAAAATTATGCAATGTCTGAAAGCGCGAGTGTTGTTCAAACGTACTCAAATTGCAGTAAAAACAAAACTGTTCACAGTTCTCACGTGTAATGAAACTGTTATCATTCCAAAAATAGTTATTTTGAAACCTTGCATTACTCTATTTACCTTGATCGACAGCCCAGTAAAATCCGAAACTTATAAAGGAAATGTTTAATTCTTCCTTGCACAAAAAATTCAAGAAAAATATTAAAACAGCTCTTTTCAGAGCCACCACAAAAACAAGTCTCAAGTGGTCCTCATTTGCTTTGATTCTTTTGTCACTGTTTTGTTGATGGAAATAATATTGAGCTTTCCACAAGATGCTTGGCAACTTTTTTGCAACTTCTGGTATTTCGAGCAACTTTTCTCATTTCGAGCAACTTTATGCATTGAGCAATTTCTAGTTTTCTATCAATTCTGAGAAATCGTAGCAGCTTTTAGTGTTTAAATTGGTTTTGCTTCTAAATTTCACAATGTTTTAGTAGACAATTTATGAATTTCCCGTGAAAAAGGAGCGAGATCCCCCTTCCCTCTGGGGCAGGTGATGGGTGCAAGATATGAACAGCCAGGCTGCTGGGTCAGCAGACTCCAGTGTCTCAAGGGAAGAATATTTACAAGATTAATATTGACGCGTGATCTTTACACAGACATTTTTTCATTTAAATTGAGGACTAAGTTATTTAGCAACGCTGGATACGCTGCAAAATAGCACAAAAATGCTTAGAAATCTTACTTTTGTTGTACAATTTGCATATTTTTGCATTAGACTAAATAAAGAAAGAGAGCAACAAAATGTTTTTTGGGGGGTTTTTTAGAGCAACTTTTGAGCAACTTTCATTACAAAAAGCAACTTACAACAATAACACACAACCTGCAGTGACAAACAGTGGCAAACAGTGGCAGTATCTTACAACGTGTGTTTGACTGACCTTTTCCTAATATCTCAAAGTGGTCCCATTTTAAGTTCTGACCAGATGACATGATGTGGTGTGCGATAGCAGATGCATGACAGCTACTTGACATAGCTTTAAAGTGTTCAGTTTTTCTGTTTTGTCACCCCAGTTTGTGTGTTATTTCGTATTAAGCTATGATGGCCAAAGAAAAAGGGTAATATTTAGATTTAGCCAAGCCTAAAAGCGGAGCTCCTGACTGAATAGTTAAACCATAAATGAAACGCACATATTTTTCCCTGGATCAGAAACTCAAAAAATGACCAATTGTGACCATATGATTGCTCAGTGTGTGGTTTCACTATTTCTTCTAGTTACATTTTAACAAACCATACCTAATGAGTGTACCCAAGATTGTAGAAATAATGCACACAATACATCAAGGACTTTCCATGAGACGACTGTGTAAGGAATATGTCAGAAAAAAAGTCAAAAACGCGTCAAGGTTTAATTTGGGCCAAAATTTTGCTTCTGCATTTACTCCCACCCTCTTTCTCAGAGTAATAACCTGGCTTGAGCCTGCAATCCAATAGAAAACCCAGTACCTGGTCAGCGGTTAACTTCAAAAAAACACATGACCTCGATGAGCTCTTGAGCTGAGCCCATGATATAGTCACATGATACTGGTCAGTGGATACCTTGGTTTGACAGCTGTCAATTAATTATACCATGGATGCCCAACATCAAAGATTTACCTATGGAAATGGTGCTACTCTTATTTTTCATGGTATGAGGCTTGGTGACTGTACAGATGTACGGACAGATGAACGTATGTACAGACAGTCACGTGACAACCAAAATTTTTGAGATTGATGGGTTACCAAATTTTCTAAGGTATGGGGCTCCACTCACGCACCTTTGGAGCACAGGAGCTCTGCTATTAACTTTTGAGCAACTTTTTGAGAAATTGCATGCGGCCCACTTTTTGGGAAATCTCAAGCAACTTGTGGAAAGTCCTAAAATAATATCCATATTGTGGATTTCCACATTAATTTAAACGATATGTGGCTTTTCTAAAACAGAATACCTAGATCCTCATATCATTTGACCTTAACTCCGTTTTGACAAGGCAAACGTCAGAGAAAGTACAGTAGCCTACAAGTAATAAATAAATAAATAAATAAATAATACTATTTATACAGGGGGCGATCTCGCATAAAGTGGTTTTCAGAATGGCCCTGTGGAAAATATTATAAAAATGTATACTAAAAACTATACAAAACAATGCTAGTCAAATGTAAAAGACATGATATAAATAAAATATGATAAAATTAATGCACGCGTTCCAAGTTTCTTTTTAAAAAGTCAAATAGATTCAGTTTCCTGTATTTCAAGACTTAAAAGGTTAAAATCAAGAGCTGCTTGGTATGTGATTTTTTGCTTTGCCTAGTTTGTTTTGTGAGCAGAAAGGTGCAGATTCTTGCCCTGGTGGGTATCATAATGGTGAATGGCATTATTTTGTTTGGCCTTGACTACTTTTCAGAATGTTTTTTCCAGAGTACTTTAGCTGAATCATCAGCATTTTGCCCAAAAAATTTCAAAAATTTCTGAAACTGGGGGGGCTGCAGCCCTCCCCGCCCCCCTGGCCCGTACACCTATGTTGGCAACCTTCACGTAGCAAGTCTCACAGAATTTGTACTCTTTTCCAGAAACAAATTTCCAGGACTTTTCTAGTACTCGGATTGATTTTTCCAGGACTCTAAAATTTACATTAACCCTTTCACACCTGAGACTTCAATTTTAATTCTCTTCACTGTTGGTCCTACATTTCTTATTAGTTATCACATAAGCTCTAAGAGTCTGGTGTAAAATCAAACAACATATCCCAGTAATTCTCTTTAACTTTAATGAGAAAACTATATTTACTTCAAGTGAAAGAGATTTCCAGCACTTTCTATGATCACATGCGATAGTGTCGTTGGCTTGATGGTTGCATGCTGGACTCAGGATCTGGCAGCCTGGGTTCATGCCCTAGCCAAGGATGCAAGTGTTGAAGGCATGGTTTATAATAGAGGCAACTTCTTGAGGTCTGACAAGTAATCCAGTAAAATCTATGTGTTGCTTTAATTTTGTAGCAGAAACTTCAAGTAGAAAACATCACATCTCCTGCATGAATTTGTCATTAAGGCTGATACCCAAATTTACAGGTAGCAATAAAACTGTTGCTTAATGACAATATTATTAGATAATGCAAAATCCCTCAATCAGCGTACAATGGACAGCAAACACACTCAAATGCGGGGGAGAATGTTTTGCAAATCCACCCAAATGCCAGAAACTACAATAAAATGAAGGAAGACAACTAGGAATTTTGAAAAAGCAATTAAGAACTGGCAAAACAAATAATCTACTTTCTATTGAGGTATGATGGATACTTGACCTGAAACTTAAGTTTGCCTTTCATATTTCGGGTTTGTTCAACCACATTTAGGTATTGTCTGAGAACAAATTTTTAAGACTGACGACGTGTTTTTTTTTTGTAGGAGTATTAGAATGTCATTAACCAGCATTAACAGACCAACTCTCTACAGTCATGTAGTTCATTATTACTATAATATTTTGGAAAGTCAGGAAACGGTCTTTCAACATACAGTCCCACCTTTTCCATCAGCTCGTTATTTTTAAGCAGTTGCTTTGTGGACTTATCATTAGGCATATTGAAAGTGCTGAAAAATAACAAACAGGCAAACTTTCATGTTAAAAGTTGGCCAAGTAAACACTTGTACACAAAGAACAACTGGTAAACAACTTTGCATGTACCTGTACAGTATTACAATCAACTGGTCAACAGTCATTGACCACAGCAACATCATTTCCCAAAGGAATAATCAGTGATATGTGTATCCCTTAATATCCCGTGCACGCGTGCACGCGTTTTTAGTGGAATTATCGAGTTTCAAACTTCAGTGAACCCAAGCCGCGTAAAAACGTCGGGTGCTAATATTGCCTGCAGTTTTGGCAAGGTTGATGCCCTATATTATAACAGTTGTGTTTCTGGGGATACACATATCACTGCGCCATGAAATAATTAGTGATATGTGTATCCCCTGCACGCGATTTCAGTTTAGATATTTAGACATTCGAGTTGCAAACTCCGCAAAACTCAACCTGGGTATAAACGTCGTAGCGAGTAAGCAGCCAGCACGTTTCGGGCCATTTTCTTCGATCAGGTAGATAGCCAATCTAACGGCTGTGTTTAGGGGATACACACTGAGATCGCTGCGCCATGAAATAATTAGTGATATGTGTATCCGCTGTTCGAAGTTTTAGTCTGATATACAATCGCGTCGGTTGGAACTCAACCAAACTCAAGAAATCCTAATCTGCTCCGTTGGGCGCGAATTCATTTCTGGTTTCTTCTACTCTTTACAGCGCTCGTTGGAACCTCGCAACCGAGTCGCTATTTTGTTCGTTGAATGCCCAGGCGCGTCTCAGTGTTTTGTGTATCCCACGGGGGATACACATATCACTAGTGATACGTGTGCGGGGATACACATATCACGGGGATACACATATCACTGTGACACCCGGAGTGTCCCGCGTGAATGCGTGCTCAGTCTCATTTGTCAGCGGTTTGCTTCAACGACAGGCAAAATAGGCACACTTTGTTTCTCTTTACACGACACAAAGTTTGTTTCCCGCCTACGTATGTATAAACCGAAGAATCCGAAACTTCGCGAACACTGCGCTTCCGGACCGGCCCTTCGGAAGTTCAACGACAATGAGTCCAAAATGGCGCGAGTCTGTAAAAAGCGGTGAAATTTCGTGTTTCTTGATAATTTTTGTGCTCTTAACTGCAGAATGCGCCGCCAAATATGTACAATGAGGAAAGGTTAAAAGAACTTGGCAGGCAATGTTTTTTCGGAGGCACCTAAGTGTGCAATGTTTTGTCCGATGTTTTGATGGATGGTTCGTCGCGTAGGTGACAAGTCAGTGTACATATCATTAACCAGTAATTTCAACGACAGATATTACATGTAAATGAACCTCGGATAACTGCGATTCATTTACTGGAGGTCAGAGATCGAGAAGCAGGCAAAACTTATCGATAAACAGCAAAACATGGCCACCACTGCTTGCTTGTGTGGGGAGTTTTCTTTTGCATAAGTTTTGATACGGCCGAGCATTGGAGCTGCGGAGAACCCGCTACTTCACGTTATATGACCTAAATGGTCTTAATTTTACAACGTCAGAGCACTGATAGTTTCAATGGAACAGCTGAAAGCTTGGTGAAATCTCTTGTTTGATCTGGTATAAACTGGAGTAACTTATATTGGTTTCACTGTACGTGAGGCGTGCTTGCATTAACTCTTTGATCGAAGAATACTCGTTCTCCGGTCGCGTGCTATCAGATCAATCCAGGCTACAAACTTCGCGCAAACAGAGCACTTGGTTGTTCACTTAGAACAGCTTGGATCAATCTCTCAAGAAGTCAATTTCACTACCATCATTGGAGCTGTTGTTTTGCTTGAATTAAAATAAACGAAATTAAAAAAAAAAACAATTTAAATTAAATTTTGCACTGCGTGCGGGACCAAAACATGGCAGAGGAGTATCCAGGCGAAGTGAACGACAAGGACAAAATTTTGAATGGAGATATCGACAGTAATAGAGTCCCTCTACATGAAGTACGCGAGAAAAAGAAAAAGAGAAAAGTGAGGAGGTCAAGATCTAATGAGCATTTACCGTCTTCAGATGCGCAAACTGGCGCATACTTGAGGCAAGTTTCAAGCTATAGCCATGGCGAGCAACCTCGACATGTTCAGCTGCCTCTTGAGCCTATGGGGAGTCGTGAAAAACTTATTCACATTCACGAAGAGCTGAGTAATACACATCCTCCTCCACGCCCAGAAATATTGCGTGACGAAAAAGATCTGAGAAAACTCGCCTTACATTTAGCGATAAGTAAATCCAGCGAACGGAAAAATAACAAATTTCTACATCACGATTACGTGTTAGTTCATAGAACAGGCGACAACAGAAATCTGCACGAGAAACTGAGAAAGAAATACGAGTCCGAGCTTCATGCACAAGGATTCAGAGTGGATCGCAAGTACACAGCGGAAAATACGTTCGTTGTTCTGCATTGTTCATTTGAAAGACTTTGTGAAGAAGCTGAACATGTGTCTTTGGAAATGCCTCTAGCTGGGGTGAGATAATTTGTCATTCTTTATTTTGATACAGGACTGGGGGTTTCCAGTTTTTTTTTTACAATAACTGTCTAATTTCTCGCACGCTGATTGGCTTTATATTTTTGTCATCATTAAGAGTACAGATGGATAAAATTTTAGTTTACGCAAGTTTTCAAGTTCAACTTTCAGCTGTCAAACTGTCAACTTTTTAACTAATGAGATTTTATGGACTTTTAGGTAGCTAATCAAAAAGCGAGAAAAGCTGTCGACAATTTTCACGTCATTTTGAATAAAATTCACTTATCTTTAGTTTACGGCGTCTTTTGCCCTCATTCCCTGCATTTGACCATTCTGGGGTCTTGTTATTGTAAAAAACAAATTTACAAGTTTACAAGTTTACTGTGGAACCACTCGTCTGCGGCTCGTGGTTCCACAGTCACTTTGACAATGTTATGACGCAATTTATCATCAATAAGAGGACAAACGCATGAAAAACTGACATCCATTTTTTAAATGGTTAATGATACTAATGTAACAAAATCAACAAATGCAGATGTGTTTTTTTGTACCCAAATTTTACTTTTGTAGAAACAACACAACCATGATTTTTGTTTCAAAGGGTGTTGTTTGGCGACCAGGTAAATTGCCAACCTTTGAATAAGATATGCATGCAAAACACAAGCAGCGAAATAAAATTGAGTAGTGAACAGCAAATAGTAGCAATTACAGTAGTATCAACCACAGAAGTTAATATTGGTTTCTGCGTGTTCTGATTGGTTAACTCAGAAGTGATTAGCAGCAGATAATGATATTATTCACCTCCAAGCATCACACAGCCTGTGAAATTTTTGATCATTTGTCTGGTTATTGTCAGAAATAAAGTAATTATTATTTTGGTCTGCTAGTTATTCAGCTTGTGTGGTATATATACTAGTTAAAACAAAATTTTATTCACCTCGATCTCAGTGAAAGTAGTGAATATTTACCTTCACTTCAGTTAATGTACATGTATCAAGCAGTACAAATCAGAAAGGTGTGTTATTGACAACTGTTTAGCGAGAGAAAAAAACAAAGACAAGATTAAAACCCTAAACCCTAGCAGTGATGAAATTTTATTTTGTGTTGTCCTTTTATTTTTAGTACCTTGTACCAGAGTCGTCCAAAAACAGTGTGTGGAAACAGTTTTGGGATCGTTTTCGAACTGATGATGAAGGTATTGTTTACATGTCGTAAACATATTTATTATACTTTATGACCATAGGAGGTTTGTCTCACAATTTGTTTAAATGCCATCTAACTTCATGTGGGATATTTCTTTAAAAATAAAGGCTTGGTTTTTTTGGAGGTAAATAAAATGAAAAATATTATTCATAAAATAATTTGTATGTCATTCAGTGACAGTATTGTTTTGTGCAATATGAATGATCCTTAGAGATCTCCTATTTTTGCTCCACTTAGAGATTAACACTCTCTAATAGACCATTTCTGTGTTACACCGTACATCTACCTTGTGCCTCTGTGGTAAAACAAGTCTTCGTGCGAAAGCATTCATATGAAAATGTGTTCCCCTACAGGTTCATTTCCATGCAAATCAAACTCACTTTCATATCATTGAAAGGTTTTGCATGAAGACTCATTGGATCATGTGTACTAAGGACATCTGCAGTCGAGTATCAAGCGATACTCTTGATCGATACCCTTGATCGACACCTCGATCGACATCCGGACTGATACTCATTGGACACACTGTTGACACTTGATCAACAGACAGTCGATAGTCGGCTGAGTGTCGACCGACTCATATGAATCAATTGAAAATTAGTAAACTGTCAACCAAGATGTCAATGGAATGTTGATTGAGTGTCGACCGAGGTGTTGATAGAGTATCGATCGAGGGTATCGATGAACACTTGACTGTGGATGCCTTTAGTACACATGAGCCAACTCGTTTTGAAACAGAAGCACGAGGTGGCCTATTTAATGTAAAATTCACTGAACATCATGACATAAGTTCTGCAGACTTCAATGTGTATTGCTTTTCCATTGCAGTTGATTTTGTCAGTGCTCCATTTTGTGTTTCAAAGTCGCACATTTATGAAGGAATAGAGAATCCCGACACGTTCTTTAGGCCTGCTCTTAGATCATTGTTGGTAAGTAATGTTCTTATGTCAGGGCAGGAAAAAACTCAGGTCCGATTGCCCACAGCAAGTAAATTTTGCTCTTGGACAAGTGAAAATGGAACTTTGGTGGTCCAGCGGGCAAGTGATTAATTAGTCTTAGTAGTCTGGTTAGTGGTAACAATTTCAAAACTGAAGACTGCAAGATGAGCAAAACAAGGAGTTGAGAGCATGGATTAATTTAAAATCCCAGCATACTTGATGCTAGACAGTACAGAGTACCTAGTAAATGATGTAGTTGATAAGGCATGAACCATGCATGTCTATTGGGCAAGTGAAAGTTTAGTGAGGGCCACTGGAAACTGAAATGTACTTGTCTGGCCCACTGGGCAACTGGATTTCAAACATTTTTTTCCTGTCCTGAATGTCACTGTATAAATATGGCTAGTTTGTCAATGAATGCTTGGTCAGGTCTTAAAACTAAAATCACTGATTACAAGCAATTGAGAGTTTCTTTTTAGCATTAGTCCTTTGTCGTAGCAAAGAGTTGAAGGGCTAGGAAAGGTAACATGAGCTTTACAAATTAACTCTCCTATCGGTGTATGACTTCAAGTTGATAAATACTGTAGCTAGTAAGTGTTTCAATAATTCAAAGCCAACCCTGATAATCTGTGATTCAATGGTCCAAGAACATTTTGTGTGTAGATGTAAAAGTTTTAACTTTCAATTTTATCCATTTAGGTTCACCACATTTTAACAGGTCTAGATATCAGAGACAAGGAAAGCAAGCAGCTTGGTCAAAATGCACAAGGTATTACTGTGTATACGTAGTTTGAAAAATTGTGTCCTTGTGTTTCTAAACTCCTAGTTGTGTGCTACATGTCAGATTTATGTCATGGTACATTGTATCTTGACTTGTTACCCATACACGTATATGTCGACAACAAATTCAAATATCTTTGATATTATGTGTGCATGTCTTTGCAACTACATGTGAGTTGATTTTGCTTTTAAAATGTAAGCCGTACCTGTGTAAAAAGACTGGATCATGTTCATCCACGCATACAGTCAACAGCCAAGTGTTGATCATCAATACCCTCCATCGATACCCTCAAATGACACTCAATTGATACTCGATCTACACTCCATCGACACCTTGGTTGAAACTCCATCGACATCTCGGTTGACACAGTCAACTACTTTTTGATCATTGCATATGAGTCGGCTAACTATTGAGCGACTGTTGGTTAAATGTCTACCGAGTGTCGATTGAGTATCGATCGGGATGTCTATCATACACCACTCAAGATGTTGATCAAGGGTATTGATTGAGGGTATCGATCAACACTTGACCATGGATACCTTTAGTACACATGATCCAAAACACCTGTATTTTTTATTTACCATGTATGCATATAAAGCAGTTGTAAGTACATGTATTCTGACATACTACTGTAACTTTGATTACTTTGTAGGTTTGGGGTACATGCTTATTGAGGGAGCCTACACTGATACATTTATCCTTCATGAGAAATCTGAGTACGACTCTCAGTTTCCATTGTCTGATGCTGGCGATGATGACAGCTTCCTCCATGGCCAGGATATTGCTGATCCTCGCAAGGCCTTGAACAACACCTGGCTGAAACATTTTAGATATCAGCCACTGTGGAAAATAAGGAATTACTTTGGGGAGAAGATTGCGCTGTATTTTGCTTGGCTTGGTGAGTTCATTTGTGATGCTCATTCAATGTATTGTTGGTGTCAAATAGACCATATTAAAGAAAAGACTTGTGGTATTACTTAGATATTTTATGGGGCATTCAGCATTCAGTAATTTTGTTTATCCTGAAATGATATTTTAGGTTTGCTGAACATGTCACTTGTTTTACCCGTGCTGCTTGGACTTGCTATTTTCTTCTGGGGACTTGGCGTAGCGTAAGTTATTATTCAAAATAAATCATTAATAGCAAGATAATATTGTAGTGTTATTATCAGGCTGTATGCATGTGTTTAAATAAGTCTTGCTCAAGATCCAAGCCCAAGCCAAGCCTGAGGTTTCTCTAGAAAGCCACTTGGATGCCTGTGTTCCCTGCAGTCAGCAGATGCAGACATGAAAATAAGCATGCAGTGACACATTTCTCCTAGGACACCTACATTTCAAATCTTTGCTTCAGGCCTGTGAACTCCCTCACATGCATGTTCATAGGCTTGGCTTTACACTGTACATTTAAGATTGTCTGGTAGCCATTTTCACTTTCGATGAGTTGACAAAATACAACATAAGTGAAGTGTGTCACATGTATCTGAGAATACAGCATGATAAAATGGACTGTCTAAAACTCTCCACTGTATTTCTGGATCTTGGACTAAGGTCCCTTCATCATACAGTTCTTTTAAGACATTGATGATTTTCTACATTCTTATCACCTCTCTGTTTGACATGTGTTGATATGGTAGGGAGAAACAATCGTTGATCACTTTTGAGATGGAAACACACTTTGGTTATATTCTTGATCTCATTCTGTAATGTGCTTCTGGACTGGAGTTGAGTAAGACAAGTTTTGTTAAGGTTGTGTTTGGCTTCTTCATTTTGTATTTCATCTCTAACTCTGAACTTTTTTAATGTAATGTTATTCCCAATCCCTTCTTCAACAAATTTACTGTTGTGGTAGCCTACTAGAAAGCTGCTGAATCAGCTCCTTTGACCACTACACATTTCCTTTAATGTTTAACATGATTTTGCATTTGTTGCAATTCTGTTTTACTAATCATTGTCAACTTAAACACTAATATACCATTTTAATGGAAGTAAGTGTTAAGCTTGAACCTGAACTTGTGTGCTTGTCTGTAATTTAGTTCTTTGTCTTTGATTGGTCTGTGTTCTAAAATGTGCCATAAAGCCAAAAGGTAGTTTCACCATTACTAGCTCCCAGTCAAGAGCTATGCTTACATAGGGACCACATATACATGCAGTTAATGTAACATCTGTGACAGCCCACTTGTGAATAACGTTACCTAATCCCATGTTATAATATACATCAACATGTATAACTTAAACTAAAAATGCTACAATTGCAGTCAGGGATGGACATCAGTGGTATACAATCAAAGGTTTGTTTGACACTGACTCTACTTTAAACCGACGAAGACTGATACTACTGATGTATAACTTGTTGGCAGACATTTTCTCTTCTCTATCTACTAGCACTCTTTTGCTCTATAAAGACTTAACAATATCTGGTAGGTGAGTTGTCTATCTGGCTCAACTTTGTTTTGACATTTTCTTTAACACATAATTTCTCTTCAAACTCCTGTTCTCTTCTTTCACGTATTAATGTTTGTTATACTTAAGATACCATTGTCTCCTGTCTGCTTTTCTTCATTGGCCCTTAAATGCCTCTTATAACTATTTTCAATCTGAGCCTTTTTTGTTGAGCAATAAACATCAAATTATTGATGCCCATCTTCTATTGGTACTGTTTAGAGGCAGCTATTTGTGATTCTTCACATCTGGTCTAACTTGTCTTATAGTAACAATAAGTAATAATTTTTATATTTGAATTTCCACCTCTGGTTTTCTTTGTTGGCACATGTATCATTCTTAATAATTATTGGCAGCCCTTGAACTATGAAACTCTCTTTCTATGATTAATGATACAGTCATTTCATGGCATTTTCTGAGTGCATCAATGCTCTAAACTCATGAATCCTGTGTTGTTATTTCTATAAGTTAAAACTTGCTTGTATACCTCAGACTCTTCTTCAATTCCTGACAAATGTCCTAGTCTAGACTACAGTTTTTGTAGTCAAAAATGCCGTTAATGCCAACTTTATCAAGTTCCGCTGTGGTGACGTTGAGAGGAAGGATAACAATTCTGTTTTTCCAGTCTGTAGTTAAATAACTTCCAACAGCTGTAAGACTTAAGTTTTATCATGTTATTTTCTAGTGTGGTGGATAATCCTATGGACGAGCAGGAAAATTCCACAGCAGTGTCAACCGTCACTCTTTGGGCCAAGAATGCTTTTGACAATGATGCAACACCGTTCTTTGCTTTGATTATTTGCTTGTGGGGTAAGTTATGACACAAACCATAGTTACACGTAATAGAGGGACATGGTTAGGAAACCTGGCAAAGTTCTTTGTTTGTTTGTTTATTTTGGGGTTGACCTTGCACAAAACCTGGCAAAACACAAAAGGTGTTTACTTTTCTCATCCGGTATTTTCCAAGAGAAAATTAATAGAAAACATGCTCTGCATTTCTATCAAGTTACTAAGAGACTCGTGGAAGTCTGGGAGAACTCAAAAAAGCTGTGGGAACAGTTGCTTGTCAGCTCATGTTCCCACAACATTTCTTATTCTCCTAAACTTCCACTCGTGTTTCAATAACTTGATAGGAACACGGAACATATTTTCTATTTCTCCACTATATATAACAAAAACGTTTGATATCCTCGTTTGTAGGGACAATATTTTTGGAGCGATGGAAACGAGCAAATGCGCGGTTATCATATCAGTGGGATGTGGACACCTTTGAAGAACAGGTATGTTGTAAATCTGAGTAACCTAAAACAAATTCATGGTGTGCTTGTTTTTAACACTAGATTGACTGCAGGTATTTATTTAACCCACTGATTGTTTTCTAACCTTAGGAACCAAATCGCCCTCAATATTATGGCACAGTCATGAAAATGGTAAGACTGTAATTTTTTGTTATCTGCAAATTGCTTCCTTGATGTTACTGCTAGTCAGTCATTGCTGCTCTCGTAACGTAATAACTAAATAATTTGTACAAAGAGGTAGTTGAACCAAAATTTTGGGGTAACGTAAAGTTCAGGTGTAAGAGGTTGCCCTATAATTCCTTTTCAACTCGGTTTTGGATGTATGTATTGCTGTCAAATTAAATAAAATAAATGAAATAAAACTAAAAGTTAGTTAATTAAAACTCACATTGTTTCAGTTCCATTTATGGTGTAATTTCTTCCGTTCAGGACCCAGTGACAGGAGACGAGATCTCGGTTTACCCAGTCATAAGAAGGTTCTTCAAGATGTCTGGCTCATTTAGCGTCATGTTATTTATGGTAAGATCATTACTTAAGTACATTCTAGGTAAGGTAAAAAAGGTAAAGTCTGTATACGAGCCGAGTGGCTCATCAGGCCGACGTTTATCTCCTGTGTCAGTAGCATTAAGCGAATAATAGTATTTCTATTCCCCTTTGGATGGGATGCTACTCCATTGCAGGGTTACCCCGAGCATTAAATTCGGCGGTACCTATTTATACACCTGGGTGGAGAGAGGCACTGAGGGAGTAAAGTGTCTTGCACAAGAACACAACACGTTGTCCTCGGCCAGGGCTCAAACCCAGACCGCTCGATCTGGAGGCTAGTGCACTAACCATGTACATTCTGCGTTAGCATTTTGCGTGACAAAACAAATTGTTTGCAGAGTTCTCCCATGGTAACACCAAGGTGTTTTCTGTGTTTTTGCACCAGATCTGCTTGGTGCTGGGCAGTGTTGTTGCGGTGATAATTTACCGAGTCATTGCCAGGGAAGATCTGTTCAAGAGCAGAGGAGAAGCTGGTTTACTGATGGCCAGTGTTACTTCAACGTTTATCAACACCCTCTCTATCATGATCATGGGAAAGGTATGTACAATCACCTCATATTTATGCGATTTACAACTAAGTGCACTTTTGGGGTCGGGCAATAAGTAAGTCTTGTATAATATATTTATAGCTACTTGTACGCGCATTCATCCAGTTGGAGAACAAGTCAGTACGTACATTGTATTGTGTTTTGAAGCAAGGTCTTTGTAGATTCCTTGAGTCGGGGACCAGATAAGTTCTCTCCAAGAACACTACGTGGAGTGCGTGAAGAGGTCTCCGCTAAGTTTAAAATACAAAGAGTTGTGTTCTTTCGAAGGAAGAAACTTTACTTATTTTACCTGGTGTTGACGTAGTGTAAATTTGTCCTTGTTGCAGATTTACCAGAAGTTAGCAGTGTACTTAACGGACTGGGGTAAGTGAGGCAAAGGAACTGAACCAAGTTGAAAACAGACTTTAAATCTCTTTTTTTTTCAAGTCCTGTATAGAAGGCAGAACGCACGCGTTTTTTTCCGTTGTAACCTCTCTCAGCTCCCAGTCCACAGTAGGAAAAAAGATGGCGGATGTACATTTTACCACAAAGCCTTGCGAACCTAACACAGCCTAAAAGGCACAAAGAAAACCAAATTTTTACAATATAAGGACATTAAGTAGCCTAGGTTTGAAGATTGTATAACGTTTCTGTGCGTTTTTACGAACGTTGTTAAGGTTTTCGTGCGCTAAGAACTATGGGTAAATGTACCAGTCGCCATCTTTTTTCCTACGGGGGATTGCAAAGGCATAATGTACATATGAAGCCTGAAGTATTTTGGGACACTAATCCTGATAGACTATCGGAACATCAAATCTATTCTACAGTTTGTACTTGAAATATTTTTTTGTCGAACAAAAGTAGAGCTGTGTTCATTAACAGTTGTGCTTTTCTCAACAGAAAATCACAGAACTCAGACATCGTACGAAGATGCGCTCATTATCAAGCTGTTTGGATTCCAGTTCGTGAATTCATACACTTCTCTCTTCTACATCGCTTTCTTTCGCCAGGTACAGGCTGTATGAATATTGTGCAGGACCAAAATTTACATGTATATTAATTAGTTATCCGTGTATTACCAGTTGTGGTCAACATCTTATTTCTCGATACAATTTTAAAACATTGTCCCACAGAAAGGAGGGGAAAGTGTTAGCGATTTTACCAGCTGTATCTACTTTGCTGCGTTGTTATACGCAGTGAATTAATCTGTTTTGTTGCATTGTTTGACTCAGGACACAAAGGAAACAGGCGTCATCGGCAAAGGGGAGAATTACAGCGACGAGTGTGGTGAGAACAACGACTGCATGACACTGCTGTCACTTCAAGTCGCCATGTTAATGATCATGAAACCTCTTCCTAAGCTCTTCTCGGATGTCATTAAACCGTAAGTATTTACTTTGCTAGCCTCTGTTTATCGTCCATTTTCTGTTATTTTTACTTGGAGGAGATAGTTAGGCCTTTTTTTTTACTTCCAGTGCATTTAAATTAGTGCTCAGTAAAAGCAGACAAGCAGACTGTGAACTGTGAAAACGGTTTACTAGTCGATACAAATTGTGTATCAGTCTGAGAGTTTGTAAAGGCAATTTAGAACATAGAAAGTTCAACGTGTTGTTTTGCGTGTTACTTTATTTTTTGTATTCACGTTATAGTTTGACAGGGGACAGCTTTTAAAGAATATTACCACGATGTATTACGCTCGTGCAAATCTATTGTACTGCCTATTGAAACGCCAATGTCGTGGGTTTCTAAGGGAGCTACGTCACAGCTTGCGCTTCTTAAAAAGTTTAGCGGACATTTTTCAAGTTTGTCGTTTGTAATCCGCGTTAATCTTCTCCATCCTTAATCATCCCGTGACTGAGCTCCTTTGAATTATAACTTTTCATTTGTTCTTCTTTCAGTTGGTTAAAAAACTTGTGGAGAAAGAAATGTTGTAGAAGCAAGGTTGCAGCGAGTGGCGACATCAGGTTCAACGTAGAAGATTACTTGGAAAGTGAGAGATGTAAAGAAAAGCTTGGGGATTTTACACTCTCTGAATACAATGAAAAAGGTATACTCAGTTAAAACGTATTGTGCAATCACGTGCGAGTTTGCTGTCAATCACGTGACTTTCGCGATCGTTACCAATCATTTGGAAACCGGTTCAGTTTTTACCCTTACGTCGTTATTTTCATGCTGTTATTGTGACATTCTATCAGGATGTTCACACTGCAAACATAACGACGGAACGTCCTTCTTATGTCCTCATGTTTATTTGTGTCGTTATGTCGCTAGTGTGAATTGGGCTTTAGGCTTGCTAGATGCGTCATAGCTCGTCATAAACGTGACGGTATTATCACTATGTTGCCCTAGACTTAAAACTGGAAACTTAGCAAACGGGCGACAAAAGAGATTTCAAGAATTTATATCAAAACATTGCCAACCGGCTACGGCTCTGTAATGGCCCTAATATGCTGTACATAACTTGAGTCCTTTTCTTTTTTTGTCGTAAATACATAGTGTTTGTCAGTAATCATTTCATTGTTTCTTACTGGTGTGTGATTATTGATTTCTTTTATTCCTTTGCAGTGCTGCAGTATGGATTTGTTATGGTAAGAGGCTTGATCGAAACTTGAATGAAGAAAATTAGTAAACATTTGCTTGGAATGACCTTAGGCCTGTTTTATTTTCCTGAGAAATCTAGCAAAGGTAGTTTCTACAGTAACAGTACCGTGGTGTAATGCCTGAAAACAAAAACAAAAACCAAACCAAAACACGAATTTATAGGTACAAGGAAAGAGTTTAGGAAATAGAATCAACTTTTGTGACGATAACAATAAGCGATGAAAAGTCAAGCCTAGACTTTCTATCGCTTATTTTTAACGCAAAATTTATCACTAAGAAATTATCCATTCAGATTGAGCTTTGTCTGGTTTATAGCGGACATCACATTTTTGAAACTAAGAGAGTTGTAACGATTGTATCTGATACTTGAGTTATATGTTGAGATATGGCGGACGCTTTCTTTTGACAGCTATTTGCCGCAGCGTTTCCGCTGGCCCCACTGATCGCACTGCTGACAAATGCTATTGACATGAAGGTGGATGCCAGAAGATTGTTGTGGACAAACAGGCGGCCTGTCGCCTTTAGGGCTGAGGACATAGGTTGGTAAATTTCCTTACTTTTTACAAGCCCTCTTGAAATAGGTCCTTGCCTTCCCACACTTGTTACCAGTGATATGTTCTTTCCTAGAGTTACGAATATCCCAATACAGTGGAACCCCGACTTACGGTCACCTCGTTATTACGGCCACTTTTTGTCCCCGCGAAACGTCTATACATTTCCGTATACGAAAACCGACCACATTCTGAAATTCCAACCTGTATAATCCTTTATAATTTTACCCCGTTTATACGGCCACTCAAACCAGTTATGTCATCTTTCCATTGTTAATATTGTGCGACTGATTGAAGTTTCATTTTCTTTATAATTATATCTGTATTAAGGATGCTTATTAAAGATTAGTTGTTTACAAGTGCAGTTAATTATGATACATCTGCTAAGACTTCACTCAGCTTAGACCACTCATGAATTTTGACCCTACCCTGTTAATACGGCCACCCCGCTAATACGGCCAAATTTTCATGGCCCGTTGGTGACCTATTAACGGGGTTCCACTGTTCTTTTTTGTCGGGCCCAGTGATCGGCTCTCTGATAATTGTGGTCTTAGGTTTTTGACAGCAATGCAGTTACATGAATGCCTTGATAATTTAGCGCTGATCATTTACATTTCAGGCATGTGGTACAGCATTTTAGAATTCCTTAACGTAGCAGGCGTGGTTACCAACTCATTTTTAGTAGCATTTACGTCATCATATGGCCGTACATGGGAGGGTGATCCATCAACTACTAACACAACTGAGCTGGTATTCAACAACGCTACCAACACAACTGAACAGGTTTTCGTCATAACTCAGCACTTAGCTGGACCGAGCAGGCTGTGGCTCATTATTGGATTTGAGGTTCGTAAGCTTGTTGGAAACCGCCTTCTCAAACTCATTAATAATTCATCAAGTTAAAACAAAGAAAATCACAACCGTGAAGGAGGTTTGGATACCCGGTCTTAATCAGCTTAGATTTTGACGATTTTAGTTCTCCGTTTACTCGTTAGTTTTTGTTTCATCAGCTATCCAAACACCTCGAATTTCGTCAAAAATACTCCGCTGCGCGTCGTATTTTCAACTCTCTTCTCGGTGTTTGGATATCCCCATGAAATACTGTCCCTCGTGTTATTACGTCCACAGTTAGAGACCGTTTTTTCATTAATTTTAATACCTTTAACTTTCCACTGATTGCCTAATCACTTGTAGCACTTTCACTCCCAGATACTGACATTTAAAACAATTGAACAAAAATAAATATAAGCCCACAGCCCACTACGGACCTATTTTTTTAAAGACCTTGTCATACGGGAAAGACGGCAATTTCGTCTAAGCCAAAGCTTGATGTCGTATAGTTCAAGGTT
>NC_138153.1:3499800-3657300 GCF_964199315.1 Orbicella franksi
TATCAGGTAAACTTAGACTCACTTTAAAAAAAGAAATATACGCTTTTCTAATAACCACTAACCTAACGATAAACTATTTATCATAAATATTAATTAAAAGAATAAAATGATTACACACCTTGATAAAAAGGCTCACACAAGATAAAATGAACTTAGTTCTCATTACAGTCACACATTTGGATGTCTTTCTCCTGAATGACTTTGAAAATCCTCCCCCATTCAAAGCATTCATAGAGACGACGGCGCATCGTGTGCCGGAAAAAGTTTGCTTGATTGTGCTGTGTCCTTTATAGTGCGACTACTCGAGCCAGGCTACTTAAAAGACTTAATCAATCAGAACGTTACTTGAGAACAAACGATAGCGATCTTTTTTTTCACATAAACCAGTAACATTGAAGAATGTGAACAATAGATCTTAACAAAATTGAAAACTCAACAAAGTGCGAGGTGTTTCGAACCTCTCAGGAAACCTTGCCATTTGATTGGTTAGTTTCGATCCTACATTTTGTACGCTTTTCGACGGTTTCGGTTTAGTTGTCGCAAAATGAGTTTTCAAGCTTAATTTATAATTGTGATAATTCACCGTCAAGGACTGAATCTCTAAGAGTGTATATAACGCAGAGGAGTTGATAGTGCTTGTGTTTTCAGGTCAAACAGACCGTTACTTGCCGTCACGAGAAACTACCAGTCCATTGGTCTAAGTATACTTTTTGATTGGTTCGTGTTCTTCTAGGTGGCCCGGCTCGAGTAGTCGCACGGTAAAATTATTTCATACACTTCACAAATACAGTCCTGTCATATCATTCATATCATTCTTGGATGACCACTGAAGCTGGAAAAATGTTCCGTGATTCCTAATTATCTATTTGCTTAATTTCTTTTTGAACTTGAGAGTGGAGAACCAGCTCCGAGTTTCGTCTATAAATTTGGCGCAGTTATCTGTGATGTTTAAACGTGGCGCTTTCGAAAACGCTGAGTTTGGAAAAGGATCATTTTGTAAAAAAAACAATGATGATCGCATAACGAAGCGATCGCCACTACGTCTTCGCTAACTTCGGTATTATATCAGCACCTGGAAAACTAGTGCAAGAAAATTCTGGCAGAACTTACACGCTTAAGGTATTTTCTTCCTGGTCCGACTTTGCATATTGGCTCTGAAACTTGCTTTTGACTAATCAAAACCCCAGAATTCTCTGTTTCCAATTGGAAACTTTAATCTCTTCTAAAAACAATGCTTGAACTTTCTCTAGCGAAAAGCCAGTTAAAATTTCGCTACGCCATGGCAAAGTAGTTTAGTTTTCGCATCTACTGGTGCTTAAATTCGCTTGAATTTTTCCGGCAAATGAATTCTGCAAGGATCACAGACTGCAAGTGGCTGTTATAAAAGAATCTTCCCGTCACAGCTGGTCAACACGTGATTTAAGGTGGAGGGGGCAGGTCATCAGATCGAGGCTGACCTATGGCATACTGCTGTAGAATTTCAGGGGCGGCTTTGTAAGCGGTTGGAATGTGCAAAACAATAATCTTGTCTTTATCGAGCTCAAAATGCACGAAGTCTTCTCTGTTCAGAAGAGTTGGGTCTTCCTCTACGCCTGAACTCGTATCCACTGTATGTGTTGTCGACAAAAACAGTGAGTCCGATGAACAAGAATCCGCTTTCACGAAGTCCTGTTTTCTACACTCCACGGCCGTGTTCCTGTAATGGGCCAAGGAAACGTTCTCACTCTCACAAACTAAACTTCCTCTCTCACTGTCTTTCTTGACGTCCTCTAAAGTTTTCAGCTTAGCGCAAGAGCGACTTTGATCGGAATCATCAATAGCACCGACCTCTTTCAAAGGAATAATGTTGTCGCTCTGCCTTTGGTTTGGTTCAGAGCTTTTATCAACAACCGCCGCCGCCTGTTTTGAAAGGCTGTTGACCTTCACACAGCTTTCAGTAGTCAAAATGTTCTCCATTTTGTCGCCTGGGTCTTGAGAATCTTTTGATTTGCTAAAAGGCTTGGTTATCTCATCAAGGACTGACGCAAGCTGCTTGAGATTTAGAATTGGTCTTCCGTTGACTTTGAACAGCTGTAAATTTGCCATTGTCTCGTAGCCAGTGGTTAACTCAGAGGCGAGAACCTGAAAGTTAATCACACAAGAGCCGTCAGTATTTTCTTTCATTCCATTTCGGGACCACTTTTTTGGATGCATGAAGATAACGAATTGACAGTTTCCATAAGATAGACTATAACCTGTTATAAACTAACTGAGATACTACGCGCGCGCTCACTGGTCGATAGGTGTGTTTAGACGAGAGTATATAAAAACGGTTGTGACGTTTTTGATTCGGGCGTATTTTTGAGGAAAATTTTTAAAAGCATTAGAGCACTTTTTTCGTGTTTACATAGCCTCATCTAAACTCTCGGAAGGCTGACTGGGTCTCGAGTTTGCATAACTGTCTCGAATTCTCCCAACCTCCCTTGTGTTTAGACGGGGCTATGTAGACACGGAAAAAGCACTCTTTCGCAAAATCATCCTTCTTGCTTGCTTGCTGTCCACGCTTGTTACATGTAAACAAATATGACATCAGACATTTGTACATGAATTATTCACCTGACTCAGTAGAATGACTTCCTGCCCAGTTTGATTCAAAATGCCATAGAGAACACGATCGCAGAGTCTTATAGGTGCCTTTCGAGCCCAGTCCTTGCCGTATTGATGTTGCATGTAGGGCTGGGATAGAGACACAAACACCAGGCCGGCATATACCAGATAACTAGAGAAAAAAAATAAAAGCACAACGGTTACTAGGCGCAAGTCAAATTATAAAACAGAGATCGTACATCATTTCGCGTGTTTTTCTACGCCATTCGGACAAAGATTAAGTGCAGAAACATTGTGTTCCTTTGCGTTTTATCTGTATTTTCACAGGCAGAGCTGTTTAGTTTGTCCACTGACCCTCTATTTGGCTTGAGTTTGTCGAGATCGCAAGCTTAGCGAAAGATTAACCCAGCGCGTGAGAAACACGCGCTAAAACGCAAGGGGGTGGGTTTTCGGAAAGATCAACAGACAGACTAGAGCTGTTTGACTGTCAGATCTTCCGGCAAGTAAGCCTTAAGCGAAAAACGTATGTTTCGCTTGATGTTTCGAGCTGCGAAAACAACAGGTGCAAAACAGGCTGCTTCCACAGTCTACTAGTCTACTAGTAATATGAATATGTATTACCTGGGCCTCTTGTCGTAAAGTTGAGTTGGAACAAGCGATGTTATCAAGTCCAGCTTAACTTCAACCTCCATAACATGACCTTGTCTTAAAATCTTCAACTTACAGATGTCGCCGATGAACATTTGTGACAGTTTGTAATCAAATAAGATGCGCTCGTTTCCTCGAAAATGCACCTAAACAAAACAAATTCAAGACAGAAACAAAACTGATTATGTTGACTTGGGTAGCGCTTTGAAAACATTGAAATATAGTGAGCAAGTGGAAGAGAAGAGAAGAGATCAGGAGCAGAACCAGAAAATTCATTTAGGAGGGGCCAAAAAAATTGCGCCGGAACGCAAGCTATCCCCTCGCACCCCCTCCATCCCCCCAGCTGAATGAAAAATTCCGCTCTAAAGACAATTGATCTATCTTTTTCGCAAATACAACTAAAAAGGGAGGTCGTGACCCATTTGCCTCCTCTCCGCTAAATCTGCTTCTGGAGATAAGACACTAGCAATTGTAGTGCCAGTACGTGGCACATAACCGAAAATTCAAATTACATGTAGTTTGCCGCCAAGGTTTTGAAATTAATATACAGTCCCACCAAAAAGGATTTCCATTCTAATGAATTTAGGCCGTAATTACGTATTTTGTTTGACATAGTTTTTGGTGATTTTTATAGCATAGGTTCACAGCCAAACAGAACCAAACCTAACTACTCTTATGAACAATTCACAGAAAAATGCTCTTAATTATCTGACTCTTACTGTTCATTGCATCTATGTCCTGATTTCCTTACCGTTCCATTATCTGCGATAACTTCTTTATCTACAGCCATGAGAACATCTCCTCGTTTTAACACACTGCTGCAGCTGAATAGTGGAAGCACCTTTGTAATGAGAACTCCCGTCTGTTCCATTGACAGCTGAAAGTAATTCCTCATGTGCTCGCTTTCAATTGGCTGCCATTTGATTCCAAGCCGGCAAAAACCATTATACATGTCGCTTTTTTCAATATCGCCCAAGAAATGTCTTATTACTGTCACCTGTCAGAGACATTAAATAGAGCGTTATTGCACCATTGACATCATTTCCTTATGAAGAAAGATGGAAATTGTAAAAAAACCTGCGGGAAATGTAAAATCAGCCCAGTGGGGTTGCCCTGGAGACTGGTTATACATTAAAGTGTGTGACGTATATGAGTACTAGTGACCAATGTCTGATTGTCAGTCAATTTGTCTCCAAGAAGAAAAGATGATTTACAAAGAGGTTCTACTATACTCTGGGATTTAAGCCAATTTTAAGTGCCAGTTTGCAGGCACATTCACATTTATCTGCCATTTTATGGTTAAAAAATTACCGCACAGTTGTGGGAAACAATAAACTTAGCTTGTGGTTTTCCGCTTTTGTGTGTTTTTTGGGTCATTCAAATAGAGTAACGAGAGCCCTCAAAAGCTTGTACTTTTTCACGTCATTGTAAACATCTTGAGCAATCTTTGTGTTAGTGAACAGTCCATTAGACATCAACTTTTTTGTTCCTTGTCAATGCATGGAGTTAGAAACAATTTGTTCTGTTCTTAAAATCTCATGGTCTTTGTGAGTCAGAAGAAATTGTAGAGTGTACTGTTAAAAGAAAGGTTACATGTATGATGATAATCGTCCTACTAGTTTGAATTTTTAGGAGAAAACGATAGTGGTCTGCTGTTTTGAAGAACAAAATATGGCAGTTTACAGAATGAACAATCCCCTATAATAGATCCTCTACAAAGCATGTATTAGAAATACTTACAGGTATAATGTATCCTATGTTCTCAGCATTATCCAGAGTCTCAAAAGCAATCCCAATTACTTTGTCATCCTGGAGGGCAGGGCCACCACTGTTACCACTATTTATTGCCGCGTCAATCTGTTTGAAGTAAAGAACACCACTTAAAGATGGTAGCTGAATGAATGAATAGTTAGTCAAAAACTAAGCAAAGTGGAAAATTCCTGTTTCTTGTGACATGGACTACATAAGTATTAGCCTGCATAGCAGCCGTTCAAAGGGCAGGAACAGGTACACAAGTTTACAAAGTCATGTACTTATATCAAAAAGTTGTGATTTCATCATTTCATTGGGGATATACCACAGTGAAAACCAGCTGGCCCTTGCAATAACAACTCAGCACTCCTATTGACTAATATTTACTGATCAATTTCCTTTTCACACTTTAGAGGGATGCACAGTGTACTCAATGCAGCACTTGATGTTTTGACCGCTGTATGCCCCTAACAGCCAGGAATTTCTTTAACAAAAGATTCCCGAAGGTTTGTTTCTCAAATATCTATTGAATAAATTACATAAGTGTAAGGTGTGGTAACACCAGCCAACATCTTCACCTGTAACATTGAGTGAACCCAGCCATAACAGATATTATGGCTACAGCTCTTATCAACAGTCCTGACATATCACTACAAAGTAACAAATGTAGTGTACATCCCAGAGGGAGAAGTACTAACTTTTATGAGCTTGGGACACTAAAGATAATCTGTACAAATAGCTAATTTGTGTATCTTGTACCTGAATGGCTAGCAGTTCTACAGCAGAGTGTGCATAGCGCTGAATTTCGACTCTGGATACCACGCCTCGTGTAACACTGATGTTGTCTCCACCAGTCGGGAAACCAACGCAAACCACATCCTCTTCAAGGGCAGGGATCTCGCCAAACTCCAGTGGACATAGATCCTCCCAGAAGGTCTCATCTGCCACACCCAGCTATCAAGATACAGGAGAATGTGTCAAGTAAATGATCAGCTATTTTAAAACTATAGCTTTTAAAATTGAATGTGTTTGAAACAACATCTATCCACAGAGTTCTACACAGATTACCATAATTTAGCTGACCAGGGTGTCAGGGTGCCTAGTAAACAAAATCACGTTGCATGACAAGACTAATCTTGAGCAACACATAATTGCAACCAAAATAGAAGGCCTTTAAGTTAAAGTAAAATATTTTCCACTATGAAGGAGTTCCTTTTTCAAAAAATATTCCTACTTTTTCATTGTGTTTAATTCAGTTAAAATGTGCAGGTTGAAAAAATATTTCTTCATAAACTGTGTTAAGGTTTGCAAAGTCTCGGAAGTTATCCACAAAAATCACAATTCATCCAAAAGTGTTTTTGTGAAATTGCAGACAAATATAATTTGATCAAAGGAGAAAATTGAGGGAAAGTGAGAAATTTCTTGTTTGTTTTGAAAAGTAAATAGCCCGAAAAGTTTTACTATAAGAATCTCTGCAACCAATAAATTTTAATATTTAAGCAAATCTTAAGCATTTTGGACAATTGTGTGTTATTGTGCAGGTTTGACTGAATTGTGCAAATCCCACACACCTTCACCTTGTCAGAAGGCCGGCATTAGATAATGTATACATGCATATTTCAATAGAGCATTAAATTGAACAATTCCTTATAGTATAAAAATGCATTCATTTCCAAGTTTACAGAAGATATCATGAATCACAGCTTTGCCTTGCCCTGTTCAATTTTGCACAATTTTTATCTTTGACCCAATATCAAAGTAAGGGTCCAGAGGATGATTTATAACCAAATTATGTAGAAATTAATTGACACAGCAAATGGTTACCATGGCAATGTCACACTCATGACCAACATGAATCACATGAGCATTGTACTTCTTGGCATCTCCATGCTTGCGCACTCGCACCTGTAAAGGAGGCATGCTACCATAAGAGTAATAGCCACTGCAACCAACAACGCAACTAAAATAATGTAAATAGCAGCTGAGAATATTACAGTCAGACTGGATGTTCTTTTCCACCTTACTTTGCAGTGCTGCAGTGCAGTGAGACAAGACTGACTGAAAATTTATTCAACCAACTTGCAATTCAACTAACCTGCAAGTTGTTCATCCCATAAGCAACTTACCAAGTTTCATTCTGAAGTTTGAAAAATCTCCCTTAAATTGTAAGTTTTTGTTACTATAATATAACCAATACTTTTGCTAATTTTCTGACAAGTGCTAGAATATGATCATTTATTGCCCTATCGCTGAGTGTTTGTCAACAGACTGCAAGGAATGAGTAACAGGTTGAATTCAAATGGCCATGAAAAGGAAATTGCATTTCAAAATAATACTGAAAGTAACTCACAGAACAACTTTGAATTTTGAATCCTGGTATTGACCAGTTTAGCAAGCGAACTTTGGCTTAATTTGACTTAACCTGGCTGACGTTTTAAGTCTTCAAAAAAACTTACAATGGTTCAAAAAGAGAAAAATAGTGTAGTTTATATAAGTGCCAATACCCCCCAAAATAAACACCAGGGCCGAGTCGTTCAAAGCCCAATTAAGCAAATCCAAGATTAGCGAGACTTTCGAGTTTATTTTATTTGCAACTTTTCAGTGATGTTTTCTGTTTAATATTATATTGTTTGTCCTTTAGTCTTAAGTTTGAATAATCCCAAACTTCACAAAACATAGGCATTGAAAGACATTTTTATACAAGAAAAATTAACACTTCAGTTAACTTTTAATCCTGGGTTAACTAGCATTGACCAGCTTTTGAACAACCCGGCCCAGGGGCCTGTTTCTCGAAAGCCCTGGAAACTTATCCAGCCCGCAAAGCCATTTTAAATTAACCTGTATCTAAAACCAGAGAGGAGTAGACATCTGAAACTTTTTGTATGAAGGGAACCTCTGTTCATATACTAAGAATATGTGAATAAAACAGCTCTGTAATATAAGGTTTGAGATTTTGCTATGACTTTCCAGGTGTGAAAACATTTCAGGACCTTCGAGAAATGGGTCCCAGGTCTCTAAGTTGACTTTATAAATAAAAGTTACATATTGACATCCTGGCACTTGATCAAGAAAATGAGATACATCAATAGATGAAACGAAAGATAATTTACATGGGCATGCAGTTGCAGAGGTTTCATTAACATTTTTGGCAGAGATGTGACAGGTTTTCACAGGTGAGCAAAAGTTTTTGAACTGAACTTCTTTGTAAGAAAAGCTTTTGTCTAGATGGTGAAACCAGGCAGGCAAAATCATCCTCACAGCTGGGCAATTTGTCTGGTGTCTGGCCCTTAATGAAATGCCTGCAGTTGTTTACTTACAGATTTCTGGTATGCTACCACATGTCCATTTGTAAGAATTCTTCTTCCAGAAATAACAAAGCCTGAACCAAACACCTGCTGTTGACGCTTCATCTGCCACGGCATACTGTAGTTAGGAGTTGAAATCTGAACAAACAGCTTCACTACTGATTTCAACACCTGCAGAAAACCCTTACTCAGTTGAACACTGAAAAATGCCTGAGATAATGTTAGGGGTGGCGATTAGTCCTTCAAAAACCATGGGTCTCGCAAACTTTTCATCAAATTTGACGGGTCTCACAGTCTTGTTTTTTTCAGCAGTTATGTGAGTCTTGCAGTTTTGATTTTTTCACAAAGCTGTCTCTCAGTCTAAATTTTTTGCAAGGCTAGAAAGTCTCAAAGTACCGATTTGTTTGTTTGTTTTATATATGTACAGATATATTATTGACATCTGGACGTCTTAGCACCTGAACATTTTGAGCTTGCAGTTAAAACACTTTGAAGTTTCGGTCTTGCAATTGAAGAAGTCAAAATATCTCGTGCTCACTAAGAAATATGCAAGTCTCATCATCTGGCATGGTCTTGCATTTACCATTCACCACCCCTTATATACGTAATCTTATGAGCAACTTTTAGTGTTCGTGAATATACACAAATCAGCTGAAGGAAAAATCTCCACTTTTGTGTACAAGTATATGTTTTGAACATACGATCAAAATCTGGCAAATTGTACATTCTTATCAGAGATCACGATTGGGCACCTGAAATAGAAGCTTTCATTTAGCAATCAAGAGTTTGGTTTCCAATTGAAAGTTTGATTGTGTTTGACTCAAACTTGATCAACCTTCCTCCATGGTTTGAATTTGATTGAATTTCTGTTGGATTACATTTCATTGACAACTTTGGGATTGGATGTCCACTCTTCATGGCCAAGAGACAACACTAGATGAGCAACCACTGAAGAGAGTGAGAGCAAACGCTACTGAAGGTCAGACTTCCTGTATTGAGTATTTGGAGCAAACAAGCCAGAAATTTCACTCAAATTGCCCTCTGCAGTATAAAACAACACATGCAGAAAAGCAAACTAGATTCTCTCAGTTTCTACTTGTACCGTGCGACTAATTTGGTATTCATCTGCCACCACAATTTAGCTTACATGTAACCTTACGTAGTTTTCATATTTTTCCGATATCGAATGCATTGTTTACTTCAGCGTTTCGTAAATTTAATGACTTGTAAATTGACAAATTACGTGCAATATACGACATCTCAAACTCAGTCAAGTTCATCACTGTTCTACAAAGTGATGCAGGCTGCGACAATTTACGTTGGACTTCAAAAGAGATTTAAAATGCAAATGTATAACCAGTGGAAATTGTACCATCAAATCGATCCACCTTTCGTGACTTTTCACGTTCCTAGATATTATCATAAAATACGCTTATTTACTGACCGCCTAGTCCGACGTATCATGCTATACAGTACATTAACTATTCCTTTTATGAGACGTAGCCAAAAAAAAAAACGAACGAAATAAGTCTCATTCATCTGAAATCGAACACAGAATGGAACATTCAACAAACATAGATTCACAAGGGAGAATTCACAACACATGATTAATCGGCAAGCACTGACAAACCTTTTCACTGGTCTTTAAGTGCAACCCCAAATGCCTGTCACCCATTGCGCTTTTAGTAGAATTAAGTGGTCACTATTGTTCAATAAAATCAATAAAATCCTCGCGAAAAAAAAGTGTCAAAAAGTGCCGGCGACTACAACGTCACCGAAGGAAGCTTCCGAAAACATTGCAAGTTCCGCCAGCGCAAGGAATTGTGGTATCTAGTGCCAGCTCGCTCTCTTGAGAAATTTGTTGTGACGTCATAAAATGCTTCTTTTGGCTTTGAGTTTACCATGTTTACAGTGGGAAATCTGTCCGCGTTCGCGGGCAAACAGGACACCAAATGGAATGTTTCCACGAAAATCCGAGTTCTGCTTGCAGACATGTGAGTCAGCGAGAAAATATGCAACAAATAATAAAACTTTTTTTTTTTTTTAACATGATTATCGGATAGGATAGTAACTCAAAGTACATAGATATTCCAGGCGTTTGACGAGCTCGGCCGCGCCAAACTTGAAATCCTCTCGTATTTTTTTCAGACACTGAATTTAGGGCTTGATTACATGGCGAATTTCAGCCCGGGCTGAAATTTCAGCCTGGTTAGCCGGGCTGAAATTAGCCCGGCTTCTGAAACAAATTCTCATGAAATCAAATTGGCGATTACATGGAGAGGGATTCATCCCGGGCCGCAATTCAGCCCGGACTGAAAATCCTAGCCCGGTTTTTCAAACCGGGCTAGGATTTTCAGCCCGGGCAAACGGGCTAAAAAGTCTGAAAAAATCCCATGTAATCGAAAGGGAATTTCAGCCCGGGCTGAAAAGCAGGAAATGAGATGGCTGCCGCTACGAAGTAGAAGCGATCTCAGTGGAATAAAGGCGATAAAATAGAGAATCTCTCTAATTTTAAAGCTTAGATGGAATATAAGAACATCGAGACAAGGTTAAACAGCACGAGGCTGTCAGGGAGGCCATGAACTCGGGAAGCTTGAGGACATTTTCTTTCTATGCAAGTACGTCTTTCTGGCTAAGAGACAGGTTTCGTTTCAGTTCCATCATCATTGTAGGGTGTTACTATCCCAAAAATTTAAAAATTGAGCGCCAACAAAAGGTCAAACTACGAGAGAAGCAATGCGCCTATTTTCACGATTCATGTTCTCGGCGCCATTTTGATTCTCTGGACACTTTTTACACACAATTTCATATTTGGCGCCGAGGCTAATATTTCAGCCCGGGCTGAAATTCGCTATGTAATCACAACAAAATTTCAGCCCCCCAAGCCGGGCTGAAATTCGCCATGTAATCAGGCCCTTAGAACCTACTGATATATAAATTAGCTTGCGTTCTTCGAACTTGAACACACTGACTGTAAATGATATCAGTTCGCTAGACCAAATAGAATTCAGAAATACTTGAGTCCTACGCTGAGGCCAAAGCCGTTGACAGCCGTCAGAGTTAAAAGTGGTCACCTAAAAACTGAAAGTAACTTCTTCAAATTTTTTCCTTCAGTGCCACGTTATCTTGTGACGCGGTCGTCAGAGAGGAAAGGTTTCGTGTTGAAAACATGCGTGTTGAATGTTGGGCTCGTATTTTTTCTGTTTTGGTTTCCGAGTTGGGTCTCGAACATGCGGAAATTCGTGTGTTGATGTTGCGCCGTGGTGAAATAAATGGTATTTTAACTTTAGCTTGTCTACTGACGCGACTGCAGGGAAACTCGGCAATTGTGCGAAAGAAGACTTACAAGAACGTGTAGGAGCGAGAGTTTTCTCTCATGCGCTGCTTATCAAGATTTCATGGCTTACGAATTCCCGGCTGGAATTAAATGCTCATCATCTTAACGTGAGAGCCGGGCGTGAGAGGTCTTTGTTCAAAAGCTGAACCCTGCTCTTCAATTGACGGGCGGTAGTGACACGTAAGGTCTCCGAAGTGCTGTCCCCCTGGGGGAACTCCCAGATAAAAAAAGACTCTGGTGCTCGTTGTACCTTTTAGGCTTAAAAATACAGTTTTGGTACCTCATGGGTGTTCAGCCTCAAAAGGTCCCCAGCGGGAACTTTTGTGGTTCCTTATAGGGTATTAAGCCGAAAAAAATATGACTGGGGATTAGTTGTTGCTTTAGAATTGGTACCTACAAGGGCTAAAAACAATTTCAAGCCACGCCCGCAGAACAGGATCTTGGTGCCTCTTAGGGGTTCTTTTCAAAATTTCCGACGAGCACGGAGTGTCCCCCGGGCTGCTTCCTATGCAATTGTCATAAAGCAAGTGTTATCCACTTTCCCGCAAAGAAACAGGTTTAGACTTCAACATTTTTATTACTAAGCTTATGACCTAAAATGGTTACAAATTTCTTTATGAAAGATACTAAATTGACGTCGAGCCAATAGCGTTTCAGTATCAAGTGCGAGTAAAAAATAAATTACATCTCTTGGCAAGCACGTTTCTACGCATTGTGCTTGCCCTGCTCGTTTTTAAATTATGTTAAATAACATATGAACAACGTTTAAACTCTTAACCATAAAACTTGTCCTGTACAGTACAAGATTTTTAAATATTATTCCAAAACACGATTGATGAAAAAAATTGGCTAAAAAACATGAGTGGGCAATATACAAAACTAAGAATTCTTCAATTAAAAACTGTCAACAGTTATTATGAAAATAATTTAACGCCTCAAAACGGCTGTACCTTTTTTCTTTCAAAATTCAAAATAAACGACCTAATAATTGGCTATAGAATCTTTTGAATATATTTTTTTGTGTGTTCCAAGTTAAAACCAGATATAAAACATCTATACCGTTTTTACAAGGTTACCCTTTAAAACCGACAACATTTTCGCTGGAAATATATCAAACTCTTCGAGTCTGCAATCTGTTGATTCAAAAACCCCTCAATTTTTTAAACACTCTGTCTACTTTCTTCTGACGTTTTCTCCTGCTTTTTATACCGAAACATTATAAAATGAGATCGGGTTGCCAATGGCTTTTGTGACAGCAACAGAAAGATTCAGAACGAAACAGCTCTCAACATGCTTGCATGTGATTTCATTCAATTTAAACAAAACAAGAGAATTGCGCGAAAAATTGCGTTGCCAAATTGATTATAACGCAACCGAATACCTGAGAAAAAGACTGATTTTTTGGTAAATTTGGCACAGAAAAGAAAGTTTCATACAAAACTGGCATCGGAAACCCGCTCTCTAGTGGAGCAGCAACACAACTGAGTGTTTGAGTCCGCCAAATAGTGGCAAAAAACCAAGGGTTTTCATGTTATATAGAGAATATCTATTTAGGAAGGACTATTTTTTTGCATCGGTTTTTGTAACCTTCGTTGTAAACTGCTAGAACAAAGGTGCACTTTCTTTGCAGAATCATGAATTGTTAAGTTTGCAGTTAGCGCTATATCAAAGTTCAGATTCCATTTTTAGTTCTTCAAGCTCGTTCATCATCTCCTTGATCTCTCGTTGCAAAGCGATATGAAAGTCCGGATCGGGCGGTGAGCCACAGGCGTATCTCCCGTCTTGATCATCTTCGTCCTCATCTTCAGAGCAGTTCTCGGAATGTAGGTACGAGTTTTCAGGTGAATCATCGCACGCCTCCATCCTGTTGCCGAGGTAAACCTGCTCTAAATCGTCCTCAGAGTACATGCCGTCTGTTATACTCCCCAGTTCAGACCCGCGAGTCGTCAGGGTCGGCGCATAGGATCCCACTGGATGCTGGTCCAAGCTCTCGGGATAAGGCTCCCGAGGAGGGCGTGGAAATCGGCCCTTGAAGATGTCTGGATCAAGGTCAGTAGCGTCTGAAAATTCGGAGTACCGAGAATCCATTGAGTACCTCGAGGCGGATTTACCCTTCGGGTTAAGATATTCCATGGGTTTTTTAGGAACATGAGGGACGTCCGGGTATCCATCTTCTGATTCGGAGCATTTATAGTTCCTTGGTCTCTTGGGAACTTCGGGTACATCAAGGGACCCCTGCGAGGATCTAAAACTAGACGGCCTCTGCGGCACTTCAGGGGCAAATGAGGCACACGCCGAGGCACCATCGAAGCTGCCAGAATGTTCCTTGGACAAGGGAGTTCTCGGTACCAAGTCAGCTGGGATATCCGTGTAATCCCACTGATACCCAGGGAGGTTGTTATCTGATAACGAATTCAGCGTCTTCATGGTACCAAAGTCTTTGCGGGCCTTCTCGCGCCTGCGCCATGAGTCCTCTGCGTCATAACCTGGAGGCATGCCGAGGTCGTCCACGTTGTAACCATGGATTTCCCTCGGAGGAGGGGTGGGGGGCTCAGGAGATGCCACCTCTGAGCCTACCACGGGTGGGGAGACTTTAAGAACCGCAGGCTTGGCAGCTTCATCTTGAGCGCACATGTCTCGTCTTCTCTTTGCTCGCCGTCGAAGGAAAATTACAACGAGGAATACAATCAGCAAAAGAACAGCCAGCACCACAGCAATACCAATGATTTCAGTTTGTCCCAGTGGCCAGCCGCGTCGAGCTTCAACATTAGCCAACACCTGTTCGCAAAGCCTTCCTCCATGTGTGCTGGTGGAACAGTTGCATACGAAGCTTCCCGGTGTGTTTACACAAAAGCCTCCGTTTTGACAAGGCGAGCTGGCGCACTCATCCACATCTTGGGAACAGTCGGGACCCGTGTAACCTGGCGAGCACACACAGATGGCTGACCCGTCCTTCTTCCCTTGACATGAACCTCCGTTCTTGCATGGCCAGCGATTGCAGTGAAATCCTTCGTCGCAATTCTTTCCGGAAAATCCAGCGATGCAGTGACACCTGTAGTCATCGCCTTCATTTGTGCAATTCGCGTTGTTTGCACACGGGTTGGACGTGCAGGGCCTGGTGTCTTGCTCGCACGTATCTCCCTTGAATCCCTCTGGACAATCGCAGGTAAAGCCATCAACCTTGCAGGTTCCGCCGTTTAGGCATGGAGCGCTTGCGCAAAAGCTGTTGTCGATGTCGCCTTGACAACCTGGTGTTGTGTTGTATGGTTCGGCGGCAACGTGGCTGTTTGAGCCAGACATCGGAAGATCCTCGCCATTCAGGTTCAAGTTCTGCAAGCAACCTTTGAAACCATTCTCCACTAATAGATCTGCAGAGCCACAAAATAAGGTCATTTTAATTAGGCACACTATCATTCATGTCCGAAAAATAATAGTCTTTCTTTTGGGGTGCTGAACTTCTTAATGAACCTCTTAATATTTTCCTGAAGTTTCAAGAGCTACTACTCGTTGCAAAGGCGGTGCTAAAGATGTCCAGTACAATGAGTAAAATAAGTAATTCTTGAAAAAAACCAACAGAGTGGACACCACACACGTTCATTTACCTCCAGTTTACAACATAAATGAACAATTGTTATAGTGTAGGAATACAAGACCATAGCTGGAAACATTTCACCCAGAATAACAATAGAGGCTAGTCTAGCTGAGTGGCTGATCTGACAAATTGAAGGAAAAAACTGGAGTCGATATAAATTGAGAAATAATGACAACACACAAGGCTACAGGGAAAACAATAAAAAAGAAATGAAACTATTGTTTAAATGAAATTAAATGGGGATATTCCAAATTAAAAAGAGACAAAGAAGACAAAAAGATGCAATATAAATGTATGATTAATGCAACTTTGTATTTAATTTCTATTTAAAGAAACGCATCCCAAATCAACATATAATTACTCCTTGCAAAACCATTGTAAACCAGTTATATTTCTGTACCCGTGTTGTCATAGCCTTAGAAACCGACTTGCTGATTTGCAAGTTGTTCAGGCCATATAGACCTTCTTAGCATGGACGATTTGTTTTCCATTGCAGACCACGTGATATTATCTTTCAAGAGTGGTTCTTTTATCCTTCAAAAAAATATTCCTGCATACACACGACTATTTGAAAATTTGAAAGCACGAATTTTCAAGAGTATCATCACATGGTCTGAAATGGAGCAACAAACCGCTTACACGAACAAAGTCTATTAAAACCATTTAGTGAATAGACACAATAATTTTCGTTACCTATATCCCTTCGCCTGGTCTTGGAGCTCACAACTTTGGCGCCAAAATAAATGGCGTTGTCATCCAGATTCAGGATTCTCATTTTTCCTGGAGACTTGTTCCAGGCGCGATGACGTCCTTGATCCAGGATAAGGGTGGCGTGGTTACCCTGCCGCATGACTGTCACGTGATGCCATTTCTCATCATCCACTTGCGCCCAGTCTAGGCTCACCACCCCGGCTCCGCTGCCGAAATCGAAGCGTAACTGCAGGTGACCGTTCACAATCTGGAGCGAGAAAGGTGGTGTTAAAATAAAAGAAACGGCCGTGGTTTCCTTTTATACAGTAACGTCAGGTGATTTAACTGTCTGTTAAAATCAGTAAGCATGGAACAAACCTCCAGGATGCTGTAGTCATACTGTCCTGCGGCGAACACTAGTGTTCCTTGGGGTTCGGCGGTCCTGAGAGCGAGGCTAATGGAGCGGGAGGGCTCATTAAATGATTCTTTTAATCGATAACGGATGTACGAATCACCACCGAATGTCATGGCTTTGTTACCTGATAAACAAGAAAACATCAGACAAGTCTGTTAATCTCTAGCTTACCTCCTTTACCTACTCGTTGTCATCTACTCTTCAGGGAATGTGGTTTTTACTAAAGACAGGTTTCCTAAAATAACTACACTGCTTGATATTAAGGGTTTTTTTCACTGGCGTATAAGCATAAGCACTCAGTAAGAGTACTGGAAGGCTGTAAGATGCTGATAATTAGCGTCTTTTGTTACGAAAGTCCGCGTATATTGCTTATGCTTATGCGCTAGCCTGGTGAAAACCAGCCTTTAGTATTTCGACTCGGACAAAGTTGGTTTTGATTGTCTGGTTGGACTTCAAGCGAAACAAAACACCTCTTTCGCTTGATCACACAGTTATTTGCATTCATGTGATTGATTAGGCACGATTATATGAAGTGCTTTCAAACAAACTTTACTGAAAAGTAAAGACGTGAAAAAGTTAACCTCCATAAAACAAAAGTAAAATATGAATCGTGGGAAGAAGAGTGTACTACATACCTGTGATACATAACCTGTCCTCACAGCCCTGCTTCTCTAAAACGCATTTAGATGAATCCACGCACTTGCACTGAAATCCTTGCGAAAAGTCTGTGCATTTGTAACCAGCCGGGCAGGGATTGGTCGCGCATTTTCCACCAGTACTTGCACAGCCTAGAACAGAGCGGAGCGTGATTAATACAACGAAACATACGGAGAAATTGACATACCCAGTCTCACGCATCAATACGGCCACACAAAACGTTTTTGTAAATAAATTAAATAAATCACTTTATTTAAGTGTCGAAGTGTTTAGCACGGCTGTACTAATTGTTGACACTGAAATAAGCAAACAAATATTGTAAATTAAACAGAAACTTGCTAAAAATCCCAACTGGCGGGAGACTGACCAGTTGGCTATTTACAAAGCGTGGAGGAGTTGAATCGGGGACCACCAAAGACAAATCCATCTAATGACAGGGAGAAGGATTTGAACCCGCGACCTCCGGATTACAAATCCAGCGTCCCAACCACTGGGCCACGCCACCTACACAAATATGTCTGAAGAGATTGAACATACGGTGAGAAAAGCTTCAAAACGTTGTCGCTAACAGTATCAATAAGCATGTAATCAGACGCTGTTAAACACTGGTCATCTGAAACGTACAAGGGGAGCCATGGGAACAAAAAAACTCGAGCAAGTGTTTTCTACCATCTAGGTCTTGTGTTTGATTCTTGTACAAGCTATTGCCCACCTAAAAATCAGGTGGAACCTAGAGGTGAGAAAAAAATTTCATGCCCCAGATAATTTCCTAACCCGCCCCCCACTCTCAAAACAATGGCCTCTCCCTGACAAAAAGTTTCACGTAGTGTAAATACCGCGCGTTACTTACAACAGGCACGGTCACAGACAAACGAGTCCTTCAGTGTTCGCTTACCTATGTCACGGTCACACATGCAAGCGTGACTCCTAGAATGCTCGTATGATATGAACGTGGTCCGTTCAGACATGATCCGTATTTGCTTGTTCTGTGGTTTGAAGACTGTCTGGCATTCATAATTTTCCGGGCAGTGCATCAGATGGCACTGGCTCACTCCAATGTACCCCACCTTCACTCCTACTTTTCTTTGAAAGTCACCGCGGGACGAGTTCAGCTTGTGTGAGACGTGCTGGGACGCAAAGAAGCCCTATCGAAAAAAAGGCGCCAAATGAGTTGCTGGTAGCTATAATGGCTAACGCAGCAGTCGACTGTGAACAAATTGAACAGGGAAACAAGAGTGGTTTTCGGGAAATAATTCTCGTATTTCCGATGAATCTTCGATTTTCACTGAACAACCACTGAAATAAGACTTAAGCTTTCCTATGGAAGGCCGAGTAAATAGGAACCTACCTTGACACGCTTCATGACCGCAAATACAACATCCAAACTGCTTTCTGAGGACTGAAGGCTCCATATATGGACATTAACAGCGGGAACATTCAGGAGCACTCCCAGGTAATCTCGGAAAATTGCCAGGTTATTTTCAACGAAAGTTCCAGGCCCTAGATCCGACAGACGGAGGGTGAGAGAGTGAGTCAAGATGTCTTCAGTAATATCAGACACGAGAATTTCCACTGGAGCGTACGTGAAGTACTTTCCATCGGTGACGCTGACATTTAGCCGGTAGATTTGGCTTGGGACGTTTGAAAAAGCACTTATAACTCCATCCGTTGTTATGGTGAAAGGGCTACCTGCACGAGGCGCAACAATTGAATAACTGAGAAGGTCCCCATCACTATCGCTCCCTTTGACGCTCCCAATGACACCCCCATTGAATTGTGAGCTGTACAACTTGAGGTACACGGTCAGCGGTTCAACGGCAGGAGGATGCGTAACGCCTTCCACGACTAAGATAGTAACAGTCTTGTCAGTGTATTTTGGTGGTTCGCCGCTGTCGAAGACGCGGATCTTAAATTTGTGTTCACCGTCTCTATGATCCAAAGGACCAACCTTTGTTATAATTCCATTCTTCTGGAGTCTAAACTTCGTCTCGTCTCCTTGTATTCTCCTGAAAGTAAATGGACCTCCGTTACCATGCCCATCTCGGTCGTGCGGCCGTAAGAAGATGACAGTCTTCCCCACTGGCGCTGTCTCGCTTATGGACACCGTGAAGTTAGTGTTGCTAAACTCCGGCGGGTTATCATTCAAGTCGTTGATGGTCACGTGAACTTTGGTTTCAGAGGACAGCGGCGGTACACCTTGATCTTGAGCCCGTACTGTCATGGAATACTTGGACACTGCTTCGTGGTCCACAAGCCCATCAACGGTGATGATTCCACTCAGAGGGTCGACTTTAAACTTGCCAGCCTCGTTACCCTTCACAATTGAATACTGAATGTCCCGGTTAGGACCGCTGTCCAGGTCAGTGGCGAAAACTTGGAGAACGAACGTGTCCAAAGGAGAGTTTTCATCCACTTTGGCGGTGTACAGGTCCCATCCAAACTTGGGAGCGTGGTCATTAGCATCAGTCACTATCACCTTCAATGACGCGGTTGTCGTGAGAACTGGTGGACCAACATCACTGGCTTGAATTGCCAACGAATAGGTCTTCCTTGTCTCGAAATCAAGGTTGCTTTGTAGGGTAACAACTCCAGTTTTCTTGTCAATCTTGAACATGTCTGAATCTGGGCCTTGTAGGATCTCGTAGGAGATCTCTTCTTGTGCAGCCTCCCTGCTGATGGCGATCATAGTTGTTATATTCGCTCCAATAGCAGCATCTTCGCTGACATTTGCCTTGAAACTAGAGTCCGTGAACTCCGGTGGCACGTCGTTTATGTTCAAGACCTGAATCACAACAGCGCATGAGCCAGATTTGGAGGGAACGCCCGCGTCCTTAGCCTGCACAGTCAGCATATACGTCGCCTGGTCTTCTCTGTTTAGGGCCTTTTTCAGGGATATTACACCGGTTTCAGATTCAATACTAAATGTATTGCCTATTGTGTCCAACAAAGAATAAGAGATCTTTCTGTTCTTTCCAATGTCGACATCATCTGCTTTGACTTGAAGCAACACCTTGTTAATTCGCGCGTCCTCGTACACAGACGTCCTGTACTCTAACTGCGTGAAAAACGGCGCGTTGTCGTTGATGTCTTCCAGCAGGACTGTGACATTGCTGAAACACGCCTGTCCTCCGCGGTCTTCCGCTGACACCATGAAGTTAAACATATCTTGAGCCTCGCGGTCTAATGACGTCGCCGTTACTAGGCGTCCTAACGAGAGAATGATTGCAATAAGGAAGCTTTACAATAGTACCTCTGTGTTTTCAGTAGTTAACTTAAAAAAGCGCAGAGGAACGAATACGTGTACTTGTAGCCAAAGTTAATCATTGTGTTCAAGAAACGGATAAGCTACTCTTTTTAGATGAAGAAAGGGAATCTGGACAAGGAGTAAGATTTTAACGAAGACCAATGCTAATTACACCTATCAGGTCAATCTAACAGGACACAAGACAAACAAACAGTTAGAAAGAAGAGCAAAAGATGGAAAACGGAACGTGGCAAACTCTGGGCCAAACCTGTGCTCTGTGAACTATGTATGTAATCACGCTAAGAAATTAGTTTATTAACTTAATTAGAATACCGAAAATCAGTCACCTATTTTATTGACACTGCGAAATGTAACGTAGCCATAGGACAATGCAGCACATAGCACGAGGTGGCGTGACAGCGTGACTTACCTGTTCCATTCTCAATAGTGAAGACTCCTATTCCCTGACCAAACACGGAGTATCTCAACTTTCCATCATCGTCAGCGTCTGGATCAGTGGCCTCGACAACAAGCACTTCGGTACCAGGTGCCACGTCCTCGCTAAGATGAACAATGGTGATGGACTGGGTACAAACTGGAGGATTGTCATTGGCATCTAGTACTGTGATGTTCAAAGTGGCGAAGCTGGTGTACAGACCGTCAGACGCACTCACGTTCAGCTTATACGACGATACAGTCTCGCGATCTAGCGAAGTGTGCACAAAAACTTTGCCCGTTTTTTGCTCGATTGCAAACTTAGTTTGAGGATCACCAGACATGATAAAGAAGTATATGTCAGAGTCCAAGTCTTGATCCCTCGCCAACAGTGTGCCAACTTCTTGTCCTATCAAGGCGTCTTCACGAACGAAAAACTCAAAGATTTCCTGGGAAAACTTCGGTGGAGAATCGTTCACATCCAGCACGGTCACGTGAACAGCGGTATGACCCGACAGCTGAGTGACCTCGCCTCTATCAGTGGCGCGGACGCTCAGGACAAGGAAGTCCGAGAGTTCGCGATTGAGTGGCGCCGCTGTTGTAATCCAACCAGTATGTTTGTCAATAGCAAAGAACATGGATTCTCTCCTGTTGACGTGTGTGAAATCGTACAGAATCTGCCCATTGTTTGCGTCGTCTAAATCCTCGGCAAACACTCTCAGAACTTTGGATCCAACCTTGATATTCTCAGGTAAACTAACCCTGTATGGGTTGGCCACGAAATGCGGCTTGTTATCATTTACATCTGTGACTGACACGATAACCACAGTGCGCGCGACTTGAGAGATGGCAGAAGCATTGGCCTCGATGACAAGAACGTATCTCTTCAAAGTCTCGTAATCCAAAGAAGATTTCAGTGTGATCTGACCGCTAGCGTCAATAATAAACTTCTCTCCCCGCGACGAGGGTGAATTTCCAGGAATAATCTTTAAACCGACGTGCGGACGAGCGCTGCCTGGAAACGAGGTGCGCACTGTTGCCACCACAGAGTTGACGTTGGCGTCTTCAGGTACACTGACTCGATACTCCGCCTTTTCAAACTGCAAAATCTTCGCGTTCTTGCTAAGAACGTTAACAGAAACAGACACCATGTTCCGAAGCTGTGGATTGCCGCCGTCCTTCACCAGGACATGGAACATGTAGGTCTTCTCTTCAGGCTGCTGAGTTATTTTGATAAACCCTGAGTCTGCCTCGATTTCAAACACCGGCGGGGTCTGATGGCCAAGAATGACGTAAGTCAGCACACTGTTACTTCCGGTGTCTGCATCGTTCGCTGACGTCATTAGGATATCAGTGCCGACTGGGGTTGCACGCTGAACAGTTACCTCGTATCGCGGGAGCTCGAACTTTGGTTGGTTGTCGTTCTCGTCTAAGATTTGAACCTGTTGACAAAGTGAGAGACGTTTTAATAAACAACTTAGCGATAACGACATGCTTTGCGCAACCTTCAATTGCTAAGTCAGTTTTGGAAATGCCCTTCGACAACAACAGGAATTGCTTCCTTACAGGAGCTACGCCACGGATTGCGCATCCTGAAAAGTTTAGCCCAAATTTCGTCGTAAGTTTGTCATTTGTAATCAATGTCAGTCTTCTCCATCTTTATCCATCCTTGTTCGTTTATGGTTTATTATTATCTCTTAAGTCCTTTTCTATCTGAGTAAATTACTTTTCAGATTTCCCTCAACTTAAAGGTAATCTTGTACGTGGCCAAAATAACTCAAAATGACGTGACTGAGCTCTTTTAAGACAATAGCAAACTGAGCTTAAAAAAAAAGAATTCAAGGATAAGTGGTTTTAGAAATAGCATTATAAGGCAAGTATAGCATACCTCCACTGTACAGAATCCAAACCTTCCACCTCCGTCAGTGGCCCGGATAGGAACAGACGTGAAGGCGTGGGACGAGTTTTCGCGATCAAAGGTGAGCCTGCTGTATATCATCCCTGTTTCAGCGTCCACGCTGAACTTTGTCGCGGCCTCGAGATCGTCAACAGAATATCGCACACGCGCGAAGTTACCAGAGTCTTTATCAGTAGCGGTAACCATGGTGACAAACGTGCCAGGAGGGTAATTCTCGTAGAAATTTACAGTGTATATCTGTTGATCAAACACTGGGCTGTGATCATTGGTGTCTCCGATCACGACCCGAACGCTGGTCCGCGCAATCGATTTACCATCGGTGACTTCAACACCAAGGTCATAAACCTTGCCTCGTTCAATGCCAGCTTGTCTGGAGATGGTCAGAACGCCTGATCTGGGATCCAAGTCAAAGTATTCCTTACCTTGTCCAGAGCTGATCGAATAACGCAATTTTCTGACGTCATTTTCATCTGGGTCAGTGGCTACGACACGCGTGACGAAGAACCCAGGCCCTGCACTGCCAGATATGGACGCGGCGTAGCTGTCTTGTTCAAACTGGGGCGGATTATCATTAGCGTCTACGACCACAATGCGCACGTGTGCCTCGCCAGTCAGCGGTGGACTCCCACCATCGGTCACGATGACTTTCAGTTCGTGCACCACATTTGTCTCGTAATCCAGTTCCTTGGCGACTGAAATCTCACTTTTATCCTGACTGATAATGAAGAACTCGCTAGTTTTGCTGATGTTGTAGTTCGTGTTCAAGTTCTCCAGTCGGTACGTCATCGCCTTGTTAACTCCCGAGTCTCCATCAAAAGCTTTTACGGAGATGACCGACGTGCCAATCGGAACAGCTTCGGAGATCACCGCCAGGTAAAGTGATTGGTTGAATACTGGCGCAATATCATTGACATCTGTGACGTCAATATCGACGTATATTTCTTCGTAAGATGTCGTCTTTGCGTCAGTTGCGCGGACAAGAAGTTGGTAACTAGTTTGAGTCTCGTAGTCAAGACGAGATTCCACCGTCAAGACCCCTGGTAAGATTAAAAAAAAAAACAAATTAAAAGGTTTGAAAATATTGCTTGATATGATGGGCTGTTAACCAGGAAAGAACACTACCGGGCATTTTCTGATCTTCATCGCCGCGTTTGCCACAGATTTCATGTTTTTGGCTTCAAGTTTAACTGGCTGATAATATTTATGCGGGCCATGGTCGTCTCACTAACAGCTTAAGTTTAAGTTTTAGGCCAGTCATCAGAGCATTTACCTGTTTTCAAATCGATGGCGAACTGATTCAGAGGATCCCCTTGCACGATTGTATAAAATATGTCAGCGCCTCCCGGACTCCTAGCTTGTACTCGACTGACTTCCTGTCCAACTTTGACATCCTCCCGCAGTACTCTACCATAGGACAACTGGTCAAATATCGGAGTCTCTTTATCCACCACTTTGATCTTCACAATCGCTTTAGTGCTCAATCGCACCAGGCCTCTGTCGTGCGCTTCGATTTCAAGGGTAAAGACCTTGGGAACGACTACGTAATCCAACAGTCTCGCGACTCTGATTTTTCCGGTGGTATGCTCCAATCTGAAGAGCCCGTCACCACCCGCCTTGAGTAAATATCTGCATGAGAAAAGAAAGCACAAAGCAAATAAGTATATTAGCAAACGAAGTGGATACTGTTTGTTCAAAATATTCTTCATAGAAACCAAATATGCGCTAAGAAGCAAAATGTATAAATAGTCAAAAGTTTCAAAAGCATAGTACATGTAGATATTAAAATAGTACAAAAAAAAAATCGAAGTAATATTAGCTGGCAATTAGTCAAAGTTCTTATTTCTTGCGCGACGTTAGCCGTAATGGAGGATTCACGCAATTATCTTCGACTCTTTTCAAAACCCACTCTGTAAGTTACCTTAAGCCTCTTTCTCAAAGCGAGTCGTCTTGGTACCCATCCTTTCATGTGAAAATGAGATTTCATTCACATGAAAATTACACTCATTTTCATATGAATGGTTGAGTACCAGGCCTCGCTTGGATAGATAGGCTTAGGGCAACTCGGAAATGGGCTATTGCTGGCATAAGGCAAATAAAGACATGTGGTAGTTGTTGTTAAATAAGGCCCGGAATTAGTCCTAGCCATGTTTACATAGACTCGTTTAAGCGTCACATCAGAGCGCGTAAATAAACACTTATACCAAATCACATACTTGATTTCGCCATTGTTGCTGATGTCATCATCATGTGCCTCGACCTTTCCGACAGTGGCCCCGACGTCTACGCTTTTCTTCACGACGAAGAAGTAGGACTCCTCGGTGAACTTCGGCGCATTGTCATTCACGTCATCAACTTCTACTAGCACCACGCTCTGAGCAACTCTCGGCATCGGTTTTCCACTGTCCTTAGCTTGTACGACGATTTCATATCGATCTACAGTCTCACGGTCAAATTCTCTGCCAGACAAGGTAGATACAATACCCGTGCTTTCGGAAATGACGAAGAAATCCGACGGAGTAACGATTGAGTAGGTAATGGTCTCCCCGATTGAATAACCGACTGCACGAACTTCAGCGATGTCGCTTGCTGAGCTGACTCCTTCCAGAACAGAGGTGTTGTATCTGGCCTGACTGAACTTCAAGTCGCTGACAGGCAGAGGCTTACAGTCGATGTCGACAGTGGCTTGATCTGTGAAGTTACCGTCGGAAACAGAAACCGTAAGGTAATATACAGCTTCGTGTAGGAGAGACGCGTTCTTCACGGTTATAACACCAAGTGTTGGAGAAATATCGAACATCTGAGACACAGGTGCGGAGACAGATTGTGAAACGATAGAATAAGTTAGATTTGTGAGAGGCAAGGTATCTCCATCAGTCGCGCTGATTCTGACGACCTCAGTGCCCGGGAAAGTTGGCAAGTACAAAATCGCAGAGAAGACAGGATAAACAAACACAGGTGGGAGGTCGTTCACGTCCTCTACAAAAACTTCAACATCAGTGAAAGCAGCAAGGCTCGGTTCTCCATCGTCAGAAACTTTGACTTTGAACTTGTAGAAGGATGTTGATTCGAAATCCAACGCCTGCAAATTAAGAAAAGAAAAGTGTATGGATGTTCAATAACGGTCGCGTCAGAGATCTAACCAAAACGCAGTGGCTGTACGATAAATTCTGCAACTGCCTACAAGGAATACAGTAAAAAACCAACGTATAACAACCTAGGTTTTTTCAAGTTAGGCTCCACAGGTTCCTATATAAATGATGTTTACTATGAAATTAGCTACCTAGGCTCTTAATCAGGTTCTTAATTTTTGTTTAAAAAAACAACTTGTGCTCATGGATGTGGCCTTTATATTACAGCATTGTGGTGTTAAAACACTGCCACAGTTCTCGCTAGTTTTTGTTACCTGTTGTTTTATCGCATGTGATAAACTGTATTATATTTGAAAAAACTCGTGTTTTGAAAATAAGAAGCTGTATTGCGATTTTAGCCTAGAATGGTTCTTATGTGACCGGTGCTTAACAAGGAGATTTTAGGGAGATTTTAGGGAGATTTTAGGGAGATTTTAGGGAGATTTTAAGGAGATTTTAAGCTCTTACACGCTGGTTTTTACTGTATGCTCTTTACCTCCGTTGTGAGTAATGCCCCAGTTTGAGAATCGATCGTAAACGCCGTACATCCAACAACCTCGAACATCAAATCACTGTTGCTGACGTCAGCGTCGCTGGCGTGAATGACAAGTGCCTTGCCATCTCCACCAATCACGGTCGAGTCTTCTGGCAAACCTTCCTTCACGCGACCCACGTGCAGTGCCTGGGTAAATGTTGGTGCATGATCATTTTCGTTGATTATCTTGACAATTAGCTGGGTCTGTCCTTCTCCATCACTGCTGATCCCTCGAATGTGAAGCTTGCATTCGCTCAGCTCTTCGGCATCAAAGGGTTTCTGAAAACAGGGAACAAAAAATGAAATAAAATCACTTTGGTTTGGTACTGAAAAGGATGGCAATTATAATTTGTGGAGTGAGAAATTTGGGTAAAAAATCGTCTAATAATAGTTTTATCCAAGAGGGTGGAGTTTTCTCTTCTCCCCCACCCCTCCCCTCCTTCGCTGTCCTTTGCTAATTGCATATCGCAAAACCTTTCTATTGAATGTCTCTCAGCTTTTAGCAGACAGTAGGTAGGTAAAGCCAAGTAACCCTTATCTCCGGTAATTCTGTAGCATGAAGTGACTAGGAGTATTTTTACTCCCCCCTGGATGGGATGCTAGTTCATCGCAGGGCTACTCCCAGCTTTAAGTTTATCAGAACCTATTTATACACCTGGGTGGAGAGAGGCACTGTGAGAGTTAAGTGTCTTGCCCAAGAACACAACACAATGTCCCTGGCCAGGACTCGAACCCGGATCATCCAATGCGGATTCGAGCGCACCAACCATGAGGCCACTGTGCCTCCACACTTGGCAGACAGTATGCCGTGTTAATTTGTGACAAAGAAACCGAAATATAATTTTCTCCTTTATTCACAGTGTGTGATTCCTGCACGTCTCTTTTGGGTGGATGCAGATGAAAAAAAAAGAAAAGAAAAGGTCAAATATCTTAATACCTTCTTGAAACAGGCCTGCAACAGGGAAAATAATTCACCCTCATCTTATTACAGTGTTTGGAGCATTTGAAGTTAAGAAAAAGTGAATGTAAAATGCCTTTTGCCTTCAGCAATTTACTTCTGAAGACATTTGAAAATCGAATGCGTGTATAGTCCTGCGGTTAATCCGCAAACTGCCCCTTATTCAATAAACTAGCACTGATTACTCAACAACAGAAAAGTACGTGTCATTGTGTTCCTCTGTATCATCACCAGCCCGCCCACCAAAAAAAAATACAGAAACATAGTCGAAAGCGATGACGGAAAAATGATGCAAGTGATAAGACAGCTTTGTACACAAATTTCTAACCATAATATGGCATAACAGGCTCTCAAAAATTAACTGAAACAAACATTTATGCAATCTCTAGGTATAATTCCATTTAAGCAGATTAACAAACGCAAAAATCCATATCAAAGTGCAACAAAATTCACAACGACCAAACGGAAACCTTCATGCGGAACGCAAGGTTTCCCTGGTCACGCGATGACGAAAATGTGTCTTACAGTGGCAAGAAAACTATGGATAGTCATTTTTCAAAGACGTTCTCTCCATTGCTCGAAATTGATTGCTATTTCGACACAAGAAACTCGGAATATATCCTCGACGCTTCTTGATCGCCATGCGTGACGTTTCGCGTGGAATTAATGAACTTTGACAATGAAAGAGGTAGTTGATAGGGCGCACAAAACTGTGATTCACAGCCATTTATTTGCCACAGTAAAAGTGCCAAACGTTTAACGCTTCCTTGGTGGGCAGCAAAAATAACACTATAGGAATAACACACAATGTTGTCTTAGAAAACCTTCATTAAACGCGCTACGAATGAATGGATCACAGAAATGCAGGATTATAACTTCTTTGGCACCGGATTGCTAACAATTTATCACGGAATTGACGAGATCACGCGACGCAGATCCAACAGACTGTGAAATACCTGAAATAAGAGAATTTCCGGAAAATAACGGAGGCTTTTTTTGCCAAACTTTTGAAAGTTTTTCTACCATCAAAACAGCACTCAGAGAAGACCAGACAAATATTCGATTTGCACAGAATTCGTATCCAACTTAATCTTTTCATTACTCACAAATCCTCGCTAACGACAACAACTTTCTGCTGTGTATAATTATAATCCCACTTAATCTTGAGGGTTTCGCGTCTCGTTTGAAGTTTAATAACTCTATGAAGTCGAGTTTTGACAAAACAATCCCATTAACTATTATAAAATACTAAAAAGGAGATCTGTAGAGAGCAACGTGTCATCTGTTTAGCAGCTAAAATCAAGGCAAGTCCTGTTTGGGCACAGCACGAACAAACACGTGTAATAGAAAAGGCTTGAAGTCATTGTACAAAAGCAATTTCCAAATATTTCAGTTAAGAGTGTCTGTCGTTTGTAAACACATTTCTTCTTTACAAAAATAAGCAAACAGCTTAGGCAGAATTAACTAACTATTTTTAATTTCGGCTCTAAAAGAATTAGTTTAAGATCACATTACCTCTTGAATTTCATCCCTTCCACCTGGAGAGAGAGCACGTTTGGGCGCATAGATCTCAAGTATGCCGCTCAATTTCTGCGTCGTTTTTCAAAGGGTTAAAAAAACTACTGGAGCAAGCCCAGCACACAAATCACTTCTCACAGGATGTGCAAATCATTATATGAACAATTCTTCATCAAGGAATAAGAGTTCACCTTTCTAGAGCGAGCATACTTTTTGATAAATGAAGTACAAAAAATATGTGGTAAAAATAGTCACAATTATTAACAATTGCATTGTAGTTAAGTGATTACATGTCTTTAATGCCTCAAGGAAAATTACTGACTTTTCATTGGAATATGTTATCACTTATTGACAGTCCAAATTCGCCGAATAATTTTGGAAATGTACATGACGTCTTCTTGAAAGGTACTTTTTTCACAGAGATGTAAGGCTAACCATATTTGGTGATGTTCATTCCAAAAATAGGAATTATTGTATGATTGACGTCACAGATGCGAAAGTGAGAGAGTGTCAGAGTGAATCTGGACTCTGGACTTAATGCGAACGCAGAAACGAAGGAACTAAGAAATGTCAAAACTCTTGTAAATACTGCGAAATTTTTGCCCTGAAAAAACGAAACCAGTTTGGTAATCTCTGAAGTGCGCTATTCAACTTCACGTTTTACGGTGTCACGCCCAAGAAAACCATTGAACTGCACTTGTCATCAGAGCGTCATAAGAAACTTGTAAACAATTGAATGGCTTCCACACGAATTTCCACTAAAATTTCTACAATTTTTTTTTTTTTGAATAAACAACTAATCAAACAGTTTCCCGCCCCAACTTCCGCGAGAAAAATACAGAAACTATAAAGTACTGTAACATCCTTTCTTGTGTTTTGAACAGTTTGGTAATGCTCCCAGCATGATAGAAATACCTCCAGATTTTATTGCAAAGCTTTGATTTTATAAATAGCAAGGGTGAATTCTAACCTTGTTCGTCACCAATCCAGATTTTCTGTTGACATGAAAATCCTTCCAACAGGCATTATCCTGTGGAATAAGCTCATAAGAAGCCATAGTGCCATTGAACACAACGTTGATAATGGCATGACCAGGACGAATATTTTCTACAATCGAAGCTTGGTACAACGGACGTCCAAACATAACTGGCTTCTTTATCCCTCTCACCAAAATCTATAAGGAATTTAAAGGAGAAAAAATTAAGTTTAGAAAAACATTACGTAACACTACAAAATCGTACTAATTTTAAACTGAAAAATTCAGCCAAACGTTTTTAGTTAATCCTTTATTTCTTAGGAGATATCGCTTTCCCCTTAAAAGATTAGTTCTGATCAGTTCTGAGTGATGGGGATTAAAAATCAAACTGCTACATTCAACAAAACGGATATTAGAAAATCCTGCTGATTTGTTTTCAAACGCTCAGAACTACACGAAGTTAAATGGCAGTACTTATAATATTAGTTAGGAGAATTTATAACTTGAGCTTTGTCATAAGAAAGCAGTTACATGTAGGGGAGAGGAACCTCTTCCAAACATCAAACTTCCTTAGAATCTCACACTTACTGGCCAGTGGACTAAAATTGGTGAAATTACAGTTTTCATTGTCATAAGCTCCTAATCAAAGAACTGATCATATTACTCCACCAGTAATAGGGCACTAATGTCGCTAATGTCTCTGTTACCAAACTGTTGCTCAGAACTGAGAAGGTCAGGTAAGGTAGAGTGGCCCATCAGTCTGGCACTTATCCCTGGTTTCAGGAGCATTAAGGGACTAGGGAGTATTTCTACCACCACAGCATTAAATTTGCCGCTACCCATTTATACACCTGTATGGAGAGAGGCAATGTGAGAGTAAATTGTCTTGCCCAAGAACACAAGACAATGTCTCTGGCCAGGGCTCAAACCTGGACAGCCTGAGCCGGAGGCAAACACACTAACCATGAGGCAGCCGCACCTTCAGTGAGAAGGACTGATATTAAATAACTTTACATCAATAACTTATTCTGGATCAGTAGCATCAGCATCACTCAAAAGGATTGTTGGCTTACCTGTACTTCAGTTTCTGCAGTCTCAGCTGGGGTTCCGCTGTCTGACACCTGCACTTGAAGATAATACTTTTTAATGCTGCTGCTTAATTTTGCGGCCACTTGAATAACCCCAGAATTCTGATCAATATAGAATGCATCATTTGTGTTACCGCCCTTCATGGAAAACTTCAGTACAGCATTTGTACCATCATCACCATCTACAGCAAACACTTTAAGGATGGATGTGCCTAGAGAAGCATCAACATGGACTTCAGCCTTAAACTCCGATCTCAGGAAGACTGGTTTGTGGTCATTGACGTCATCAACAGCAATTACGATAGAAAAGAGACTTTCTCTCTTGGGTTCCCCCTGGTCTGTGGCTTTGATTATCAGGGTATGCTCCTTCATATCTTCATGGTCCAAAGCCTTGATAGTCTTTATTCTGCCTGTGGAACTTTGTATCTTGAACAGTGATCGGGATTTCTGTTTCACTGAACCAACAATGGCATAGTTTACTGCTCCATTGACGCCCTCGTCTGGATCAATTGCTGTAAACAATATTGAGATCAAAATTTAACTCTCTGTACTATCTTTTATAAATTGTTTTGTATCCACCTTAGGAAAATTTGGTTATTAGTTCTAATGACTAAATGACTCAAATTTGTTACAGAAAGAATTTTTAAAAAAGAATGCTTACTTTTTTGCTGGTGTTTAAAATTGTTTGTAAGACATTAAGTCAAATGTGACACCCTCGGTGGCTTAATTTGTTTACCAAGATACAATGTAGCAGACAAGTCTGGTTTTCAGGAGAGTGCTGACTTCAAATGATAACATCCATCTACAACCTTGGTCAGAACAAAGTACGAAATGAAACCACTTCTCCACCTAATCTATCATGAACTGGTGCTAAACCCAAAATGTGCAATTTTTCCATCACTGAAATGGGGGGAGGGGTGGTCTTAATTTTTCACTTAAATTGTCCAAGAGTACCATCTCAGTCAGAAGAAAATAAAAAATAAAACGACACCTCCCTTCTAATCTATGATGAACTGGCACTAAACCCAAAATGTGCAATCTAAAATGGGGGGAGGGGTGGTCTTAATTCTTCACTTAAATTGTCCAAGATTGTAGCTATTTCCCATTATTAATATTGAAACAGTCATCAACTCTTTTACTGAACCAAATTTTGAGCATCAGTTCGGACCATTCACATTCCTGTGCATTCTTGAATGTCAGCTTTGAGAATTTCGATTTGCATCAACACAATAAATAAATGTGTAGTTGATGATTTCCTCTTTTGTCCTAATTTACCTACTTGACAATGTAAGTATTGTAGGGAGAAATAACATGCTAATCAACCTTACCTTGAACTTTGGTCAGTAAAGTCCCAGGCTTAGCATCCTCAGAGATATGGGCTTGGTACTCTGTCATGACAGGCTGTGGTGAATTGTCATTCACATCCAGGATATTTATAATCAAAGTTGCCTCGTCAACATTGTAATCATCAGACACCTGGATGGTCAGGATAAAGGAACTCACTTCCTCACGATCAAGCTTTCCGACAAGTGTAACCTCACCCAAATCACTATCGATTTGGAATTTGTTCCCAGTGTTTCCCGCACTGATGGAATAAGTCAGAACATCACCATCATCAAGGTCAAATGCAGAAACTACTACAACAGTTGTTCCAACAGCAGCATCTTCTTCAAGGGACTCTTTGTAACTTTTCTTATCAAACTCTGGTGGGTTTGATGTTGGGTAATTCTTTGCTTCACAATCCAAACTAACGTACACTGAAACAGACCTCTGAAGAGTTCCACCATCAGTAACATTGACTTCAAAATCTATATAATCTCCTTCTACCCAGGCCTGCCTTGTAGAGATTACACCAGTTTTAGGGTTTATCGTGACTTTTCCAGCATTATTTTCTGTTAACAGCTGGATTCCATAAATAAGTTCTGCATTGGTGCCAATGTCATTGTCCATTGCTACTACTCTAAAGATTTCAATAGGAGTTAAGGAGGCACTCTGCTCCTTGACAACAGCAAAATAACTGGTTTTCAAAAATATAGGATCATTGTCATTTGCATCTGTAACTGTGACCGGAAAAGTGATGCTCGCAGTCTGTGGTGGAGTGCTCCCATCAGACACAGTAACTGTTAGTTCATAGAAGTCTTGCTCTTCTCGATCAAGAGCCGCAGTGGTTATAATGAGGCCAGTCTTTACATCAATAGCAAACTTGCCAGCTTCATTTCCCTGTGTAATTGAGTACATCAAGCTAGAATCATCAGAACTTGGATTGTGAGCTTGGATGGTAACTACAGTCTCCCCTTGTTTAGCATTTTCTTTAACTGAAGGGTAATAAACAGGAGGATTAAAGTAGGGAGGGTCATCATTAGCTGCCAGTACCTTGATCAACATTGGAACATTTGTGTGCAGTGGATACATCTCGCCATCTTTAGCCTGAACATGAAGCCAGTAGTGATCACCTTCTTCACGACGGAGGACTTGAGTGGTTGTGATGACAGCAGTTTCAGGATCTACTCTAAACTTGTCAACACCTGTTCCATCAATGATTGCATACTTTATATACCATGAGTCGCCATCTGATGCTTTCAAACGCATAACAGTGGTCATCGCCGGTTGGTTCTCATACACAGTGGCTTCCAGAAGGTCTCCTCCACTAAACTTGGGTGCAACATTATTCTCATTTACATCAAGAATGGTAATGATTACATTCGCATATGATGTAAGAACTGGCGTTCCTTTGTCGCTGATCTTAACAGTCAAGTTGTAAACATCTTGCTGTTCATAGTCAACTCGACGACGCAATCGTATAACACCACTTCCAGGATCGATCTTGAATTTCTTCGGGCTTCCCACCAAGGAAAATTCAATTTCTCCACCTAAACCTGTATCTGGATCTTCAGCAGAAACTGCTGCTACAACGCTTTCGACTGGAATGTCTTCTGGAATGGACACATTAAAACTCTTTGGGACAATAGCAGGTGCATTATCGTTAATGTCAATCAGATTTAGAAAGACTTTGGCAGATGTGATCTTCTGTGATGTTTTGGAGTTATCAAATGCTTGCACCTCAATGAGATATTTTGGACGATCTTCATAATCAAGAGCTGACGCTACTGAGAGTCGACCTGATTTGGAGTCTATCCTGAATTTACCACCAAAGTCATTCACAAGTTGATAGCGAACTCTTCCATTATCACCGTCATCCAAGTCTGTTGCCTTCAAGAGCACAACAGTTTGACCAATTGTAATGTTTTCAGGTAAAGTAACCTCATATGAGTCATTCTCGAAGATTGGCGCATTGTCATTGACATCCAAAACATTGATATGGACTATTGTAAAGGCTGTTTTTGTGACTGGAGATCCACAGTCAGAGGCAGTTATGTTCAAAGTGTAATTTGTAATTTTTTCTCTGTCCAATAATGATCCAATACAAAGCTCTCCGCTGTACATATCTATTTTGAACGAACTTCCACTATTACCACTGACTATGGCGTACAAAACCATTCCATTAAAGCCTTGATCTTTATCATTAGCAGAGAGTTTTGTGATTGCGGATCCAATAGCCACATCTTCACTGATATCAATTGCAGGCTTGTGCGGCACAAATTCTGGAGAGTTAGTATTAGCTGGTTTAGGCAGTGCTTTATCATTAGAGGCTTGGGAAGGTTTAAATTCTCCTCGTTCCTTTATCTGTTCCACAGCCTTTGCATGCTCTGCACTAACCTGACATTGTGCTTTGACATAATCGGAAAATCCAGCAGCAGCTTGTTTTGAAACAACTTTGATCTCAAGTCTTACTGCTGCATCGTTTGTTGGGTCAGTCACCAGGATGTAAAGAATAAACTCCTGCCTACCACCTTCAAGAGATTTGTCAGTCTTTAACACTCCACTTGTGGGATCTATCTTAAATGTTTGATCTTCATTTCCAGCTGTTTGTATGGAATAGCCAAGTGGAGCAGTTGCTGCCACATCAACGTCCACAGCTGTCAGAGTAGCTAAAATAGTTCCAGCAGGTGCATTTTCATTAACTTGTATTTTGCAAATGGAGTATTCAAACACAGGCTCATTATCATTGAAGACTTTGATATGGATGTGTACATAGGTTTCAGATTCCCTTCGGAATGGTTTTCCAAAGTCTGATGCACGCACCCTTAAAGTAATGTGCTCTTGGAGCCCTGAATCTCTGTCAAGTGTGGTCAGCGCAGTAATTTCTCCAGTCTCAGAATCAATAGCAAAAGGGACTGATTCTGTGTTTATGATTGTGTACTGGATCTGCCCGTTCTGGCCAGAGTCTTGGTCATTTGCTGTCAATTCTAGTAATTTTGTCCCGGGTGTCAAGTCTTCATAAATCTCTATGGAGTAAGAAGGCTGGTCGAACACTGGGTCGTAATCATTAGCATCCTCAATATCGACTGAAACTTTCACACTTGCCATCTTTCTGCCAACAGCTGCAGCATCAAAAGATCGCACTTCAAATTCCAGCCGAGGTTTTGTTTCATAGTCCAGGTATTTATTCGTAATTATCAAACCTGTGTTATGGTCAATCATTAATTTGTCACTGTCCACTCCTGATAAAGTGTAATAAACCCTGCCATTCTCACCAGAGTCCCCATCTACTGCAAACACGCGCATCACAGAAGAGTGAGGGGGCGCCAGTTCGGAAATCGTGGCTGTGTATGCGCTCTGATTAAATGCTGGTATCATGTCGTTGACATCCTCAATCAAAACATGGAACGAAACCGTGCCATTCCGCGGCGGGACACCTTTATCAAAGGCCGTCAAAACCACATCAAAACCGTTGGGAGCTTTCTCGCGATCCAGTGGTTTTATTACCTCGATTAGGTACTCGTCGAGCGCATCCTGTGAGCGCTTTACTCGAAAGTTACTATTTTCATTCCCTGATGTAATCCGGACCTTGTTGATTTCGCCGCTGTTTGCGTTATCTTGATCGGAAACTTGAATTACGGCGATACGCATACCCGTCTTTCCTTCAGTAATCTTTTCAAGCTGTGACTTAACTTTGATCTCCGGCGAAAACCTGTTTACAGGTCGCACTGTAACGGTAATATTGTGGTTTTTAGCCGAGGCCGGTTTTGAAGGCCACAAGGCACGATCCTTCGCGATCACGAGCAATTCGTATCTTCTCCTTTTCTTGCCGGCCAACGTCCGCGCTACAGTCACTACTCCAGACTCAGGGTCTATAGCAAAGAAAGACGATTTTTCGCTGAAGAAAAAATAGAGCCATCCATTCGGGCCAGTGTCGGCATCTGTGGCAACCACTTGGGCGATGGATGTGTGTAAAGGAATGTCCTCTTCTATCGTGACATGTTGAAAAGAGCGAGAAAATATGGGTCTGTTGTCATTCAAGTCCGTAACGCTCACATTTAGCTCAGTTGTGTCCAAAACTGCTAAAGTCCTTGGATCCTGAGCCTCAACAGTTAGCAGATAATTTCCTCCTCGTACGCTTTCACGATTGAGTCTTTTATTGGTTTTAATATCCATGAACACGAAATCCTTCGCTGATTTGACTCGCCTCGCGCTCACTGTGAATGTCTCGCCTTCGTTCCCCTTGGTTATCATAAATTGAACCTCGCTTTCTTCCTCGTGGGCATAAACACCCATTTTTAAGTCGCATTTAACTCGCGTCCCTAAATGAGTTGTTTCGGGAATAGTTGCTTGATATATTCCTCCACTTGTGAATTTTATGTCTTTCTTGTTAGGCGAGCGATATTCCAGTGAATACGTGGGAACAACGTCCACGACTGCCGAATTAGGACGTCCCTGCCGCCCTCGATCGTCGCCAAAACTTCGGAAAGTTTGTGTGTTGTTGTTCGGAATTTCTTTGAGAGTTCCATGACAAACTTTCACAGAACCGCAAAATAAAATGAGCAATGCCACAAGTCCTGAGAGAAACTTCATTCTGTGCTCAATCCACGTGCTCTTTACCTGGGCAAGAAGAAGCGGTAGAGAAAACATTAGCGAGGAATGATAACAGGTAGAAATCAATTAGTCGTTCGTGATTTGTTTAGCCGGGAAATGTCCTTACCGATTAATGGTCAATTCATCCAACAACTTCATCTCAGATAGGTTAAATTGTAAAGTAATAAATCGAAGGAATGCGACACATTTGAAAAGGTAAGGACAGCGACCCAGGCATGCCCTTCATCCGTTCTAGAAATCCAACTGTATGTCTGGTGTGATGAATGACCAGAAAGAAATTGATGAAGTCCCCCGGGAATTAAAATTACACTACAGGGCGTCCAACGGACAGGAAATGTGACAACCTAATTGACACCGTCTCCATAGTGACAGATCATTGCAATGCTAATTCAGGAAGGAATTTAGAGTCTTTTATTAGCTATCGTCAATGTTCTCGAAAGGTCGCATTATTAAAATTCTCTCCAACATCGCCACGGTTTTAATTGAGTGCAATTGAACACCATCTGCCCCAGACAATAATTTGTACCATGTTTGCTTTTCATACCGAGTAAATGGCGCAAATCTACAACCGGGTTCGCACGAATTCTTTTAAGTGGCTCCAATAACTTTATGGAGTGTCAACAAATGTCTTCTGTGGTTTCCTCTGCTAGCGTGACATTACGGAGTTGTTGTTATCTTCAGCCAATTATCTTCGGAAGATCAACCCCCCAAAGAAAGAAATATGTCAGCACTTGACCACAGTCTCCAAAGGCAAACAAAGGAAAAACAATGAAAGTTTGCTCGAGGAATCAAACTGCCGCGGATTAAACCGCAAAAATTTCTCTTCTCGTGACAAGAAAGGGCATTATGCAAGTAAATCACTCGTGAACAATTGGACGTATTACTCATATTCAAACGAACAAAAAGATTGACTGATAACTAAAGCCAGTTGAATCCAGCTCTTGAAATTCTGCCCACTCACGCAAGAACGGAATAAATATTCATCACACGTTTCACAACTGAGTCATTCTTAAGAGTGAACTGAACTTTCTGTGTGAATTTACAACTCTCTGTCGTATTCGCACTGAAAAGAAACAAACACTGACAACATTGCCTGTATGTACATCAGGGCTGTTTAAACTTAAACCAGCAACTGCTGAAAAAGCCGTAAGAGGAAAAATAACTTTTGTTTGTACCTCTTGAAACACTGTGTATATCAGAAAGTACAACTATTCTAAACTACTCAACCTGAAAACCGCCGAAAGTCGTATGATGAAATCCATTTCCTATGTTGAATGAATCTGAAATTCAAATGAAGTTAATCGCCTTCCCTTGTTTCCACAAAGGAGAAGTCAAATACAACAATATAATAACTCTGTCAATTTAACTTCAATGGCGTTTAAACGCTTTCAGAAATTTTCGGCAATCCAATTTTGAACTTGATTTTTTTAAATATCACTGTCAATCACTTTGCGAAGATTCCGTTGGATAATCGTTAGAATTAAGAATATCACGCGATTTAGAAGTACGATTTTAAAGCAGTGTTTTAATCTCAGAGAGAAACAGCAGGACTTTGATCATTTTAAAGAGTCCTATATCATTTATTTTGATAATAAATACATTCAGAAACAAATATAATAAACGATTTTTCAAGTGTTGAATATATTTTTTCACTGAAAATACTTTTCCTACCTGACAGCCGCACTGTTCTCACACATTGTATTGCGGCAGTATATTTGTGTACCGGGGGGTTCTCCCTCTAATGGCCTAAACGGGGAGACTCCGCCCGAAAGGGATACCTTTTTCAGGCTTCAGGTATATAAAAGGGCAGGGATTTCACAAGTTGACGTATATGGAAGGGTAGGGAAATCTGTCATTTGGTCATTTAAAAGGGCCTTTAATTTATATATTTCGAACAGACGCACCTTGTGTCTGTGACAAGATTTCCTTTTTGGTGATTTATTTATAATACGGACCGGTTATGAAAGCATGTGAAGAAGATACCTTTTTTCAATTAAAGGTATACGAAAGGGGTACTTATTCTGTCAAAATGGTACACAAAAGCCGTAAGGGGTTGGACCTCCCCGTATAAAACTTTGTAGAGTACCCCCCGGGGATGCGTACGTGCGTGTTGTATTCGGCGACGCCTTGTCTAACCACAGCAGAAACAACACATAATGCTAAGGAGCCTAATTCCTGCCAGCTTACGTTCTAATACGCGAGAATAACCAGTGCGATTTTTCCTTTTCAACTAGATTAGGAGCTAAGATGTTTCACACAGCTTGTGACACTTAGTTTATCTAAACACACAGTCGTCTATAAGCGCTTTACGTTTATACTAGATGTCGATCAATGAAATAAAACGCCTTCTTGTCATCAACGCCAACTTCCTCTGATCTTAATTTGAAAAGTTATGATGTTGGCCCACGTAACTTATCTCAGATATATTGTAGCTGCGGCTGTTGATTGATTCTTTGAACAACTGATTTATGTCGAGGCGTACAAAGTACAAAATGTTACTATTCGAAACCAGTCGGCAAGCTTTTCGTTTAGGATGCCCAACATTTAATTACTCCAAATATCCACATTTTACTTTTCAAACACGGCAAGTGCAAGTTTTCCGCTTAGAATACCCAATATTTCTCAAAATGTCCAAAATATATAGCCAAGTTTTTCCCGCAGGATTCGCAATATTTCTCAAAATGTCCAAATATTACCATGAAACCCAGAGCAAGTTTTTCTTAAGGATACACAATACGTTTGTTAAAAAAAGCAACTACAGCTGTGGCCTTGGTGTCTTCACTGACCCAGGTCCCAAGTTCAGCTTGGAAAGTTCAGTCTTCTGTTTCAGTAAACCTTGCTACAAAACAATTCAGGGAGTTCTGTTCTCTCAAAAAAAAGCAGTTACATCGACAAACTTCTTGTCATTATGTCTCTTGCAAGAAACTGAAGATAGTCAATCTAGGGGGCTGAGCCTGAACTTTATAATTAAATTAACTGTTAATGTGAGATGGAAAAGTTTCCTGATTGCTCTTTTGAGACAGTTTTGAAAAACTAGATGGGCTGTACGTGTAAAATCAATTCTATTCTAATTTTATGCGCACAGACACCTGATCTGGGTTATTGCAAAGGATCAGTGGCATTAATATCGATGTTGTGTTTCCAGGTTGGATTCGAACAAAGCTTGATTCTCTCAATTCATATTGCACGTGTGTATGATCACTTTCCACAACGAATGAACAAAAATTAAATTCCTTATCCAAATTTCAGCATTGGGAGCGTTGTCAGTATATTATTCAAAATTTCATTTTTGTTAAAGCCCTGGCAGAATTGAATTCTTTTGAGAACGATTTATAGAAATATAAGTACTGAAAACTCTCAGATTGCTAGCTACTTTGTCAACTTTGCCCCTCAACCGGCTGGATTTAAACCCACGCATTCAACGCAACCTTTACCGTGAGCTTGCATGAAAAATCTTTGAGATTTTCCGTAAACATTTCTACTACTCAGAGCCGTACGTATTAGTTTCAGATACTTTCGGTAATTAACGTGAGAGAACTGAACCATGTGAGAACCAAACGCTTCGAATTCGGCCCACTCAAGTTTGTGTGTCTTGATCTGCTGGTACGTACAGCTGACTGACAGTAATCATCAGGTGTTATGTTTGCCAGAAAATGTAGACTAACTTGACAACAGCTTAACTATTAAATAGCTACTAATCAAGGTTTACATTAATAACGGCCTCTGTGTTAGTTTACAGTGTCCTTCTGGTTCGTGCTATCTAAACGCGGTGTCGAAGTCTTCTCAGACAACGTAATTCATTCAGGGACTATTCCAGAAATTATGTTTTCCGCAATGCCATGTTTGTTTACACAGAACTAGTCTCTTACGAATACCCACAAAGCTCAGTATAAGTGGCGATTTTCTATGATTTTCCCACTGATTTGAGGGCAAATATTTGATGAATGCTAAACCTGTCTTTCACTGTTTTCTTGTATTTTTTTTGGGGGAGTTTTTGTTTATGTTTTTTTGTCTTTGCAATCACTGAGTAATTAAAAGACTATATTTTTGAGTCGGAATAGCACTAAGAATATATAAAAAGGCTATTTTTTTTCCCTGTTTACTGCTGGAATTGGATTAACAAATAATTTGAAACTTCTAAGAATCTCCAGGTGTGAGGTAATTAAAGAGTTATATACCGGTTTGCTTTGCTTTGTCTAAGACACAATTGAATCACTCAATATGTCGATGAATAAATGTACTGTTGTCGCAAAGTTTAAAGCTTCAAGAAAAGTCTTCTTGGTATTATTTTAAACCTGGCATGGTCTCAAAAGAATGTGAGAAACGATTAAACTACACAGGTCCGCTAAGCGTACGTAGATCTTGGAATTGCTGTCATCTTTTCTATACTGGCAAATTCTACAAAGTTAGCTCAAGGCCAGCTAAATGATTGGCCCAAATTGTTTCAGACAAGATTAATCACAGTGTTTCATGCTGATTACTATGAAAGTTGAATGGCTCCCACAAAGTGGCAAAGTTTATGTGTTTTCAATGTCAGCTGATACCAAAATAGCGTGCCATGTCCCTGGCACTTCCACTAGGCAAATTAGTCCGCGAGGAAAATAAGCGGTTTAATTTGGTTCTATATCAATCATTACATAAAGAAGGATTGATTTTCTTTTTTTATCAGTTGTAATACTTGATATGTATTTTTAGCATATGGATATTCACTAAAAGACCGCATACAATCATTTTTCACACAAAAAAAATTTCTTAACAAAGTTTGAAACTTAATTTAATTTTAAACTGAGAGAAATTAACCCCTTAATGTCCCTTTGAAAAGCTAAGGCAAGTACAAGGTGTTTGCACTTGCCATTGAAGAAAGGGTATAGAATAAACATTGAGCACCGATGCGATGAAAAGCCTGCAGGAAAAATTTAACTTTTAGTTGAAAGCCGCGAGAGGCCCACTGAATATATTTTGACTTTGATTGTTTTCCTTGATCCAAATCAAAACGTGGGAATGAGCCAAGACATGCATGCATGTAGTAAGAATATTGCACAATAAGAGAAGCTGGCCCTACTTGAGGACGGTCTATCCGTTCAAACCATTCTTTAGCGTCCAGGATATTTTTCACTTGATCGGTAACGTGTGTTTTACTGTCACTCCATCGCAAACACAGCTCGACCGTAGTCAGACTTCAACTAACGTTTTGTCTTCATTACCTTTAATTTAAAATTTACATCCACGGCCTCTGTATTTTACATGCAGTCTTCTTCTGGTTCATGCTATCTTAACACGGTGCTGTTTGAAGTCATCTCAGACAACAGAATTCATTCAGGGGCTATTCTAGAAATATTTTTTCTGTAACGTTAGATTTGTTTAGACTATACTTGTCTCTCATGATTATCCGCAAAGCTCAGTATAAATGGCCATTTTCTATGAGTTTTCCGTCTAATTCGACGGCAAATATTTCTTTTATTAGGTTTTTTGAATTTTTTTCTGCTTTCTTTTTTATGGGGGGTTGTTTTTTGTGTGTTTTGTTTTTGTTTTTGCGCAAACTGATTAATTATAAGGCTTTTTTTTTTTTTGCGTCGAAATAGCGGTTAGAATACACGGCAAAGATATATTTTCCTTACGGCTGAAATTGGATCAGCAAGTAATTTAAAACTTCTTATAGGAATCTCCTATCATAAAGTAAGTAAAGTTTCCCTTGTTTTGTCTATACGACAAGACTGAATCGGTCAATATGTCGATGAATCAATGCACTGTTGTTCGTATTGTCGGGGACTTCATCAACTTCACCAACAACAGTTTATTTCAGTACTACCCTCACCCAGACGGATACGATCACACCATACACGGGCTGCTGATATTTCTGGGTTCAAACCATTTACCATGTAATTAATTTACCGTTGTCAAAAAGTTTAAGCTTCAAGTAAAGTCCACTTGGTAACAATTTAAACCTGGTCTTCAGAGAATGTGAGAAAAGATTGGACTGTATAGGTCCGCTAAGCGTACGTGCATCTTCGAATTGCTTTTTGCGAAATTAAAATGGTAAAAATTCAGCTAAAAGAATTTAACGAAAGTAAGCAAGGTCGATCGAGCAGCGAACTTTCCCAAATTTAACAATTAAGACAAGGTTATAATCGCAATTTTTCATGATAATAGCTGCCAGTGCCGAATGGTTCCCACAAAGTGGCAAAGTGTGTCAGTTGATACCCAAATAGCATGTCATGGCCCTAACTCTTCCCCTGGGAAAATTAGTCTGGCGGGGAAAATTTTACGGTTTGGCTCTATATCAGTTAAAAAAACTGCATATAAATAGTCCTTTTTCACAAAATTAGTTGTTAACAAAGACTTGAATTTATTCAATTTCAGGGAAAAACAACCCTTTTACATGCCCCTTCGTAAGGTTACAGTAGATATAGAGGTATTTTGCTCTTGCCAATTGAAGAAGGTTTGGAGTAAAGATATAGTACTGATGCAATGAAAACCTGCTCGAGAAAGTGCGCCCTTCAGGCTGAATTGGCAAGAGGCCCACCAAAATCCAGAGGTTATTTATATTTTGGCTTTGATTCTTCTCTCATCCAATCAAAACGTGAGAACAAGTCGAGACATGCATGCATGAAGTAAAAGTATCGCACAATGATAAAAGAAGTCAGCCCTTCTTGGTAACAGTGTTTCGGTTCATACATTTCGTAAGTGTCCGGCATGCTTTTTGCTTGATCAGTAATTGCAAGGCAAACCCAGAGACCATATTAATTGGGATGCGAAGCTTGTACAATTAAAATTTTAATTTATGTTTTGTCTCAAATGTAAAATTTACATCAACGGCCTCTATATTAGATTGCTTGGATGAAAGAATTCAACCAGGGTCTATTTTAGAAATATTATTTCCGCAATGTAAGTTTTGTTCAGACGAAACTAGTCCCCCATGAATATTCGCAAAGCTAAGTATAAGTGGCGATTTTCTTTCCTGATTTTCCCTTCATTTCAACGGCAAATATTTTTTGCATTCTTACATTGTACTTCTTAGCTTCCTTGGACATATCTTTGCTTGCACTTTTCCGGTTTTTTTTTTCGTTTGTGTTTTTTGTATGTGTGTGTTTTTAACCTTTTGCGTACTCCGACTAACCATAAGACTATATTTTGACTGGAATAGTAGCTAGAATGTATAAAAAGGTATTTTTTTTTGTCTGCTGACCTTGGGTAAGGTAGTAATTCTAAACTTCTAGGAATTAGGCCGGTATAATGTAATTAAAGACCAATGTAACGTTTCGCCAAGTTTTGTCTACACCGACATTATTTAGTCGACAACAGCACATTGATTCATCATATAAATATGTCGATGAATTGATGTACTGTTAAAGGAAAGTTTAAGGTTCAAGTAAAGTTTTCTTGATCTTTAATTTATTTAAACCTGGCGTCAAAAAAATGCGAGAAAAGATTGACCTATACAGGTCCGCCAACCGTACATGCATCTCCGAATTGCGTTTTGCGAAATTAAAATGGTCCAAAGCTAGCCAGCTAAATGATTTATCACATGGCCTATATATTTGATAAACGTATAGTTTTAAGGAAAGCAAGGTCGATCAAACAATGGACTTTCCCAAGTCTAATAAGACAAGGTTACTCTCGGTATTTCGTGCTAATAACTGCCAATTCTGAATGGCTCCCACAAAGTGGCAAAGTTTATACGTTTTTAATGTCTTCTGATACCCAATTGGCGTGTCATGTCCCTAACTCTTTCACTGAGTAAATTAGTCCGGCGGCAAAATAGGCGGTTTACTTCTATATCAATTACAATATTAAAAAAAGACTGCATATAAATAATCATTTTTTCTCAAAAACATTTGTTGACAGAGAATTGAATTTATTTAATTTCAGGAAAAAAATAACTTCTTTGAATGCCCCTTCGTAGAGCTACAGTAGATGTAGAGGTATTTTGCTCTTGCCATTTGAAGAAAAGGCTTGGAATAAAAGTATAGCACTGATGTGATAAAAACATGAGGGAGAATTTTAAACCTTCAGGCTAAATTGGCAAGAGGCCCACTGAAATATCAGAGGTTATTTATATTTTGGCTTTGATTGTATTCCCATCCCGATCAAAACGTGGGAATAAGTCGAGACACGCGTGCATGTAGCAAGAATATTGCGCAACTGAAGAGAGCTTAGCTTAGCCCTGGCTTAGCCCTTCTTGAGAACTGTCTGCCGATGCCGGCCGGTTCAAGCCATTCTCACGTGTCCCAGATACTTTGTACTTGATCGTTAACGCGCTTGTAATTAATGTCAATTGCATATTGATCAGGATGTGACGCAACGTAATCCCTTTCCAAGTACGATAAAGCGTTTAATTAAACAGTACTTTAGGCTGGCCCACATCCAAATTAAATCATTCTTTTATTATAGCTTTTCTTTCCTAAAAGTCAGCCTGTCTCTCTCTCTCTCTCTCCTGCAGTGCACAGACAATTCTTGTTTACAACAAGGCGTAGTAGTGAAAATTCAAAATTTCCTAGAATCGCAATAACATCGAGAAATATTCTCCTTATTACAGGCAAGCACGTAAAAAGTCAATAGAAAATTGCTTTTACTTTATTTTGTCAGTCTAAGACTTCCAGAGAGTTTTAATAAACTACCACTACTACATTTTGTATCAGAAGCTTGCCGGGCTTTTGTGTCCTGAATCTCTGTTCCATCTTGCCAGTTGACACACCCTACGACCAGTCCCCCCCACCCCCACTCCCATGGAAACTTAACTCAACTGAACAGGGCGTCTAGCTACGCATGTGTGCTGGAATCTAAGTTGTAAGTTAAATTTTCAGCATTTCTCACCACTCAGTTAAAATTTCAGCCCAATTCTAACTTTGCAGAACTCGCACCGCTACAGCACTCCGGTTCCAGCGCCCGTCTCCCTAACCACCCCGTCCCCCCACTTCTAATGCGAGGGGCTCCAGCCGGAAAGGGACCGCCAATTTCTTCGGAGGTAAACTAAACGTTACGTAATTAGATGTACTTTCAGATGATTGTACAGATGTTAGGGCCTAATAAAACAGATGCAGCAGACGTATAATACAAAGTTAACGAGTTAAACATGTCTTACTGCACTGAGTAGAAATTCACACGCCCTTTATTATTTATGTTTCTGTTCGTTGCGATAAGAGTTGTGATGACAAATAGAAGGAATTAGTTGATTGGAAGAAAATGGCTGCGGTTAGCTCTACAGTTCGTTGATTACTCTGCCGATCTAACATTTTCTGTTTTTAGCGGTTTTCAGTAAGACGACGAAAAGTGAACTTAACTACATTTTCACGCCGAAAAGAATTTTAAAATCGACGAGGATGTCATCGCAAAACCGAAACAGCTTCAAGTCTTGCGACCTGACATGAGTGAATTACAACTGATTACGATTTAAGTTTGATTTGTTAGCGCAGGAAATTGATAAATTAGTAACACGTTATCAAGGTGTGTATAACATATCTGGAAATTGGAAAATCGAGTACCAAGGACTTTGTTGATTGAGAAACGTGAATTTAACTTCTGTTTCCTGTGATAAAGAATGGACAAGAATGCACTCCTTTTTTAATTCTATATTTACTATAGCAAAGAAACACAAAAATGTATTTCTTTGACATTTAAAATGTGAAAAGTAAACGCATCAAAAATTTATAAAATCGGAGCCCAACAAGATCGGAATCTGCGAATGAAAAACTAAAGCATGCATCTGAAATAAACAAGACTGCCGGCTCGTTCACTGATTTGGCAAATTTTCAGTTCTCTGCTAACAATACAGCTAAACCGATCATGCAATGATACCCTTGTCTTGGAGATATTGTCTTCCCTCATTACAAGATAAGCAATATTTAGTCGAAACTTTACCGTACTTCGCGTAACTCGTTAATAATTCAGATCGTTTTGACCTACTCGTAAATCTTGAACCCTACATAAGTATAAACTTGGGTCTTTGAGGCCTATCTGAGCTCGGATAATCATCAACGATAAAAGCATTATTAAGATAAAGAAGTATAAAGTACTTTATGCAAGTTGAAAACCTCGAAAACGATACTAACAGAAGGTAAATATCAGTCAATGTCTTACCTCACGTTCGTATCACTCTGATGAAATATGGCGTTAAAAGAATTGAACTCCAGCGAGTCCGGGAGAGCGTCCTAACTCCGGTGTTTTGCCAACCACACGTTTTTGGACAAACGCGATACAAACACCGGGTACGCCGATACTACAGACTTGTTTAACTTCGTGACAATGATGTATTTGGCGATGGATCACTAGTGTAGCTAATCGAGAAACCTCGGACAAAGATTCAATATTGCGGAATCCAGGCAATCTGTCTATTTGCGGTTGTGTGAATCAGACCGTGGCATGCTAGGAAAAAATATTACTGCATGCGATGATCGCCTGATCGACATTTCATGAATATGCAGTGTGTCGGGTGACCCGAGGTTAAAACTCGACGAAAGACTTAGTGTTTAATTTGCAAGACATAACTCTCAGACATCAATAATTCTTTGTCAAAAACACCTCTTGCCTAATAACCATTGGTGAACTTTATTGAATACTTGTTATTCGCATGAAGGGGTACGAGCGACAACAATACATGCTGGGCTAAGTCAGCCCGATGAAAGTCAAAACGATAAGCAACACAAGAATTGATGTTTTTCACTCGGAGGGAAAATATACATTGCTAGAATACATTGAATCGAGTGTTAACAAAGGTAATTAAAATCATTTTAAGAGGCCGCGTAGAAGAAAAGGAATTTGTGAGTAATTAATTTTAAAGTCATTAACATGACAAATGTTTCTAGCTTTCTTTTTTGCTACAGTCGGTCTTTTACTTACAAATTAATCGCCCCGCATTCTTAAAGTCTTAGCCAAACAGTGGTGAAAGCAAGATTAGTCAGTCGGCCGCTTCGTTAAACTCGCTTAAGAAAGTAGGTATGTCACGTCCCCGAAATTTAAATTTGACCTGAGACAAAGGGAGAACTTGACAAAGAAGAACAATTAAAACTGGTCTGAGAGAAGAGGCCAATATTTAAGCCTTAACATATGGGTACGCAAGGGTTTCCAAAAGTTAACCCAAAACTTTGATGGTGAAAGTTCTCAAAACACTTTACTTTGGTTTCAAATTGTATCATACTGCCATGTAGAGGTATTTTTCTTTGAGTTCGGAGATAAAAACAGGGTTAACGAGCAGATCAAATTTAGAACAATATCATGTCAAAGTTAGTTTGCTCCTGTTACATGATTTGTCCATACTAAGAACATATCGTAAGATATCATAGAAATGAACATGCCGTATTTATGTAAGAAATGTCACAAAATGTACACTTAGAGCTCTTTTCAATAGTTCTTTGCACTTTAAAAAGAATTCGCCTTTGACGGTATTGAATTTGAAGTTCCGGTTTTAGTTTGTAAACTGCTGGACGCAAAGTAGTTCTTTCTTAAACATATAGTCAGTCTGTAGAGAAAATCGTACGTGTAGGCAAGAGCATGTTGGCTCGTATTGATATTTTTCGTAAGAAATGTTGAGGGCCAAGAAACCTCGGCCCTCGTGTCGTAGTTGAATAAAACAATGGAATTAGCATACGAAACGCTTTGTGCCGACCACTTTACTTAGCAAAACAATTTTGAACAAACAAAACGCTTCTACTTATGGCGAAACAACTATGTCAGACACCGAAAAATGCCGGCGGAACGCTCATAAAACGCTTATGTGGCGTGCATGCTAAAATCTCAAGGTGTTAACTTACGCCCAACATACATAGCATGTTAACGGGCACAGAATAACATAAGTCGACAGTTCTTATCTAAAACATATAAAACAATAAACATCACAATACAACAGATCCGTCAGATAAAATTGATTAACCGACTGATGGAGTCCCACTTACTCATGAAGAAATTAGTATCGTGCAGTGAATAAATGCGCAATTGGCTGACAGATTTCCTCCTAGACCTACCCACAACGGAAATCTACGTTGTGCAATTGTGCCTCGGTCTGGAAATTCCATTCCAGCGTAAAACAAAATTTCTGAACGTCGGCTTAAAGTCGTGCTGAGACTCGGAATGAAACAAATATTTTGGTCATAAAGAGAGAAAGCTCATGGATTTGCTACCAGAAATCGATTATCAAAGGAATTCGATAAGTAATCGTTATGATCAATCTAATAAGATTACAACGTTATGTCGTTCCTTGCTAGTGAACGTGTACAGATGAAATTCGAATTTTTACACTGAGTTACTTGCAAGAAAATTCAGATATCGAGATACTCTTTCGAAGATTTAATCCACAAAAGCTACAACAACATGATAAGGCTCACTCACTTTAAAACGACACTTACCTTTTTATTAGTGGTTTTATCTTACGAATGGTGTTGTAATAAGCACATCCCTTGAACCAGGTGTCCCACAAGATGCGTGATCCGCGATCGCTCAGTGCTCGCTTCAATTCTTCGTCTCTTCAGCACACAATAGAAATGAAAATTGAAATACCGTTCCACAGACTCCAAGATCCTTGTAACACGAGGTGATTATTTTATCAACCGGAATCACATTGACTTCCAAGGTTGTTCGCACTCACTTTACTACGAAAACACGCACCGGCCGTGCGTGCCGACCATGCATACAGTAAATTGGTTTCCTGATCGTTTACCACTTCCACACAGGGAAACTTCAGTGCGGCATATGAGTCACACACTACGCTTGCTCAGCAAGTTTTACCAAACAATAGAGGGAGTAGATACAAAAGTATGCTTGATTACCTCGAGACAAAGACCTCGTACTCGACCCCGCTTTTCAAACCGAAAGGCTTCGCTTCATTCCTCTTGCGGTAGGTAACTTCCGGCCAGAATGCAAACGAGTTCCGGTAAAGACACTCTGAGTATAAACTTGCAAAGTCTGTCGGCGTTGTTTATGTTAAGCCGTGCGTAAGTCACCGAGAAGACTCGAAAAAGACAACCTGTTGATCATTTTTCCCACCTTCAGAGAATGAGACTTTCTCATATTTCCACCGTCTCGTTTAGCCGTTATAAGCACGCAGCAAGTCTGGATAATATGAAATCATAGGTTCGAAAAGAAGGCCCGGAATTTTGACCTTATAATTCGAGCATTTACCACACGATTAAACACCGCGCGTGACTGTAATGTGTTTCCTTAAAGGGTTTGTTTTTCGTCCAAACAAACCTTGTGTATGTGAGGTCTGGAGAAGTGTGGCCGGCGCGGGACAGTTCGTTTGGATCGCTTTTAAGGGAAATTTCCTGTTTCGATTCACACAGTTTTAGGAATTGCGCGTGCTGGTACAGAACTGTACTCAAATGTGATTAACGGTATCCAGCAGAGAAGAGTCTTTTTCTTTTTTGAAATACATACAAGTATATTTTACATGTGTTTATAGTCAACGTTATAATAAATCAAACCAAATAAATATGTTCAGAGAAGAAGTCAGATCGGCGGTAGATGGTTTTCATGCGCGGTCCTTCATCGATATATCCACATCGAACTCGAATTTAGAAATGTTGCTTTTTCAGGAAGGATCGTAGAGGGGAAACCCTTGACTTTCATCCCGGTAACCTGTTCCAGGCTCTCGATTAGTGGGCTCGGCTCAGGGTCCCGATCTTGAAACAGACTACCGTCCCGGGAGAAAACTCCTCGGAGCAGAGAAAGCTCTCTCTCTCTCTCTCTCTCTCTCTCTCTCTCTCTCTCTCTCTCTCTCTCTCTCTCTCTCTCTCTCTCTCTCTCTCTCTCTCTCTCTCTCTCACCGCGAGAAACCTCAAATAAGGGAGCCTGCTTTGCTGCCATCGAGAGCAGGGCGCTTTAGCCTAGATAGCGCTGTTGTACGAAGGTCACATCACAGAAAGGAGGTACCAGTGAGTGGCTTCAAAACTTATTCTGCCGCAGGGTGGCTGTTGAAGAGACGTTCAACAGTATTTTCTATATCCTGATGCGCATCCGTTTTATAGAAAATTAACCAACTGGGTATGGAAGCCTCAGTAGACATGGATTATGTAAACGTTTTTCGTTATCTGAAGTGATAAAAGATTTAGTCTTAAGCTTAGTGCATGCAGAAATTGTGATCTTTTCGAAGCCTCCAATTTGCCTTTTATCCGCTGTTTTTTTTTTTTTTCAATTAGATGTACAACCCTTAAACAGGTTAAAAACCAAAACATCCCACATGTAGCTAGAGTCTGCCGGGCTGTGCGAAGAAGCTTAGCGGACAGTTAAGGTGGTAAAAAGAATTATTATATGGCTAGCTCCGCGAGCGGGCAAGATGAATCAAATCCTGCGCTGTGATTGGCTACCCGAGCGGGCAAGATGGAGCTATCTTGCCCGCTCGGGACTACCCGCCGTGTCCCGCAAGAAAAATTTCCCCGAAAGCCATATAATAAATCCTTTATTAACCAAGCTTGTTTGGTCAAGATGGCTGGATATTGGCCTCGTTCTTTTTTTGCAAGTTTATGGACCTCGACTCCGTCTCGGTCCATAAACTCGCAAAAAAAGAACTTGGCCAATATCCAGCCATCTTGACCTCACACTTGGTCAATAACCAATATATATTATTTTAGAACCTTCCCGTTCTGACCTAGACAATCTAATCCAGTTAAACCAGAGACCAGTTTTGATTGAGGGCAGACGATATGGTTGTCTCGTTCAAAGTTTATTTTTACACCAACGTTTAAACGGTGTACTTAAACACATTTTACTATAAGTAGTTTTGCTAACATGTCATGACGGTGCACACTGCATGCACAAGCACAAGCAAGCAAGCGCGCAAGTCGCGCTAGGCGGAGCTCGGCGCTCACTGATTTCTCTGCAACAACGTCTTAGTAAAACCCCATGATCTACAGGTCACCGTCTCTTGGTCATCGTTTGTCATGTCTTAATATGACACACGAAGATTATGGTAACTTTTGTTTTCTTACTTAATGGCTATGCTGACATCTCGAATACCATGAATTAGCGAGAAAAAAACTTTGATCATGCACCAGCTTCGTGCATGTGCAAGAGGTCATTCTAACTCAGGGTAGAATAACAACAGTCACACGTTTTAGGCTGAAGCTTAAAATATATTGATTCCTTACCTAGTGCTATAAATTTCTGTCAAGTTGTCTTTTCTAAATACAGTTTAAGCGTTCAAATGTCGATCCAATTGTTTGGAAATTGGAAAACAAGATGTAAGAGTGAAAAGTGACTAGATCAGGCATGTCTACTTGACGGAGGCATATTAAGACCTATTACTCCTTTATCTTGACAAATTTTGTAGCCGAGATATAAATATCGTTCAACAAAATGAAAAACTGATTTATCACTATCTCAGGGCAGCAGGTCGAACGTAAGCCATGCGACTGCTTGCCTGCACAGAGCGTCGTTGGTTGCATGAACACGGAGGTACTTTAATACCTCCCTTAAAAGAGACTTTGCTCACGACGCCGTTGAAGGTAATTTTGAGATTTTATTGGGTTAGCTTCCTCTGTCATTCAGCCAAACTAACATTCAAGCTCTCTTACCTTGCTACATTTAGCGATTTTCCAGCTACCGTAAATACTCCCAAGATATCAACATACCGCAACGAGATCAATTATTGAGATGGGCTTGATCATCAAGCTCGATAGAATTTTCTAGTTAAACAGTACAGGAAATTAAAAAAAAAAATTTAAAAGATCGCTAAAAAAAAACCGCGTAAAACATTGGCTCAAATTTTCTAACGGGGCTGTTCCGCAGAAACATCGGCTTATGACACGCTATTTCCACCGATTAAGGGATGCAGCGTATGTTTGGTATGGACTTAAAGGCTGTGTCAACAATCGAGATTAGTTTTAAATTATAACAACTGTCTCGACAATGTCTTCGACATCGCTAAGAAATTGCAGGATTAATTGATTTGTTGTCACTCAGAGTTATCTTCTTAACATCCAGGTCTTTCGTGCTGAAGTGCTAAATAGTTTTAAAAAAATAAATGACGATAATCGTATGTTGCCACTCAGCCAATAACAATTAAACAAACGCATCATTTGATCATTTGCTATAAACATATTATTACAGTGGAAGTCCGCTTTACGCCATCTCGTTAATACGGTCACCTTGTTATCACGGCCACTTTCTTTTTTGTCCCGGCGAAACGCCCATACATTTTCTTACAAGAACACTCCCTTAATACGGCCAACGGCTACGCTCTGAAATCCTTGCCTGTATAATCCTTCATGATAATAATAATGACTTTATTATCGTGTCCCCCACTGAATTACATCTAGCAGTGGAGAATCCCCACTGCTAATAGGGGACACCTAACTAGAACTATCTAAAAATGATATACAGAAAAGTCCTATGAGGGAATTAAGAGTTTATTAAGAGTTCTATAAGAGGTTCAGGGTTTTTACCCCGTTTAAAGGCCTCTCAAACCAGCTATATTCATCTTTCCATTGTTAATATTTTACACACTGCCTCAAGTCTCAATTTTTCAAAAAAATTATACTCGCTGCACTCGGACTGCTTAAAGAACAGTTGTTTAGATGAGCTTAGATGTGCAAATGTGATATGTCTGTTAAGACGTCACTCAATTTAGACTAGTCGTGAGGTTTGCCCCTGCAGCGTTAATACGGCCACCCCGTTAACACGAGCAAATTTGCACGGCTCGTTGGTGACCGGATTATGGGGCTTCACTGTACTCGAAACAGCTAGGTTGGTTGTACATCTCAAAGTCTTTCTTGTGTAGCCGTTAATTAACCTAATTTTACAATTCTTAATCATGGAGCACGTCAAGCTTAGACTAGTTCAGTTTCTCTAACATCAGCAGCAGCTCCTTCATATTACAGATACCTTCTATCTTCTATGACCTTCAACTATCCATCTTTTTCAAACAGTTGTCATAGCTACAGCTTCATCGTGGAATTATTGCTACAGAATACATACAACATCATTTAGAAAATTAAAAACATGCATTTTGGCAAACCCATGACCACCTTAGCTTTGAATTTTAGTCGCCGAATTTCTATTGAAAGCAGGAAAGATTTAACTGTTTTTGATACCAAACATGATTTCAAAACTATGAAATTTAACCAAGAATCTCTTGATTTAACATATTTGGATGGACTTTTTATTCAGTATTGCAAACTGCAGCACCTAAATAATTATAACTAACCGTGTGTTCGAAGACAAGAACTTGCTTTTAAATGTCTTTCAAATAACGCTTTCTTTTCTGTCGGAAATACTTAAATTCGTACCGATGACTAGTAAGAAACCAGCTCACATGTAAAGCAGACATGAAAACCGAGAAGTTGAACCATTTAATAATTTAGAGTAGATAATTAACTAAAATTAGCCACATTTCACTAATAAAATTAGCTACTTTTCAGTAATAAAGTTAGCTACATTGAACTAAAAACGATCCCGCCCGTGCAAGCTCCAAGTATCTAATAACTACGTCTGGTGATGGACAAAACACTGACCCCACAGTCCATGGACTTTCCCTATAGTTTGGCCAAATGGAATTCCCTTAAACTGGCGTAATATTCCAAAGGAGTCCTATCAGGATCATAATTTCTTGGTCCAATAATTCCTCAAATTTTCTAACGGGGGTGTTTCGCAAAAAACCCAGTCCACGGACTACCCCAATGGATTGGCCATAAACTCGCGTAATATTCCAACTGACTGCTATTTAAACCATCAATAATTCCTCCAATTTTCTAACGTGGGTGTTGCGCAAAAGTATCGGATTATGACGCGTTATTTTGTCCGATCAATGGATGCAAAGTGTGTTACGTTCGGTATCGACACATCGGCTATATCATCAGTCGCGATTAGTTTTAAAGTATAACAACTTTCTTGTCTTCCTCATTGCCTAGAAATTGCAGGATTAATTTGTTAATTAATAAGTTGAACCATTTCATATTTAGCTATTTTTCACTGAGAGAGATCTCTCATTGTATAACTTAGTTTGGTGATGGACAAAACACTGACCCCCAATCCCTCGTAAGCACTTGGATTTGCTATTGCATGTGGCAATTCTAGTTAATTTTTAGTATCAGCGAATGTATTAACATTCAGTTTTAAGATGTCTGTTAGCAAAATTATTTTGGAGCAGTTAACGGCTAAAGAGGGATCGGAACTGAAGTTTGACTTCTTTGTTATCGATGTCAAAATGATCTTAACTGATTACGGAATAAAATGTTCCTGGAAGGTCGACACTGTTTAGTCGTTATTCTCGTCAAGTTGAATTGTCAGCCGTTATTCTCGTCATCTCCCAGTTTGTCATTTTTTAGTCCGTGGCAATACGCACGTCCATGATTGTGCGACTTAAACTTGTGATAAATTTTACACTGGCTGCCTCTCTTACATTTCAATGTCTTTTTAGTTATTGAGAATGTAAAGTATGATCCTGATACTGATTGATACGCCCGGTTGATAATAAGATGTTTACATCTGATTTGACTCTAATCTTCTTGGTCTTTTTAGGGCTCAGCAGTTGTTCATTAAGTGTAATTATTCAAAATGGAGGCAAGGCCTTGCAGGGAGAACATAAGTGCAAAGTACATGTAATGTAAGCACACTAATCTGTTTGTTCCATTTTTTATAATTTTTTGCCATTTATAAATGTTTTTACAAAACATCACTGTAGAAGGCAAGGAAGCCCAGGGAAGCCATTATAATTAAGGCGTATAAAGGATTACCTTAAAGAAACATAAGACTTAACAAAAGAATGAAAATGCTGACATCGGCACAAAATGATCATAATATAATTTAGGATAAAAAGTAGTTAAGCAAAGCTAAACGCGCAAGTGCAAATGTTTTAGAAGCCTAGAACTTTTAATAGTACTCATTTGAAACAATAGTTTTAGGCTAAGTCCATTTTAGGGTAGTCCATTTGGGTAGTCCATGGAGTGGGGGTTCAGTGTTTTGGCCACAACAAATACGTCTTTTAACACTCGAGGGTCAGTATAAAATATTTTCAGAAAAAAGCAAGGGGCCTGAAGTTTTCTGCAGTTCTTATATAGAGGCTAAATTTGGTATGAGTTTATCGTCAGCTTGGAATCCTGATAATGCCAATATCATGGCGCTTACACAAAAATATATATCAAAGCCCAAAATATTTCAACTTGACGGTCGGGTACTTTAACTCCTTAAAATATGGAAGGTCTGGTTTTAATGAACACTTCAACAAAGAGAATGAAAAGTATTCTTAACGACCCATAATTAGTATATACGGCGACATAAAAAGGATTCCACTTTCACGTGATGATCACGGCGATAAACTTCTTAGTACCCAACCAGACAGTCCTGTGGCTCACGGGATTCTTAAAATCATACGAGAAATGTGCCAGCTGTGAACAAAAAGGTGAAAAAAAAAAAAAACCCTTAAACCGTCAGAACAGATTAATCTTTGCTGTTTTATACATGGTTGAAATCAAAACGCCGGTGCACTTACCAAGATAACACTGATATTAAAGCTTGAAATAAACAACTTCCGTAAATGACAGAGATATCAGACCATATTAGACTGTCTGAAACAAAACTATGACGATATTCCGGTGTTCTTTCATTCCTGGAATAGTTTAGCGTAGTTGTCATGATTATAAATTTCAAAGGTAATGATTATTTCCATGTTGCTTTAACGACCAATAACTTAGTTTATATAGAAAGGAGTATGTGTGATTAGAAGCTAGCATCAGATATACTTCTAAAACACGAGAAAAGCGCCGCTAAAACTAGTGTATAGCAGAAAATAATGATAGTCCATGTAGGGTGATTGAGTTAGTTCACTGAAATAAATTAGTGTTGCAGCCATAGCAATACATCGTTTATAACAAACTTGTGGTAAATTTAATTCAACACGTGTGAGCAAGATATCGTGCGAAAAGAGAAATTTTCGATCAAATTTGAACGATGTAGATACCAGCTGGGAAGGGTTATAAGTGTTCTACATATAATAGTCCTTATATCTTCTCGAGTGCAAATTAAAAACCAACTCAGCATGATTTGACCAAAAGTGTAAGTACACTCCTTTTCTGGTGAAATAATATATTTTATAAGAATATCGAGGCTGACATTTGCGAAATTTAAGAATCTGCCTCCAAGATTACTCAGCCTAATCTAAGAATGTTCACAATAATATTTTCAGCCGATAAGAATATTCAGCCTTAGGCGGAAAAACAATGTTCCCTTAAAAAAAAGAGTGTAAGATCTTTGGAGTCGAAAAAGATACTTTCCAAGATATGCTTTGTCGATGCAGACTCCTTAAAACAGCAGCCAGATTTAAAATTTTATTTCTCTGATTTAATTGAAAGCGATTATCGAATTATGTCCCAGGAAAAACGTCACTAATTAACCTTTGACCTAGACAATCCAATCCAATTAAGCCAGAGACCAGTTTTGATTGAGGGCAAACGGTATGATTGTCTCGTTCAAGGTTTATGTTTACACCAACGTTTAAACGGTGTACTTAAACACATTTTACTATAAGTAGTTTTGCTAACATGTCATGACGGTGCACATTGCATACACAGCGCCGGTAGAAAGCAAGCGCGCGAGTAGCGCTAGGCCGAGCGCTCGGCGTTCACTGATTTCTCTACAGCAACGTCTTAGTAAAACCCCATGATCTACAGGTCACCGTCTCTTGGTCATCGTTTGTCATGTCTTAATATATGAGACACGAAGATTATGGTGTCCTTTGTTTTTTTACGGAATGGCTATGCTGACATCTCGAATACCATGAATTAGTGGAAAAAAACTTCGATCATGCACCAGCTTCGTGCATGTACAAGAGGTCATTCTAACTCAGGGTAGAATAACAACAGTCACACGTTTTAGGCTGAAGCTTAAAATATATTGATTCCTTACCTAGTGCTATAAATTTCTGTCAAGTTGTCTTTTCTAAATACAGTTTAAGCGTTCAAATATCGATCCAATTGTTTGGAAATTGGAAAACAAGATGTAAGAGTGAAAAGTGACTAGATCAGGCATGTCTACTTGACGGAGGCATATTAAGACCTATTACTCCTTTACCTTGACAAATTTTGTAGCCGAGATATAAAAATCGTTCAACAAAATGAAAAACTGATTTATCACTATCTCAGGGCAGCAGGTCGAACGTAAACCATGCGACTGCTTGCCTGCACAGAGCGTCGTTGGTTGCATGAACACGGAGGTATTTTAATACCTCCCTTAAAAGAGACTTTGCGCACGACGCCGTTGAAGGTAATTCTGAGATTTTATTGGGTTAGCTTCCTCTGTCATTGATATTTTACACGCTGCTTCAAGTCTCAATTTTTTTAAAAAGATTATACTCGCTGCACTCGGACTGCTTAAAGAACAGTTGTTTAGAAGTGCAACTGTGATATGCATGTCTGTTAAAACGTCACTCAAGTTAGACCAGTCGTGAGGTTTGCCCCTACCGCGTTAATACGGACACCCCGTTCGTGGTGACCGAATTATGGGGCTTCACTGTACTCGAAACAGCTAGGTTGGTTGTACATCTCAAAGTCTTGTGTAGCCGTTAATTAACCTAATTTTGTAATTCTTAATCATGGAGCACGTCAAGCTTAGACTAGTTCAGTTTCTCTAACATCAGCAGCAGCTCCTTCATATTACAGATACTTTCTATCCTCTATATGACCTTCAACTATCCATCTTTTTCAAACAGTTGTCATAACTATAGCTTCATCGTGGAATTATTGCTACAGAATACATACAACGTCATTTAGCAAATTAAAAACATGCATTTTGGCAAACCCATGACCACCTTAGCTTTGAATTTTAGTCGCCGAATTTCTATTGAAAGCAGGAAAGATTTAACTGTTTTTGATACCAAACATGATTTCAAAACTATGAAATTTAACCAAGAATCTCTTGATTTAACATATTTGGATGGACTTTTTATTCAGTATTGCAAACTGCAGCACCTAAATAATTATAACTAACCGTGTGTTCGAAGACAAGAACTTGCTTTTAAATGTCTTTCAAATAACGCTTTTTTTTCTGTCGGAAATATTTCAATTCGTACCGATGACTAGTAAGAAACCAGCTCACATGTAAACCAGACATGAAAACCAAGAAGTTGAACCATTTAATAATTTAGAGTAGATAATTAACTAAAATTAGCCACATTTCACTAATAAAATTAGCTACTTTTTACTAATAAAGTTAGCTACATTGAACTAAAAACGATCCCGCCCCGTGCAAGCTCCAAGTATCTAATAACTACGTCTGGTGATGGACAAAACACTGACCCCACAGTCCATGGACTTTCCCTATAGTTTGGCCAAATGGAATTCCCTTAAACTGGCGTAATATTCCAAAGGAGTCCTATCAGGATCATAATTTCTTGGTCCAGTAATTCCTCAAATTTTCTAACGGCGGTGTTTCGCAAAAAACCCAGTCCACGGACTACCCCAATGGATTGGCCAAATGGACTATCCATAAACTCGCGTAATATTCCAACTGAGTCCTATTTAAACCATCAATAATTCCTCCAATTTTCTAACGGGGGTGTTGCGCAAAAGTATCGGATTATGACGCGTTATTTTGGCCGATCAATGGATGCAAAGTGTGTTACGTTCGGTATCGACACATCGGCTATATCATCAGGCGCGATTAGTTTTAAAGTATAACAACTTTCTTGTCTTCCTCATTGCCTAGAAATTGCAGGATTAATTTGTTAATTAATAAGTTGAACCATTTCATATTTAGCTACTTTTCACTGAGAGAGATCTCTCATTGTATAACTTAGTTTGGTGATGGACAAAACACTGACCCCTAATCCCTCGTAAGCACCCCTTGAATTTGCTTCTGTATGTGGCAATTTCGATTTAATTTTTCGTATCAGCGACCAGCGTATTGTATTAACATTCAGTTTCAAGATGTGTGTTAGCAAAACTATTTTGGAACAATTAACGACTAAAGAGGGATCGGAACTTTATTTTGACTTCCTAGTTATTGATGTGAAAAATGATCTTAACTGATAACATAGTAAATTGTTCCTTGAAGGTCGACGCTGTTCAGCCGTTATTCGCGTCAAGTCGAATTGTCAGCCGTTATTCTCGTCATCTCCCATTTTGTCCTCTTTTAGCTCGTGCTAATGCCCGTGCTAATGCGCATGCGCATGACTGTGTGACTTAATCTTGCGGTAAGTTTTACAGTGGCTGCCTTTCTTACATTTCAATGTCTTTTTAGCTATTGAGAATATAAAGAATGATCCAGATACTGATTGATACGCCCAGTTGATAATAAGATGATTACATCTGATTAGACTCTAATGTTTTTGGTCTTTTTAGGATCTTTTAGGGTTCAGCAGTTGTTCATTAAGTGTAATTATTCAAAATGGCGGCGAGGCCTTGCTTGACGAACATAAGTGCAAAGTACATGTAATGTAAGCACACCAATTTGTTTGTTTGCTTATTCCATTTTTTTTATTATTATTTTTTTGCCGTTTGTAACTGTATTTACAAAATATCAATGTAGAAGGCAAGGAAACCCAAGGAAGCCATTAAGGCTTATGTAAAAGATTAAAGAATAAAAATGTTGACATCGGCACAAAATGATCATAATATAATTTAGGATAAAAAGTAGTTAAGCAAAGCTAAACGCACAAGTGCAAATGTTTTAGAAGCCTAGAACTTTTAATAGTACTCATTTGAAAGAGTATTTTTAGTCTTTTTAGACTAAGTCCATTTGGGTAGTCCATGAAGTGGGGTTCAGTGTTTTGGCCATAACAAATATGTCTTTTAACACTCATTTTATTTTATTAGCTTTGCCTTTATGAAACAAAAACAAAAATGAACATTCCAATCAATATGTAGAGGTTTGGCAGGGACATCGCAACAGCTAAGAAGCCAATTACTGCGGGCCCAGGGTCAGTATAAAATGGTCATACTCTAGGGTCAGTATAAAGTCTATAAAATATTTTCAGAAAAAAGCAAGAGAGCTGAAGTTTTTTGCAGTTCTTATATAGAGGCTAAATTTGGTACGAGTTTATCATCAGCTTGGAATCCTGATAATGCCAATATCATGGCGCTTACACTAAAATATATATCAAAGCCCAAAATATTTCAACTTGACGGCCGGGTACTTTAACTCCTTAAAATATGGAAGGTCTGGTTTTAATGAGCACTTTAACAAAGGGAATGAAAAGTATTCTCAACGACCCATAATTAGTGTATACGGCTACATAAAAAGGATTCCACTTTCGCTTGATGATCACGACGATAAAGGTCTTAGTAACCGACCAGACAGTCTGTGGCTCACGGGAGTCTTAAAATCATACGAGAAATATGCCAGTTGAAGCATCAGTACAGATTAATATTTGCTGTTTTATACGTGGTTGACATCAAAACGCCGGTGCACTTACCAAGATAACATTGATATTAAAGCTTGAAAGAAACCACTTCCGTAAATGACAGAGATATCAGACCATATAAGACTGTCTGAAACAAAACTATGATGATATTCCGGTGTTCTTTCATTCCTGGAATAGTTTGGCGTAGTTGTCACGATTGTAAATTACAAAGGCAATGATTTAGTGTAAGATCTTTGGAGTCGAAAAAAGATACTTTCCAAGAAAATGCTTTGTCGATGCAGACTCCTTAAAACAGCAGCCAGATTTAAAATTTTATTTCTCTGATTAATTTAAAGCGATTATTGAATTATGTCCTGGGAATAACGTCACTAATTAACCACTAGGCCAAAATAAACTCGCGGAAGCTAAAATTAACCTCTCTCCTTGCGTGTCTGGCCCCGTTTTATCTCACGGTTTTTGATGTTTGTGGTGGCCTCTAGTTATGTATCACCGTGCGAAAAATCGCAAGAATAACAAAGCTGGTCATGTCCAGGGGTACGGCTAGCCAGGGCTAACAGACTTTGAAATGCTCTCAGACAACGTGTAGTATTTGCGAATCCTCGAATATATCATTTAAAATATTCTGTAAGCCAAGTTTGAAACTGAGCTTTAGTTGTGTACCAGGAACATTTCTCATTTCTTATGAAATTCTGCTTCTTTGGTTCGTCAATGACAGCGAAACGAGAGTGCCCCCTTTTTCCGTTTTTTGGTTCAGGTACCGTGCCTTCCAAGACTTCCTGAAGCCCGATAAAGGAAGAATTAAAATTCTTTGGAAGAAAGTCATACTATCACACGGAATTTCCAATTGTGCGGTCATGATAATAAGTAGCCTGTGAACGCAGACAGATTTTCGCCTGTGCGGTAAGATGCAGCAAAAATACTTCGTGAACTATTTCTCGATGGCGTTTCCATAAATATTTTTTTCCATTCCGGAGGCATGAACAACAGACAAAAAAACACTTTTTGCGTTTGTAGGCTACTAAACTTCGGGATTTGAATCGTTGTGTGTACAAGCGAACCAAATACGCAGGACTCTGTAAACTGTATATCATTTATTTGCTGTGACACAGGTACACATGGTGGACCCATTTTCACTAGTTGTTCCCAGGCTTTTAGGCGAAAACGCGACAAAAAGACGTCTTCACCTCTCCCGGGGCGGGGCACGGAGTGATGTGCGAATTTTCTTCCCTTGAAACGGATGTTGTAGGTATATAATTATTAAGAATGAGGTCTCTAATCACTCTTACACTTTTAACTACAGTACAAATAGTCGGTAACTCACTTCCTGGTAAGAATCACGATGATCTCAAACAGAATAATAAAAATAATGATTTCCAGTTCGATGAATCACATGAGCCATCAGGGAGTCAATCGCAACAGTTTTGCGAGGGCAACAATGAACAATGCAAGGTAAGATCTATGTAGTATCAAGTCTACTGCAGCATGAGGCAAAATTACTTAGCTTTTAATACGGGAAGGGAGTTTCCTATTACAAGAGACCCAGACACCACATCGTTGTTGCGAGACCCTACCCCTACCCCGCTTAATTACCACCCTGCCCCCGCCACAACTGAACCTAGTCCTTTGGTCACATGGTCCTTGAGCTTCCCTTCCTTGAGTAAGATGGCATTTCGGAGCCGTGTTAGTCCAATTCTTCGTTCTTCTCTGAGCGCCGTCAGAACAGCAGTGACCAGGAGAGCACTGACTTCTCAATCGAAAGATGGTGCATCATCTTTTTGTTTTGCTGGGCCTCTTCTGATCGGAGCTTCAGCAGCCACTGCGGGACTATTTGCGGCAACTCAATTGTACAAGAATAATTTTTTCCTCATTGGAAATGTACATGCTGCGACCAAGGTATAGCATTTGGATAAATATTTGTTTCGTTTCCAGCGTTAACTTAGATGTGAAGTGCAGTGGGGTGTTATCAGTTATACTTAACAAGTCCAGCTTGAAAATTACAGTCCAACCGGTACTATAGCTATATCGGACACCTGCAAGTTCTCCCAGCAAGCTCAAATTGTGGACAGTTCACTTGATCCCAGATAAACCGGGAAAAATATAATCTTTACCTGTACAATAACCTGCACAATCGATGATTGTGGACACTCGGGTGGTCATTGGAAACTTATCAGAACTTTGATTGGAGATATTGGCTCACTCAGTAGTTGCTCTGATGCAACCAAGTCCAAATGCCAAAAATCCACCACAACCCCCCGCCCCCCCCCCCCCTCCCAGCTGCTTGGAAAGTGAACTTTTGAATTCCATCCCCCACCCCTCAATTCTTATCTTCCCAAGAGATTCTCCCAAATGTCCCAGTACTTCTCAGGGTGGTGCAATGTCAGCTACACAAATGTTGCATCTTACACTCTCGTATCCGGTCACCTAGCCACCAGGGAATTTCGCCACCAACGAACTTGCCACCGAGAAACCACCTTGCCACCAAACACCAAGGGAAAGATAAAGTAGAATAAAGTAGTGGAGGTGTGTTAGCTGTTCGAGCGATTACAATGTCAATTGACTTGAAGGTTTGCTAGCTTGATGTGATAGGACGTGACGTGATACGGTTTGTGTTCCATTGTCCAACAAGAAATCACGGCTTTCAGAATTCAACTCCATGTATATTTCTTTGAGAACTGACTGTGTTGTTATTGCTCAGTTGTTTCAATTCGCCTTTGTGTTTGCATTTAATTACACCCACTTTCAGTGTTACATGTATAGGTGACATCTTTCGACCATCTCTCGACATTCCATCTTTCGACATGCTATGTAAACGGCTGAAAGACCGTTTACCCGTGAAACTGGCAATTTTCCTGGTTATTAGCGGAACAAATGACAAGTATATGATAATTACTGACCTCAAATGAATGAAGAAGATTGTGGAATTCCGATTTATGGGATAATTCAAACAATTTTAGTGTAGTCGATCGGCTCTCAATAGTGACTTCCAGTGTAATTGGGCCGCTACTGCTCAGTTAATGTTCGAAAGATGTAAACATTCAAAACAGTCGATTTATCCGTCACAGAATGTTTTCTTGATACTCCTAGCCTAGTTTGATGTCAAATAAATCCATCTTTAATGACTAGAAGTTGAGTTTGACCGTAATGAAGTCAGTTGTGCTTACATTTTGACATAGGCCAGGTTACATAGCATGTTGAAAGATGGCATGTCGAGAGATAGTCACTATGCACATAACACTGAAAGCGGGTGTAAGCTTTCGTAAGCTTAAGTGTTTCATAAAAAGCTTCGGCTAAACGATCAAACAACTAATCAACCTTACACGAGCTGTGCGAGTTACACAACTAAACATAGTAGAACAAATTTAAATCTCTTTGGCTTGTGGTTTACATGTAATGTTATTAGACTGTTTGTAATTTGGTGGCGAGGAGACTTTGCTTGGTGGCGAGCTTGTTGGTGGCAAGGTGACCGGTAACCTAATTTGCCTGGATTAAATGACCCCCAGTATTTGTGACATGAAATAACCTCTCTGAGAGACCCAACACTCAGGACTTATACAGCTGATGTGTGTGTCTCTGTTTTATACGCTTATTAATATGATAACAAATGGTCAAATTTCCTTGTTTTGACCAGAGATTTTGGAATAGTTGGGGACCAAACCAGTTGGCAGTTGGCCCCTGTAGGAAATTTTAATTTTCGACCCTGATCTGAGAACATCAAAGCTGTAAAAGCATTGACATCCGCTGTACACTGGTCCTAATTAACCACCCCAGGACAACCATGAAAATCCATTTCCTTACTCATCTGGCATGACATAACCAAATTGTCAAGGATATGCCCTGGTAGATCTCATCTCGGAATTTGTGTTATTAAGAACTGACAAGTGACTTAAGTCTCAAAGCTTTCAAACAGAAAATGGATAGCATGCATGTTGTGCTATAGGCTGTAAGCAGTCTCTCTTTTGCTCGAAAATCCATGGGGAAGAAAGCAAGGAGGAATGGAAAACAACATGAGTATGGGAGCGTCACATGGGAAGCTGCGAGCCACAAGCAGTGTTCCCCCAAATTTTCAAGCTAAAGAGAGACTGCTCGTAGTCTAGCTGTGCCAGGACCTGAAGAGAACCCCAGATCTGATCACAGTTGCTGTTTTTTGTGTATTTAGGCACCAAATAAAGGCAAGCATGAAAGAACCTTTATAATGGTAAAACCTGATGGAGTCCAACGAGGACTGGTTGGAGACATCATCAAGCGATTTGAGCAGAAAGGATTTAAATTAGTGGCAATGAAATTTATGCAGGTAGGAGAGAGTAATCCCATATTAGGCTTTTTGATGTCTTTGGTAGGATGATGAAAGGGTAAAATTTGAGAGCTTGCTAGACAGCCAGACCGATATATTTTAAGAAAGGACATGTCTTTCTTAGACTTAGAAATCAACCAATACTTCAGAACAGTGATGGGTAAAAATTGATGCACTTGAAATTTGGCTAAAATTTTGCATTATGCTTTGTCACAGAGTGCCATTTACTGACCCCTCAAACAGTTTGTTGACCTTTAGACTGACGAATTTCACAAGACATTAAGTCCTTGAATCTGGTTAGTCTCATAATGGTTATGATACTTTCTTTCTTTTTATTTATAGGCAAGTGAAGACCATCTGCGAGAGCATTATGCTGACCTGAGTCATCTTCCATTCTTTCCTGGGCTGGTGAAACACATGGCCAGTGGACCTGTTGTTGCCATGGTAAGTAGTGGCAGAATAGTACATGTTTGAATTGACTTTCTGTCTCAGTATGCTTTACGAGCAGTTGTTATTGTTGATACTGTTGTGAAGAAATGTGTTTGAATTTGAAAAGGTTTGATTTGTCTGACCACCAAAATTAATGTTTTCCAGTAGAAACAGGTAAATTGTTTGCTTATGAAACCTTTTGGGTGACTGTTTAGAACTAAGTACTGTGATTGTAAAATTATGACATTTTTCCATGCAGGTGTGGGAAGGCCTTGGAGTTGTTAAAACAGGGCGTGTTATGCTTGGAGAAACAGATCCTGTGAGTAAAATAATGTTTTTTACTTTCCTATGGCTTGCAATAATTACCAAATGATTGTTACCGGTAAATTATTTATAAAAGAAAAATCTGTCAGTAGTTTCATTATAAAATAATGTAAGTGCTATAAATAATTATAATTGAATGTTTGTAATGTTGGTGTTGTTTCAACTATTTTAAAGATTTTTCTAGCTCTTTCCTTTAGTAAACTGTCCTTCTACTCCCATGTTTTGTCATGTTCACTCAAACGATGTGAAGGCTAACTCGATAACCTCGCGGTTCTATTAGCCTGCACGCACAAACTATATACCATTTTCACCTTTAATTGTTATATATGATTGTATCTTTTTTTTTTCTTTTTTTGCTAATATTGTAATTTCAAAATGTAAGTGCAAGTGTAATATTGCATGTTTTTTACACCTTCATCAGGCGAAATCACAGCCAGGCACAATCCGTGGAGACTTCTGCATCCAGATCGGAAGGCAAGTTTTAAATCAGATTTCTTTAATAAATATAATTATACATCAACATTTATATCGTATTTGGTTATTTTCAATTATTATAATAAATAGTATTAAGTTATTTCTCATTTGTTGTAATATTGAACATTATGACTGTCAGATCCCCAATAAAAAATTGTGACTTAACAGTTTTTCAGTTAAAGCATCTGTCCTTTTTCATAAAAGTATTGTATCATATTCAGATGTTTGTATGTTTAAGAAGAATCAAGTGCCCCGTCCTAAATAACCACACACCCCTCTCTTAAAGGTGCCCTCCCTTGGGGCAAATAGCAAATTAGCATCCAGGCCACTTCTTAAAATCAAATCATGTAATGACAAAGACTTACTCATTTGAAATGTGTCTTTCTTTCTCTAGGAATATTATTCATGGAAGTGACTCAGTAGAAAGTGCAGAGAAGGAAATTGCACTTTGGTTCAAAAACAAGGAGGACCTAGTGGACTGGAACCCAGCAGCTTATAAATATGTTTATGAAGACTAAATATTTGTAATAATGTGTAGTTAGGAATAAATGCCATTGCTCACAATAAAAAAAAATATTTTTTTGTGACTGAACAAAATAAAAAAGCCATTGTGCCTTCAATGAATCTTTCAGTGGTCATTCATCCCTTCGTTCATTAATCTGTCTGCAGAAGTTTACTTTTTTTTTGCCTTGAGTTTTTTTTTTTTTTTTCAAGCACATGAGCACAGAGCTAGCCCGAGAGCAGCTGCAAAGCAGGCACACATAAAAAATGATTACTCACTTTTTTCTCTCTCCCCAGGGCCACTGCCTTGCATTCAGGCTTTTTCAAATCCCTTGTGGTTAACACTTGTGCCTTCAATCTTGATGAACTCAACAGAATAAAGGGTCTGTGGAAAGACTGTTCTTTCATCTGACTGCCTTTTAATATTTACCATCCACTCGCTCTATTGTCAGATCATTAAACATTTTGTTTTGTTGCTTGTTTCATTTAAAGCATACATACTAGCATGTCACTAGTGCAATTGCTGACCGGAAACCTGGTATGATTGCTACATAAAAGTGACAAAATGTAAAACTGTGTCGATTCCAGGAAGTTACCACTGTTGATCTCAAAGAGGCTCCCAGAGCCACCAACCTGCCCTTCTCAGATGGCTGGGCATTTGACACAATAGAGGGCCCATAATTTAGGGGTCTTTAGGATACAGGATGTTTGGGCAAAACATCAGTGGGATGGTACGTAATATTTTGGGGAAAATTAATGGGATATGCAGGATATTAAGGTGGCTCAATACAGTTTCCAACACTTAGATTTTGATGGGTCGTTATAACCACTCTTTATCACTTGATGCTACAATCATGGTATCAAAAAACTGCCCAATCATTGGTGAACATGTTATCATTTTTGTGATGCAATAGGTTACCATAGTAACAGTATGACCTCCTTAAAAACACCCTTAATTACAGCTTTTGGGGCTTATAATTAAAAAGTGGCCGAGTGAATTTTTTCTTATATTCTCAACTTTTGATAAGCATGATAAGACGCAACTTTTGATAAAGTTTAAAAAAATTCCGTAGGTAGGGTTCAGAGCCATCTTAATTTTTTTAAATTTTAAGACCAGATAAAACAGGATATCGAGTAGGAAATTCATTAATTATTGCAACTGGAATAAATGGGATATGGGATGTTAACTGCCCACTTAACAAGTTGTGGGATACTCAAATCCCCGCCCCCCACCCACTCCGTTAAGGGGCCTCAAAAAAGGGAGGCTATTTGGTGGACATTTTGGACTGAGATTCTTGCTAAATTTTTCAATGCTGGTTTCATACTGGCCGGATTTTCCCTGTAGGCGGTTTATTTAAATTGTTTGAAAAAGTTGTATTATTTTAACAGGGGAACAAAGGTGTATTTGATTTTCGTCGCACCAAGGCCTTTCGCGCTCTGTCCCGCAAATCTGAGCAACGCACGAATACCCTCCCCTTCCCCATCAAAATTGACTTCCTAATTTGGACAATAATTAAAGGCCAAGCCCACGTGGCGTGACGTTCTCTGCTTCCAGAAACTCGGCGAAGTTGTTTGTGGCGTACTCGTGTACTGTGTTGTCAAAAAATAAGTTCCGAGAATGGCTGAGGATGACAAGAAAAACAAGGAGCGAACATTCCTCATGCTCAAACCAGATGCCGTTCACAGAGGTCTTGTTGCGGATATCATCAAAAGATTCGAACAGAAGGGATTCAAACTGGTCGCCATGAAATTCATGCAGGTGCAATTTCAGAAGTACTGTTTCTGTTACCTTGAAACCATTATATGGTTTTTGCAAATGGTACATTAATAGTTGTTTTGTGTCTCTTAAGGCAAGTAAAGAGCTCCTTGAACAGCATTATGAAGAGCTGAAAGACAAGAAATTTTTCCCAGGTCTGGTGAAGTACATGTCCTCCGGGCCAGTTGTACCTATGGTATGGAAGTTCTTCGTGAAGCTTTTATTGTAATTTAGCTTTTCTTTTCTGTCTCATTGTTAGAAATATTTTAATTTGCACCTTTCTGCAGAGATTTTTCCTCGTTGAATAATGCACACCTACATGTTGATAAAGGAGCGCGTTCGATCGTCTCCATTGTACAATCGAGTTACAATGATCACAATCGGCTCGTTTATATTGTTTCTAAATCTTTTCAACACTCAACACTTTTATTCTAATACAGCAAAGATGCACTTCAATGGGATATTCACAGTCGGAATAAACTTTTCTTGGAAGAAATTTGCATGTTTGTCAACAGTTAATCATGTGAAACATTCCCAAGGCCGTCTAATATTTGTGCTCTCTTCAAGAAAATGTTAGCAACAGTTTTCGTGTTAAATCTTCGTATTCAGGCCCAGTTTGTTGAGATTTGTATTTGTTTATTTTCTTTTTTTTTTTTAGGTCTGGGAAGGTCTTGGTGTTGTTAAAACTTGCAGAGATATCCTGGGAGAAACAGACCCAGTAAGTGTGACCATAATACTGACCTATTTTTTTTTTTTTTTTTTAAAAAGGGACCTAGCGACGGGTCGGGGGGGGGGGGGTGGATTTGGTGGCTAGCCACCCTCTCTTTGAAGGAGCAAAAAAAAAAATAAAAAAAATTAAAAAGAATTGTGAATAATATGGAAGAAATGAAGGCAAACTCTCTAGACAGGTACCTCATAAATTCTACTTTGTGGCATATGGGGCGCCGTTTGTAAATTTATTATTTAGACCGAATTTATGCCATTTTCCCCTTATTTATAAATAATTGGAAATGCCACAAAATTTGTTTATAAATAAGACACAAGAACTTATCCGTTTATATGTAAATAATTATTTTAGGTACGTTCTGATTTATAAATAATCTTTTACCATAGAGTTATTATATATAAATAATAAACTAAACAACTTCAATTATTTATAAATCAGGCCACCTCCAAAATAGTTATTTACATATCATAAAGTTTGTAAATCCCATTATTTATAAATAAATTACTTCGTCGGGAGTGTAAATTCATTATTTAGAAATAATAAATTTCACCTCGCCGAGTGTAAATTTATTATTTTTAAATAATGAACTTCACTGAGTGTGTAAATTTATTATTTAGAAATAATGAATTTCACCTCCCCGGGTGTAAATTTATTATTTATAAATAATGAACTTCATTGAGTGTGTAAATTCATTATTTAGAAATAATGAAGTTTCATCTCGCCGACTGTAAATTTATTATTTATAAATAATGAACTTCGTTGTGTGTGTAAATTCATTATTTAGAAATAATGAAGTTTCATCTCGCCGACTGTAAATTTATTATTTATAAATAATGAACTTCATTGAGTGTGTAAATTCATTATTTAGAAATAATGAAGTTTCATCTCGCCGACTGTAAATTTATTATTTAGAAATAATGAATTTGACCGTGTGTGTAAATTCATTATTTAGAAATTAATTATTTAGAAATAATGAAGTTCCATCTCACCGAGTGTAAATTTGTTACTTAGAAATAATGAACTTCACTGAGTATGTAAATTCATTATTTAGAAATAATAAAAGCATGAATGACTGACCCAGCGTCTCTTGCCCGATCGATTTCGGAGGCTGTTTCTCGCATTATAAGTGAGACAGTTAATGCTACCCTTGCTCAGGTAGGTATGCAGCCTGAAATTCAGCAGTGGCGGATCTGGGGGAGGGGCCCGGGGAGCCCGGACCCCTGCCCCCCCCCCCCCCCCCCACGCCTCAACTACCTATTATGTAGTACTTATTCACTCAACAATTCGGCAGCTCACACTGCGACAGGAACAACTAGTCAAAGGCCGAGGTAAGAGGTAAATTTTAAGAAAAGAAACTGCTGCATGAAGAAAATAAAAATCGCTTGGCGTGTTAAGTGAAAGGTCTGATTTCTATTGAAATTCAATAATGGTTTGAACGTAACTGAATTTAGCTTTCCACGTGTACTATCTTTGGACTTGCCGGGAATAGACATGCCCAGCCGTGACTTGATCAAGCCAAACAAAGTGTGTCACACAGCTATCCGTCCAAAGGTCACAAAGGTCACAAAGAATTTAACCTGCGAGCAGGCTCACGTTTGAATCAAACGCGCGAGTGACGAAGAGGAATAGCGATGGGCGGGAAAGAGGCGCCAAGAAAGTGACTTTCTCCTCTCGCGACTTCGCCCGTCGATTTCTCGCTCTCAGCTAAGCCGAGCGCGTTTGTGCTCCAACGTGAGCCTGTTCGCAGGCTACAAAGAATTATCTAAGCATGTAAATACATTATTCGATTTCCCGATTTTAACGTTCTGCGTTTTCTTCATGCAGCAATTTCTTGGCTTAAAATTTACCTGTTACCTCGGCCTTTGAGTAGTTGTTGTCGTTGTCGTTGTTCCTGTTGCAGTGTGAGCTGGCGAATTGTTGAGTGAATAAGAACTACGTAATTGATATTTGAAGCGTGATTCTCGCTTAAACGCAATTAACCAAAATAAGGGGGGGGGGGGGGGCTCCCCTAGATCCGGCACTGCTGAATTTCAGGCTGCATACGTACCTGAGCAAAGGCAGCATTAACTGTCTCACTTATAGCGCGAGAAACAGCCTCCGAAATCGATCGGGCAAGAGACGCTGGGTCAGTCATTCATACTTTTATTATTTCTAAATAATGAATTTACATACTCAGTGAAGTTCATTATTTCTAAGTAACAAATTTACACTCGGTGAGATGGAACTTCATTATTTCTAAATAATTAATTTCTAAATAATGAATTTACACACACGGTCAAATTCATTATTTCTAAATAATAAATTTACAGTCGGCGAGATGAAACTTCATTATTTCTAAATAATGAATTTACACACTCAATGAAGTTCATTATTTATAAATAATAAATTTACACTCGGCGAGGAGAAATTCATTATTTCTAAATAATGAATTTACACACTCAATGAAGTTCATTATTTATCAATAAAAAATTTACACTCAGCGAGGAGAAATTCATTATTTCTAAATAATGAATTTACACACTCAATGAAGTTCATTATTTATAAATAATAAATTTACACCCGGGGAGGTGAAATTCATTATTTCTAAATAATGAATTTACACACTCAGTGAAGTTCATTATTTAAAAATAATAAATTTACACTCGGCGAGGTGAAATTTATTATTTCTTAATAATGAATTTACACTCCCGACGAAGTAATTTATTTATAAATAATGGGATTTACAAACTTCATGATATGTAAATAACTATTTTAGAGGTGGCCTGATATATAAATAATTGAAGTTGTTTAGTTCATTATTTATATATAATAACTCTATGGTAAAAGATTATTTATAAATCAGGACGTACCTAAAATAATTATTTACATATCAACAGATAAGTTCTTGTGTCTTATTTATAAACAAATTTTGTGGCATTTCCAATTATTTATAAATAAGGGGAAAATGGCATAAATTCGACCTAAATAATAAATTTACAAACGGCGCCCCATAGTGGCATTGCTTATATTTCTAGTATGATTTTTCAATTACTAGGTTCCAATTCTCAAATTGCTGCATTTTGGAGATTTACTTCATTCATTCTGCGACCCCAAGATACCAACCACCCCTCCCTTGAAAAATCTTGTATCCTCCTCTGATAGTGGGCAGACTACTATTGCTCGAGGGTTAACATTAAGCCCATTTTGTGTCCATTAGGTGTTGCTGTATGTCATTTTAAAAGTTAGATATTTTACGTTCTGTTCTATTCTGAAAGCAACACTATAATTAAGTTGGGAACCACTTATCAAGACTTACAGCCGGCCGCAGGTGATTACGTCTTGACATATCTTTCTTTCACTTGTAGGCAAAATCTAAGCCAGGCTCAGTTCGTGGAGATTTCTCCATTCACATTGGCAGGTAGGTTGTTTTGACTTCAAGATGTGGGCTATATTAATATAGGTATGTGCGACCCCAAAGGGTATGGTTTTTTAGCTGATTTGGTCAGAAATAGGGTATTGATTTGACCTCTTTGGTCTCAAGTAGGGTATGGTGTGGATATTTCTGGAATTGCCCATTTTGACCTTGTTGGGGCAGAGATGTAATCATCATTTAGCTAAAAATTTCTTCACCTGTTAGGTTGCTCTTCCTGTGATGATGTAACCAAGCAACTTATGTTGTACTGGTTCATGAACTCCTCACCCAAATTAATACTTCTTGATACAACTTGAGGGAATTTAATCTTTTTACAGTGTGTATTTTTTGAAATAATTTCATTCCTTTAGGAACATCTGTCATGGGAGTGATTCTGTGAAAACAGCAAAGAAGGAAATTGCTCTCTGGTTTAAAGATGAAGAGCTTGTGGACTGGAAACCTGTGGCTTACCCTTGGCTTTACGAGGATGTGTAAATACACCATGAATATGGCCTGTGAAAATTTTACCACTCAGTTGAAATAAAATTGCTCAACAAGAGTGGTGTTGTTTATTTGGGAAGTCTTTTAAAATTGTCAGGGGCTTTTACCTGTGAAGCAGTAACTCAGCACATCAATCAAACAATGATAGGCACATGCAAAATGATTCTTTCTTTCAAATGTTTTAACATTTGTAAATACCTTGTGCAGTCTATTTTTCCTTCATTTTGCCTTTCATCCAGTCCAGATTTCTTGTTATCCAGTAACATGCGCTCGCATGTCAACTTTCGAATGCATTAAGGCAAACTTTGGTGAAGTTAATAGAAGTGTAGCATAATGGTGTTTTGGAGTGTAATATTGTCCAACCTACAAGGGCTCATAGGCTCAATTTCCAGTCACTGTTCAGGAAATGAGAGTGGCAGAAATCAAGCCTACAGTGGCTCTTGATCAGTCGTAGCTTGTTCCACACTCTCTGGTACAGGTCATAGCCATCTTGTTTTCCCTTGGTTAGCCCATTTCGCCCTTTCCTACCTTCACCTTGTCCCCACTAACCAAAAGAGTGCACCAGGCTGGATGTGTTGAGGATAACATATGTTTACCAACTCTGTATTTTAAACACCTCAGTAGAAAATTCATTCAAAATGTTGGGTTCTCATATTTGGCTGGATAGCATTGAATTTCTGAACGATAAATCTGATCAGTCACATTATCTTTTGCCTTTATGCATCAATCAATTCCCTGAGCTAACATTGCAAGAGAAAACTAAATTGCAATCCAAGAGTTGATGTCTTAAGCTGGGAATTAAACACAGGCTAGACTCCAGGCTGCAAATGCAGATTTATTTCCAGCTGGAAACATGTCTGCGTTCGCAGGCTAAACAGACGCTACACTACTCACAACCTTTTCCTCCATAAACTCTTTTCATAGTTTGCTTTATTTTCTCATTAAAACCAAACACTAAAAAAAAAAACTAATACAACTTAATAAAATATACTCCATATTATATTATTTTATTTCTGTAAGTTACACATTTATATTACAATAAATAATTACAAATAAAATTTTCTTGGGTATGCCATTATCTGAAGGCATTCAGTTTTACTGCAGGCACAATAATCATGCTTAGCCTAATAAAAGGGATAAAATTTTAAGAAAGCATCACTGAAGGAGTACAAGTCAGAATGATACAAAGCCACATCAATGTCTTTCATGTTCTTTGCTGGCAACAGTTTATGTATGCAGCCCTGCACAGAAGTAGGAGTATGTGACACCTAAAAATCTGTTGTTTTTTTTTTAAATTGCTTAACACGAATATTTGCTGCTGTTTTCTTATATCTAGGAACTTACTGTTTCAATGCCATCCGTGGATTATTGTGCTGCATCCAAATATTTCTTTATCACCTCAGAAATACACAGTCAAATCAAATGTAAATGTTTTTAAAGGAGCTCAGTCACAGTTTGCGCATACTGAAAAGTTTAGCCTCGATTTTTCAAATTCGTTGTTTGTAATCCAGGTTAATGTTCTCCATCCTTAGCCATCCTTGTTGCTTTGTGGTTTATCATTATGTCTTTGGTGTTTTTCTATCTTATTAATAAAACTGTTATTTTCAGGGTTCCTACTATTTAAAGGCAATTTTGTATGTGGCCAAAATAACTCAAAATACCATGACTGAGCTCCTTTAAGAATTTCCAAAAAGAGTTCTTTAGGGACACTTGTGAAAGTGGTGTGCAAAATGCTGATAAGATGATGAGAGTCGAAGACTCCCTGATTTCCTTTCGTTAATTTGTTATAATTTGCATTTTTTTACCAAAAAAAAAAACAAACAAAAGAAAGTCAGAGAAAAAAGAATGACGGTGCATGAAGAAGAACAGCAGAACTGCCTGCTGAAACGTTTCCTTTTTGAAAACATTTAACCTCAGAAAAGTCCTGTGAAGAGCAAGATTTATTTTACTTATTTTATATGTTATTATTTTATTAGTGAGGATGTTTCAAATAACAAGCGTGATGGAGACACCAAGAACATCTTTCAAAATATTGAATTTACAAAACAAAGTTCAAATCCAAAGTTGGAAACTGTATATGCTGTGTTGTTCATATTATATTCACAAACTGGGAATTCTGTCATTTTACAAGGTAGTTTTTGCAAATATGTAGAATGGGTAATTTAAGAAATGGACCAAGATATATAATGTTCATGCAGAGATAATGTTCTGTCTGGTAAAGCTTCATAAATTGAAGTCCCCACCAACTCTTTCTTGACTGTGATTGAATGAAAAAAATGTTTGGTGTGTAAACTGACAACTTTTTGAGTCTAGGCAATTCAAACTGTCACAGATTAAATAGCCTAAACCGAAAAGTAGTTTGGTTTCATGTGAACAAGACCTGTATTCCAGGAAAAAAAAAATCACTTCATGAGCACCATTGTCCATATATTTAAACGAATAAAGAAGCCTAAGCGGTGTATTACACTGAGGTAATTAAACACAATGGGCATTTGAGAACACAAGGGAAATGTAGAAAACAAGAGCTGCAGGCAGGTGTTTTCTACATTTCTCAGGTGTTCTCAAATGTCTGGAGTGTTTTATCACAGTGTAATACATGGCTTAGGCTTCTTCATTTGCTTTATGATATAGATTTTACACGAGCAAAACAGTAAAACACGCTTTTCCTATGTTTTACACTCTGACAAAACATGGGTTTTTAACCAATCAGAGCATGTGCAGGGTCCTATGTATATTACAAATACATATAACAGTTACTTCTTAAGGCCTAATTATGCTCAATTGAGAGTGTTTATGAGGGCTTGTTAACAGGCAAAGCTTCTTGCCTATTTTTCATGATCCTTGCTCTCTGTTTGACATCCTCAGATATGACTTCTGGGCAAAGGGTGAATAGAATAAGCTCAAAAAGATTCTGTAAGAAAGAAAAAGAATTCACGGTGGTGAGGAACTTTGTTCAAAAAGGTTAGATACAGATTAGAAGTGTGCAGGCTGGCAGTAGAAGTCAAATTAGATGCTCCGACTGATGCTTGCATATTTTGTGCAGTTTCAGTTGACAATCATACAGCTTCCAAACTCATGAGAAATATATTACATAGATTTAGCCAAGCTCAAAAGTAACTGACCCTAAAGAAAAAAGAGAATTGTTTTTCTTGGATCAGAAACTCAAAAAATTATCAATTGTGAACATGTAATTGTTCAGTGTGCACGGTTTCGCTATTTTTTTCCAGCTAAATTTTAATAAACTGATGAGACCATTGTGCAAGGAATACGGTATGTTGGAAGAAAAGTAAAAAAAACGTTCCAGGGGTAAATTTGCACCAAAACTTTGCTTTTGCATGTACTCCGTCCTTCTCCCCAAAAGTAATAACCTGGCTTGAGCTTGCGATCCAATCAAAAAACAGTCCCCTGGTCAGCAGTCAACTTAAAAAAAAAATATGCGCAACCTCAATGATCTCTAAACCTGAGCCTGTGATATGGTTATGTGATACTGGTCAGCAGATAGCATGTTTTGACAGCTGTCAATTAACCATAACATGGATACCCAAAATCAAAGATATAGCTACAGTATGAAAATGGTCACTGCTACTCTCTTATTTTTCAAAATATTGGCGTTTGGACGGACGTACTTACGGAGGTACGGATGGACAGTCATGTGACAAACTAAATTTTTTAGATCGTTGGATTACCATATTTTCTAAGGTATGAAGCTCTGCTTGCACACAGGAGCTTTGCAATCATTAAAAGCTGAGCTTAGAATATATTTGCCAAAAATTCTCCTGAATTTAGGTTCGTTCAGTTCAACCACAAAAATCAAAACAACTATATACATGATTGTATATCTTCATCAAGTGAAGTTATTTGTCTCAGACCAGTGTTAAGTTTGTGGGACTGAGATGACCAGCCACCTATTTGCCACTTCAGTGGTTTGGTAGCTATTAATATGGGTCTCCTACAACTTAAATGTTTACTGGTTACAGGTGTATGTCACAAAGGTCACCACAATTTTTCTGCATATTTTTGGAATATACCAATTTTACAATATTTCAATACATTTATTTTTACACTAAAAAGTGGATGTCATGAGTGTTAAAATATTTTGAACATAATAATTTACCACTCGGTTCATGTAGTACTCACATAGAAAAGATGTTTGGTGACTCTGATATCCTGAAAAGCCTCAAATACCTAGAAGAAACACTGAAAGTATTATGGCTGTGTCCAGAAAGCAATGTGAGCAAACATATGAAAAGATAATAAAAGTACTTTGTACTGATTGTGTCAATCAGCAATAATTAGTGTTCACGCAATTCCATTGAGTGTTATTTGTTTTCAAGATAAACATTTTTTAGTTCCTTTCGTACAACTTTGTAATTTGTGTACAAACCACTGTTTTCAGGAGGGATGCTATAAACTATTCCGGAAGGGCCACTGTTTGCACAGGGAGCTGCCCAGGCACCTATTCTTTACAGGTTCTGTCACTTTTAGTAATGTGTAACCCTTCAGCCCTGCAAAACTCTTTTCTGTAATTTGATAGTCTTGACATAAAATTACATATCTCATTTGATTATCTGTTAATATATCAATTAAACCTTTTTTTTTTTGAGAAATAGAAAACATGTACTGTGTTTCTATCGATTTATAGAAACACGAGTGGAAGTTTGGGAGAACGAGAAATGCTGTGGGGACATAAGTCGAAGGTGAGTGTTTCCACAGCTTTATCGAGTTCTCCCAAACTTTCACGAGTGTTTCTATAACCCGATAGAAACACGGAGAACATGTTTTCTATTTCTTTTAGAAAACACCACAATGAAAAAAAGAAAAACAGCTTGTTTACTTTGATCATCAAAATGTAAATTCTCTTTGCTTGCACCATCATTACGTCAACAGCTCGTGCTAGTTCTGTGTTTCCATCGAGTTATAGAAACACGATTTTTAACTAATCAGCGCACATATTCTTTTAGGACTGTTTTCTAATACGAAATAATATACCTTCAGAGTTCCAAGTTTGCTGTTTTTCTTTCCCACCAGATTCTGAAGAACTTCTGTAGATTATAACAAAAAATGCAGAAAATATTCCTGGTCCTTATTCAACCACTGGGATCACAAATAATGTTTATAAAATTAACAGCTACACTGTATGTGACAGTACATTTCAAAATGAACTAGTTAGAATTTTGTGGGAAAAATTAGTGATATAATCTGAGTCACCTTTGGCAATATTCATTACTTTTTTTAATCTTGTAGGTTAAAATTTTACATTTAATTTTCACAAATCAATAATAATTTGTGATAATATAAGTGAATAACACCATTTTTGTCTTCCTCTAACATTGTAAAAATACTCACTAGCTACATATGTAGTCTAATACAACCTTTCATGCAAAACACATGTTCATGTAATAAAGTTTACTACATCTATTATTTAGTCCAGTAGTAATGATCATTTTGAAATCTTAATGGCCACCTGGTTTTCACTGCATGGCTAATCAGGGATTTAAAAAAAAAGATGCCAATGTCATTTAAAAGCATGCTTTCAAGATTGTTTCGTGATTGGCTGGGAAGTCGGAAAGATATCAAGAAAAAGAACAACTTAGTCAAACACTGCAGCAGGACTGGAGTCTGTGACAATTTGTTAGTATGTATCAAAGTTATGTTTCAGGCTTGCCTGGGATGTTCTTTAGAAGCTTTTGTCTTGCTTTTCTGCTTGTTTCAAGTTTTTCCTGAAAGAAAACAACATGCCAGTCTGCTCACTGTGATGTCACTATGTTGATTGTTCTACAATGTAGTTAAAGTGCCTAATAAATCTCAAATGGAACTCAGGTTAATTAGTACATAATTTGGATCAGAATATTTCTTATCACTTTCACTGCCATGAGTCTTAAAATGGGGGCTTTATCTCTGTTATGACTGTTAAGTTTGGTTTTCAGTTTCCATACATTTGGGGTAGGTAGCAGCTCTCGTAAGGTCTCACACGAATGCCTTGATATTCTTTGAGAGGACAATAGAACAAACAACAGAAACAATGACCTTAACCCTAAAACAATAACAGCTGCTACACCATGACCAAACAAAAGAATTACAAGCTTACAAGAGCTGCAACACTTCTGCACACATGATTATAGCACTCACTGAAGAATTCTTCAAACCCTCTGAGTAGGATGTTGGTTTTCCAAATTTTTCAATTTGACTTTCTTCCAAAATTCAGTGTAAACTTTTAATTATGAGAGAGAAGAATTATCTGGGATGGTGCCTTGAGCCACGAACACATCAACTCTTAGGAGTAACCAGAGCTTGAAATCCACAGTGCACTGAAGATACTAACAAGACTTACTGTTTCAGTACGTGGCGTCGCAGGTTTAGCTAGTTCTCCTCCAGGCCACATTGAGTCGCGGAACAGGTGAATGTAGTACATCACCATTGATTCTGACACAAGCCACTCCACCATGCGGTGAATTTCTCTGTTACACATAAACAGTCATCCAATTTAGCATGGTAATGAAAAAGAAACTCTTCCGAGTCATCTTTGCATAGCACATTCTTTGATAGCAAGATTGAACTTGGAGCACTATTGTGATCTAAATCCTTCTTAGAGGTTTTCACCTATTTTTGATTGTACTCAATGGGAAAATTAGTTGTTAATTACAAGTGAAATAACTTGAAAACTGGAAGAGATTGATAACTGTGATGATATTCCCCTTGGAGAAGGAGAATTCCTTTTAAAGGCTGATGCAAATGGTATCTGACGAAGTGAAAATTTCTTAAATTCATGAAACATTAAAGCAAATTATACAGCTGTACATGAAAAGACTTACTTGTTAATGGTACCTCCAAATGTAACTTGTACAAATGCTATTAAAGTTCTCCGAAGCCATTTGAAAACTGTTCTCGAAGAAGATTGAAGAAGAATGTATGTATTAATGTTTGTCATGATAAAAAAATTACTCAGAAGACTACATATTTTTTTTATTTAAAGCTAAAACCAGTTTGCAGTTAGTAAGAAAGTTTTATTACCTCCCTTTAGCTCAAAAATTTCACCAATCAGTCCATAAAATGGCTCAGCTATGGAATCTTTACGCATTGAACTGAAAAATAAAAGGTCGGTGAGAGTTCCAAATTTGCAATTGACTTTGTAATTGGCTTTGTTTTGGAAAAGGTGATGACAGATAAGAGTCTGAGATAAAAGTGACCCCTGATAAAAACACTGAAACACACATTTATTAAATGTCATCACATGAGTCCATGTTGCCTTAAAGAATGTTTGAATTTTAATAATTTGACCTTTCTACTAATTAGCCTTATGCTAATTCCTGATGAACTCCTATTAAGCGGCCACCTCCCATTTCCCTGAGGGTGGCCTCCACTGTAGTACCCCTTTTTACCTGTCATCTTGATCAAGACCAGTTTCCTGAAAATGAAAGCAAGGCAAAAAATATACTCTATAAATTTTACATGCATATAGATCTTTTAAATTTTACTTTAATTTGTTAATGATTGTGTTTTTCTTTTAATTTGTTATGAATAAAGCATGTCAAATGCCCATACTTGTCTCTAAAATTAACTTGCTTGCAAGGAAACCCCATTGACTTAAACTCGGACAAATATTTGTAATATTAATACCTATGTCACCTGCTGGCCATAAATGCATTTATGTCTTGACTAGTAATTTAAAAAAAACAATCTAAGTGCAAGCCTCAATAGACTGAAAGAATACAGTAACAGTTACTAGTAACTTGGAATCCTCTAGTAAAATTACATGACAAGTGTACTTGTTCAGAACAAAGGATGACCATTGTCAGTGGAGCTACATGTACTAGAAACACGTACATCATTTGAGCTATGCTTAAAAAATTAATCATCAATTCTATCGTGTTCTGTTTTCTGTTCATTTACCTCATCAGCTTCTTCAGCAGCAGGAATAATGTCAAAAGGTAAGCTAAGGCAAAAAAAGAAATCTTTAACTGACCACGTCATAAAACATGATTTGTTTCAAAAATAGGATAACGATTCAAAAGAGTCCTTAGGCAACTGATCATACCTTTTTAACACTGACAAAAGGGAAAACCCTTTCTTGGTTGGTTCACTGTAATCAGAGAGGGACAATAATATTATAAGTCAGGGCTGTCATTAAGGGCCATAAGCCGTAACACTTGTTACAGCTGAGTATGCTTGATTTTCCCTTGATGCTACAGGTGAAATTCCCTCTTGTTCAGAGAATTCACCCACAAAGTAACAAATTTGCTATGGGTGTGGAGAATAAGGCTACAGGTAACTAAAAAATTAATGACAACCCTGTAAGTAACATTATTAATAAAGCTAAATAAATGCAAACTTGGATAGCTACAGTGAATTTACTGCCAATATATTATAATAATATACTGACCCCAGTCCTTAAACCCTTGCTGGGAATTAGACTGAACAGGTAGTCATGTAGTCGTAGTGCTATCTGCAAGTCTGTGAATGACATCCTAAAGACTGACTATTCAAATGAAAGAAATAGCCCAATTTCAATATATTAAAATTCAGCCTAAAACAATGGACGTCAGCACAAGGCTCCGGGGAATAAACCCCACAAACTATGTAGTTATTCCCCAGAGCCTCATGCTGAGGTCTACTGTTTTAGGCTGAATTTTAATATATCAAAATCAGTCTATTGGAAACTACTATTGAGTGCTTTAGTGGCCTACATGTAATGTAAACTTAGAACAGTGATCTTTGGATAAGAGGTCTGGGTTTTAGCCCCCTTAGAATCAAATAAAATATATTGAACGGTTCTTTACTGTGCTGGTAAACAAATTTAGATTTCCCACGAAAAAAAAAACAACAACAAAACATCAATGACATTATGCACTCTTAGCTATAGGTACCTCCAAATTTTAGTGTTTACCTTTGCTTTTTGAGATGCTCAGGGCTTGGGCTGAGAAATGAATACAGTTCTTCACTCAAGCACAACTTTTCATCTGCTAACAATGTCTTTGAAAAGATTAATGAAACCCAAAGTTACATGACTGTGTCTAACTTGAAATATAAAAATTGCAGGCTTACAGTGCAAGTGATTCTGATATGGGCAAGTTTTATGTAACATTGGGCCACAGTTTCATTACGGGCAGGGCACCAGGTAAATTGACAGGCTGTGAAGATGCCTTTGTCTGCCTGGTATGAACACCTGAAAGAAAGTTTTTCTTATAACAAAGTCCAGTTCAAAAAGTTTTGCCTGCTTGGTTTGACCATGTAAAGGAAAGTTTCTCTTAAAAAGTAGTTGAGCTCAAAAAGTTTCGCCTGCCTGTGAAAACCAGTTGCTCTTGTGCTCAAAACATTTAATAAAACCCCCAGCATTGGGGTGGTAAATGTCAGCGTTGAACAGTGAGAAAACTAGCTACTCTACAGATCAGACCCCTGCTTTCCAAACAATGGGTAGTGCAATTGACAGTGCTATGTGAACCAGCATCCTATTTTCTACAAAAGCACAACTTTATCTCAGTGAACTTCAATCTTAGCTCTTTATTATCATTTAGACCAGGCAAGCTGACTACATGTACATGTATCTAATTCTTGTACTTTGGTGACAAGTTCAATAGACTAAACTACACTAATTACTTGAGGATGACTTGTGAATGACTAGTCTGGTGCCATGTTTTGTCCGCACTGGTGAACTTATCTGACACCTTTAATGTTTAATATCTTTTAATTAATAATATCTTTAACATCTTAATGTTTAGCACAAGTAGAGACAACTCTAGCACAAATTAAACTTATTTGTTGTTACCAAACTTTCCTGAAAATTAAGGAGGGAAAAAAGAAAGTTACATGTACCTGTAGGTACTCTTCCAAAGCTTTTCTTGATCGTTCTAAGAACTCATCATCAATGGATTTGTACCATTTCTTGGAAGGTACGGGCAATTCACGAGTGAGCCAGCTACAACACTAAAATAAACAACCCAAAAGAAATGTCACATTTTCCAAAGATTGGGGCAATAACAATCAAACAGAGATTTCTGGCAAAAATTAGAAGTAGAATAACAGCAGAGTAACAACGTTATTAAATATTCCCTGGGCCAGGCACCAGCAAATTGACCGACAGTGTGGACAAATTTGCCCACCTGGTTCGTCAGCATCTAAAGGATAGTTTTTCTTCTAAGGAAGTGCAGTTTAAACACCTCTGGCCACCTTTGAAAGCCAGTTGTCCTCCTGCTGAAACGTTAATGAAATCCCCTGGTGCTTACTGAAGAAAAAGGAGCAGAATTGAACACTAAACACTTTTAATCAAAGGTATGTTTATAACATAACATGTAACTATATGTACCTCTTTCAAGTTGACATGAAGAGTCTCAAAATCTCTGAATCTCCTGGTAACAACCCATCCCTCTGAACTGAAATTCCCATCTCCTTTGTTTGGCTTTCCCCCTGGGGGTAGGGCTTCATGCTCTTCTGCAGCACTGTGAACCACAATCGCATAAACAGGAATTGTCCTTTCACCATCTGGATTCCACTGCATGATAAAAAGTTGATGTGGGAGTTTGAAAAGTTTTACAATTTGCACTTCTAAGATAAAACTAGTGAGATAATCCCAGATAGTGCAGAGTGCAATTTACAGCTCTGATACAGTAAGTCACACAGGTCCTCACCGCTGCCGTTCTCTCCCTTGGTAGTCAACTAGTAGGCTTTTCCCACTTTGCAGAATATGAGCGGACAAAAACGTGATAAGGCATAATCTTAGCAGTGTGTGTGTTTCATGTTTGTATTTTCTTTCAAGGCCCAAAAATAACTTGCAATACTGTTTACCAAGACAGTTTTGACTTTTATCATAGTGAGAACTTCATTCATTTTGAACTCACTACTACGTAGAAGTAGCAAACTATGTGACAATTTCACTTCTCGCGCCAATGTTTGTAACTTGATACTTTTGTTTTCCTCGCCAAGTTATGCCACATGATACCCTTGCTACCGCAAAAATATAAGAATAGATGTGTATTTTTTCACTCATTGCTGGAGATAAATGAAATAAAGTTAAATATCTGATAAAAATTCGAAGAGGAATGATGTTGTTTTATTCAAAATGCAAATTTTCATTTCACTGATAAACAAGAACTAATCTAATCATAGTCAGGTTGAGTCACAGAATAGTGCATTCTTATTCACGTCAAACTAATACACAATGCTCTCGATTAATACAACAGAGGAGTGTTTCAATGTCAGAGAAGTATTGAAGGTAGAGATGGTTACTTGACCAAAATTATATCCTACATGTACATCAGTGAGCAAGTCACCTCAAAGACTGATGAAATGAATTGGCGCTTTCAGTAAGTGCCACGGAGTCTGTGGCAATAATTGCGAAGTTTCTTTAGTTATAAAAGAGCAGATGACATTTCTTGAATTGGTCTAGGGGTGATTCCAGAAGATACGTGGTCACAGTAGCAAGGCTGCTGCCTAACGGGCGCCCGGTCGCCTGAGGCGCCTAAGTTACGAGTGCGGACGACTAAAGTTTTGTTCGAGGAGCCCGAGTGGGCGCCTAAACATGAAGTTTTCATTCCCATGTAATCTGTCCACTGACTTCAATCTTCTCATGAAATCGGTCAAAGAATCATTCACACAATAAATTAAACGGAAACCTACAGCTACTCTGATCCTGTTTTGCTTTTATCGCGAGAAATCTGGTCAAAAACACGGCAACAAAGTCTCTCTCCGCTCACAAAACAGCCGAAAACAGCCATCTTTGAAAATCGCCCTATAATGCATTGCAAGCTCAGTATTGAATAAATGTACATCATGTATGCCAATGAATTGTGTCTCTGTTGATGCCTTGCTGATTCCGAGTTGCAAAATAACTACTTTGATAATTAATATTTTTGGAATTGGAGTGATGATCCTGCTGACATTATATTTACAGTTGAAAAAAGATAAATGTGTCTAAATATTTGTCCGATACTTAAGAAAACTTCACTTAGATGTACTGAATGAATTTCTTTAGGTTTTGAAAGGATAATTCGAGTAACTAGCCAGCAAAAAGAACACATCATTGCAATTCTCTTTGCATACTAGGGTTCTATATTTTAAATTATCAAATGAATTGTCGCAACTCCGCCCAATAGACAAGAATTTATTTTCTCCAAAGAAGTGGCCAATATTGCTGTAATGCTGCCTCAAAATCGCCTTTAGTTTATAGTAATGTCCCAAGCCCGGGGAAGGAACACACATTTCAGTGAGGCCAAATTCACCCCCCCCCCCCCCCTCCAATGCCTCTTTCAGTTTTATTTGTTTTCATTTGCAGCTTGCATTTCATGATTTGTACAACATATTTCGTCTTTTTAAAATAGAATTGCAAAATTCAAAAACAAAAGCAGCAATATAAATTTTTATAAAAAAAGCTGCAGCACTTGCATGGATACACCAATTATTGAGTTTGACCATAAATAGTATTCTTTCTCAGTCATGACCTGATCACTTTGCTGAATGCTTTATTTATAAAATTTGATTGATAGTAGACCATATCAGTGTCTCATGAAAAATCTCTGCCCCAGGACCCCTCCCCAAAATTTCCACAATTAACCCCCCCATCTTCCTCAAACTCACCAACCCCTCCCCCCCCCCCCCCCCCGGATTGACCACGGAGAATTTTATCTGGGCTCCTAAAAAGGTGGCTTGGGCTCCCAACTTTTGGTGGAAGGAGCCCGAAGGGCTCCTTAAAAATTTTCTTAGGCAACAGCCTTGCAGCGGCATTCTTTGTACTAAAAAAGGGATAACTGACATTACCTGAAATATAGCTGCTATCACGGTCAAAACGAGAAAAAAAAAAACATGCAGATCTGAACTCGAGAATGGAGTTTATCACACTACTAACCAAATACAAGAACACATGTGTCTTACAAGTTTTGTTCTACCACAAGGAAAAGCACTCTATGTTTGTGTGTGATCCATATGAAATGTAAGTTTCACCTAACATATAGTTGACACTGATGCTAACTAATCTGCGCATGCATTTCAAGCAAATTGCTTTTGTTCTTAAGATAAAAATATAGCACCACAAGGATAGCATGAGATTCACGGTAACATATATATAGTTTTGTCATGATTCAAACTAAGCAACGTAGGTATAACATGTTTTGCGTAGTGCACTCAGATACCTACCTCACCCAGGCCCCCTTCCTGCAAGGCTAATTGATTAATTGAAATCAATTAATTAAACAAACACTAAAGTTTACACCTTATTGAGTTATTGCCTTAGCAAACAGCAGCCCCTACACCATCCCAATAGTGCACTCTGTACTAAAAATGACAAGTTAATGACCCATATGCCTAGTGCATGTTGTTAGCAGGCCCAGATTAAAAATAGTCTTAAGGGTAAGATTATAATTGACTTTTAGGGTTTTAATTAATGAAAATTTATTTCAAGTGGTTGGGATGGGACATTCATAATAGTTAATGTAATTCTACTCTTGTTTGGTGTTTGTTTGGAGGCTATGAGTAAAAGGGATACCTTTTCTGTCAAAATAGTATACAAAAGGGTACTAACAGGTTTAACCTTGGGGTGGAGCCTCCCAGTATAAAACTTTGTATCCCAACTCCTGGTGTGGTACTTACAGTACATAATTATAGCAGTATCATTCATTTACAAGGTAAGTTAAGATTACGTTGCTGGAAATAATTTTTCTTCTTTAACAGGACACATGTCCTTTCAAATCTTCATTTTGGTTGGAGATCTTATCAATTTGACTGGACATTAATTTGATAACTGATTAGCATAAGTAATTAGCATAATGAAATTTATCAGCATACTGTAAAGATTTTCAATATAAATCGTTCAAAACTACATTTAAATTTGATTTATTTAACAGTTATGATGATTAGATGACTTTATCTACTAGATGACTGCACCGATCTCTCCAGGTTATCTCCAGATTATATGTTCTTCAAGCAAACCTAGTTTTCTATTGAATGCTACCTTTAAAGGGACACAGTCAGCTTTGGGACCGTGCTGACCTGGATACTAGTTTTCTCACTTTGAAAAAAGTTCACCTCAACCTGAAATCAAAGTACATCTAGAAATCCACTTCAATCTGTACAGTTTTTTGCTTGATTTTCAATCGTTTACTGAAAAGCCTGTTTTTGAGTGTGCTTTTGCTCATCCTATGATATTATTTTTATCATATTTGGTTTAAAACGGTATGGATCACGTCTCTGTGATGCAAATTAGCTATGAAATGGTATCTAATGCACATGTGTGCAAAAGCGACTGTCCCTTTAAAGCAGGAGCCCATCACTAGGAGTGTGCAACTACCCCATATTCCTATCCCGGTGTTTTCACAGACTGATCTATTTTCAGTTTGAATTTACTGTGAATTCAGACCCCTGCAGGAACCTTAGTGACCAATCACAAGCACGGACTTTATAATTTCACCAGAAGATTAGGTCCGAGGGACATGTCCACCTGAGGCCTCCATTTTTTTCCTTATCGATGTGCGCTCATATAGACCGGAACTGACCTTTTTCGTGGGAAAACAAGCCTAAAAATAGACCGGTCTGTAAAAATACTGTGACATGGGCTTAGTATGGGAGTTGCAGGCTCCTAATGATGGGCTCCTGGCCAAAGTTGACTCTAGGGTACATACATGAAGTGCTAACAGCATATCGCAATACACGTAATGTATAAAAGGGCGATTTCTGAAGAGTACTTTATTTGGCAAGTACTGGAAAGATGAACACTTCTACTTTATGACATGGCAGGAGCCCATAATGGACTCCAGGATATGACTCAAACTGTCAGAAAGAGGGCCCAAAATTAAAAAAATTGTTGAGTAGCCATTTGGTGACTAAGTGATGAAAATCAAGTAGGAATTTTATTCAGAAAAGAACTCAATGCCAAGAACTCAATGTCATAACCAACCTTTAACCAAGTTAACTTATTTGGAAATTTTAACCAGGTAATTTCTAAAAAATAAACTCAGTTAAGTGCAGCTGCAGCCATCATATTATTCACAATGCTGCGTGAATTCATCATTTCTTCACATTTTGCCCACTGATTAAATAGAGCCTGTATTTTCCGGAAGAGGAAATAGGGGGTCCAGAAGGGGTCCAAATGGGGGTCCAGAAGGGGTCAAGATGGGGGTCCAAATGGGGCTCTGGAAGGGGGTCCAAGAGGGGTCCAGATGGGGTCCAAAAGGGGGTCCAGTAAGGGGTCCAGATTGAGGGATCCACACTTTGTACCAACCCGGGCAGCCATCCTTAGTGAGCCAACACTCTATTTTTGGTTGCATTGGCAGACAGTGTGTTACAGAAGGGCAATGATGCCAGTTATACACCTCATTCCAAAATGGCCAACATTTTAGTATTCTTTTGTTTACTTGAAAATGAGCCCTTGTTGCCTCGTTTAAGGGGAAATATTCTTTTGAATTTTGAGTTTGAGAACAAGGCAACAAGGACTAATTTGAAAGTAAACAAAAGAAGGCTTAAATGGCGGCCATTTTGGAATAAGGTGTATATTATGTTACATATTAAAGAATTATATTTAGTAATACTTACTTCTACACTAGGAATCTCTACTTTCCACTTTCCCAAATTTTTGCACCATTGATCTAAAACAAAAGATGCATCACATAACTTTATTATTACCACCTACTGATTAATAAACATCCTCTCAGTCCGAAGCAAAAACTGCAATGATGCATCGCTAAATTCTCATAATATTGAAGGCTTTCATGCAAAAAGGGCATATATAGCTTTTTGGGCTGATTGTTATTTTTTGCAGGATCAAGCTAATTTTTGGCAGACTGACTTGTTTTGACACAAAAAGCATCGTTGCATAACTGTTTTTGTTGATTTGCGCTTCTTTTTCAAGAAATAGCCTATGCAAAAAAACTCAGTTTTCCAAGCGGCATCTTTTGGAGCAAATCCTTCAAAGGTGGATTTTGATGCGATGCGAACTTAAACGGTTACTTTTAGCAGCTTCGACAGCACAGTTTTTTTTAAATAGATGTTTTTATTTTTGAAAGAAGTAGAGAAAGAGACCGGAAAAAAAAAATCGACCGACCTTGTATCGAAGCGGTGTCACGACAAAACAAACTTGAATCCGGCCTTTTCAGCACCTTATTCGCTAATGAAGCAACAGTAAGAAAATATCATAATTATATCAGTAATATAATCTTAAAAGTTGTTGTCACTGACTTAAAAATCTTAAAATAATCGTTTCGGCTAAAATACTATAACCTTCTTCAGTGATGAAATGAATGTTAATGGCGTCTAAATGTAAATGAGATGTTTATAAGAATGTGAGGAACTTGCTAGGGATTAATTTAGCATTTTGTAAATGTCTGGAATATGCGCGTGGTCATTAATTGAGTTCGGTTCACGAATGAAATGCCACGCTTCCAAGAACAATCTACGTGACCACAAGGGACAGCAGTCTATGACCTTGACATTATTAAAATCAAATTCGTGGTTGTTTTTCATACAGTGTTGCGCCAAAAGAGAGTTCTTGTCACAAAGCAACCATTGAATCTGAACACATGGTTTCGATCCATCAAGACGAACTTCAGAGACTTCTCTACAACCTCCCTGATAACCGCTCAGATAACCGCTCGGTTAACCGTGGGAATGACCCAACAGAGAGATGGGTGGTGAATATATCTAACAAGCCCCTGAGCAATTTAGACAAAACAGCACTGAGCTATGGTTTCAACTTTGCGATTACACCAACAAAGTTGCCCATCGCAGAGATCCTATCATCTGTCGAATCTGGGATAAAACATCTACCACCTGCATCAGCTAATCTTATCCGCGCAAAGACAGTTTCAATCTTAAAGGGAATCAAACCTTCACGTCAATCTAACATAAAGAAAGACCAGCTTGAAACATTGAAAGCATTATCGAAAGATCCATCAGTCACCATCCTTCCCGCAGATAAAGGCCGCGCAGTAGTGGTGATGGATAGCAGCGACTATCAACAAAAGATATATGGCCTACTACAAGATAAAAACACTTACACAAAGATTTCAGACCAGCGCAAAAATCCCACGTCAAGCACAGCGAAATCTCTGAACACTCTGCTCAAACAAATCAAAGATCAAAAATCAATCCATGATCCCGGTGCGCAACTCGACGACAAATTGTACTACAAACTCCGAAGCACTGATGCCACACCAGCTACTTTCTATGGATTACCAAAGATACATAAACCAGAGATCCCACTGAGACCCATTACCAGTTCCATCAACTGCCCCACCTATCAGGCTTCCAAATACCTAGCTTCTATTTTGTCTCCATTACAACGCAACCAATTCACTGTTACCAACAGCAACGACTTCGTGAGAAAAATCTCTCATTGCACAATCAAACCGCATGAGATCATGGTGTCTTTTGATGTTGTATCGCTTTTCACATCTATCCCCACGGCACTGGCACTCGAGGTGACTAAGGCCAGACTTGAGTCCGATTCGACGATTCCCGAAAGAACCAATATGTCCGTGGACAACATCATGAAGTTGCTTGAATTCGTGCTTGACAACAACTACTTTGTCTTTGGTGGCGTTTTCTACAAACAAATATCCGGCTGTCCCATGGGTTCACCTGTAAGCGCCATCTTGGCAAATTTGGTGATGGAACATGTCAAAGAGAGAGCGTTCAGTACCGCACCACACCCCCCTAAGTGGTGGTACAGATATGTCGACGATAGCCATGTTTGCCTCGCCCATGAGCATCTCACTGAATTTCACTCCCATCCTAACTCGATCAACCAGCACATCAAATTCACAGTCGAAGAAGAGAGTGATAGATCCATTGCATTCCTCGTCACGAAGACAACTAGAAATACTGATGGATCAATTAAAACCAGTGTTTACAGAAAAGCAACCCATACTGACAAGTATCTCCATTTCAACTCTCACCACCCTTTGCAACACAAATGCTCAGTGGCCAGAACCCTTCTTGACAGAGCAAAGAATATTCCGTCGACTGACGAAGACAAAAAGTCTGAAGTACAGCACGTGGTGGACGCACTCAAAACCAATGGTTACACAGACCAGTTCTTAAAAAGCTGCCAAAGAACCAAACCACCTAAAGCATTAAATAAGCCCCAAAATAATCAGCCACAAAGCCACAGAGGCTTTGTTACTTTGCCATATTTTCAAGGAATCTCTGAAAAAATTGCAAGAACTTTGGGACAATTCGACGTAAATGTTGCTCATAAACCCGTCAAGACGGTTGGTTCGATCCTAAAGAAACCGAAGGACAAATTTGATCAAGACCTGTCAACTGGTGTCGTGTATAAAATCAATTGTAAAAACTGTGAAAAACTTTACATCGGTCAAACATCCAGAGCACTCAGATCCAGTCTGAACAAAAGAACATAAAAGAGCCATCCTCACGTGTGACAAGAACTCTCTTTTGGCACAACACTGTAAGAAAAACAACCACAAATTTGATTTTAATAATGTCAAGGTCATAGACCACTGTCCCTTGTGGTCGCGTAGATTGTTCTTGGAAGCGTGGCATTCCATTTGCGAACTGAACTCAATTAATGACCACGCGCATATTCCAGACATTTACAAAATGCTAAATTAATCCCTAGCGAGTTCCTCACATTCTTGTAAACATCTAATTTACATTTAGATGCCGTTAACATTCATTTCATCACTGAAGAAGGTTATAGTATTTTAGCCGAAACGATTATTTTAAGATTTTTAAGTCAGTGACAACAACTTTTAAGATTTTATTACTATGCCTGACTACAACTACAGTATTTTTAAATGAATAATAAAACTAGCCGCAAATGTCAGGCTTTGATGACTTCATTGTTTAACAAAACAAAAGGTTTCTTTTGTTTTTCGTTCAACAAAAGATCTCCAAAAGATACCCTTGGAAAACTGAATTTTTTGCATGCGTTATTTCTCGAAAACGAAACGAAAATCAACAGAAACAATTATGCAACGATGCTTTTCATGTCGAAACAAGTCAGTCTGCCAAAAATTAGCTAGCCTGCAAGCAGGCTCATGTTGGAGCACAAGTGTGCATGGTGTAGCCACGAGCGTGAAATTGAGTGGCAAAGCTGTGAGACGAGAAAGTGAGCCTGCTCTGATCTCTGCAAATTTTTTATTTCCAGCCCGGAAACCGCACAAAAGAATAAGTCAATTAATTTTCACCGGAAGTATGAACTTTGGCAGCTCAGATTTCTCGGGAAAATTGTAAATCTTTTCCATAACAACACGTAGGCGCGATATGATCTGTTGTTGATAAAGTTTTGCTCAAGAAAAAGTGTCACAGTTTATGTCTACTAAGGACACACACTTGATTCCAAGTGATCTTGCTTTGGCAATCTGCTCTTTGACAATGCTGGTAAACGGGCAAACGCCTTCATGTTGTTTCATTGCCCGCTTGCAATCACATACATTTATAACATTTAAGTCTTCCCATATGCAGTCGGCAACACGACAAGTACGTCTAGATTTATTAACATACTTTCAATTGCTATTTCATGCTCCCTCTTTAGTTTGAAATTTAACTAGAAATAGACTGGAACTTTGTTAAAATATCAGTAATACGCACACTCAACTCTTCTTCTGACTCCAAATGTAGACGACTTGTTTTTTATTTTGCAGTAAATTACCGACTCCATGGGGATTTAATCACTCCTCATCAAACATAATAGATTGACAGTTTTCTCGCCTTTCCTGCTTTTGGACCAATGGTATTTCACTTTGCTCGGACGAAGTAGAAATGCAAAAATTACAGAGATCAGGGCGGGCTCACTTTCTTGGCGCCTCTTCACCAGACTCCTTCCCACCGGATCGCTTTGCTCTTCACCGCTCATGCGTGTGACTCAAATGTGAGCCTGCTTGCAGGCTAAAAATTAGCTCAATCCTGCAAAAAATAAAAATCCGCCCAAAAAGCTTTATACGCCCTTTTTGCACGAAAGCCTTCAATTACATTGTAATGACAAACTTTTGTTGAGTTTTCTGTACCTGTTCTCTCCACATGGAACTCCAGCTGTCTTCTCTCAGTTTTTAACCTCTCAATTTCTCTTAGTAGCTCCATTTCCTAATAATATCAGCAATTCAAATGTTGCTTCTTATAATATCTAATAATTAAATAACTTCTAGAGTGCTATTTACATTTACTGATCAACAGCACTTTACAACTTAAAATACTACATGACAATAAAATTCAAATTTGTAACACATGCTTCAGCAGCATATCTGGCCTGCAATTTGGTCAAACCATGGTTTGTATTTGGCAAGATGTAGTCGAGCCAAAATACCCATGGAGTCAATAAGCCACTTATTATGTGCTGTGTGTGTGGGGTTAAGGTGGCTCAAAACCGTAATAGTTCCGTGAGATGCCTGGGCTCTAGTACGCACTTCAGTGCGAGGCATCATGCAATCACTCAAAACAAACATGGCAGCACGAAGCCTACTTTGTAAAACTTTATTTCCGCCAAGTTTAGTTAAGCTGTTTGTGTTATCAGTTATTTTTACCTACGAAAACATCCATCCTTCAGGCAATTTCAAAGGAAAACCATTCTTTTAAACCGCTGTGCTGGAATGTAAACGAAAATTGTGATGTTGATGTTACGATTGATCGCACCAGCTATCAGTCTAAAAAACAGCAGGAAAAAATTACTCTTCAGGTTTTCTTCGTTCTTTGTACTTGGCCAGTCTCACCTTCAGGTATTTATGGTACTCTTCTTCTACCGCTTATGCTGCTAATGACAACAGCAAAAAGAAAACACTATTTGTGTTTATTTGCATTTTTCACATGGAATCACAGGCTTTGCTGATCAGCAGACTGCACCATACACAAGGGGCCATCTTGCAAAGTCGAGATTTTAATTTGCACATAGAATGCACGCAAAAAATTCCGTATTCACAAAGCTAATATCTCAAAAACTATTCAAAAGCAAAAGTGGAATGCATGTGTCAAATTGTAAAAAAAAATTGTGGAGTGGAATTCCTCCAACTTGGAAATTTCCATTTTTTTCAATTTAAGCAAAATCTACTCCACAGACTTTTTTCTAATTTTTCCTGTTTCTTCTTCTGTGGCTAATAAAAAGATTTTCAGAAAAAAAAACCTGGGGTCACCAGCTTAGTTTTTAAGACAGAATCGATGCAATTGATGGTAAAAAAGTGGGTCAAGTTTGTTGCTCTGAGACAGAACAGTGCAACCTAAATTTGTGACTTAAACACAATGGAAGGCACTAAAAGTGGAGAGTTACCTTAAAAAAATTGCCCAGCCATTCAAAACAGTACTACAGTTCCAAGCCTGAAAAATCACACCTAGTTCGATGAGTCTCAAAAAAACCGAAAACTGTTTTGAGCCACCTTAAGTTTTGGCCGGAAAGTTCTGACATTGTTTAAGCCTGAAAACAAATGGTCAATAGTCAGAATATTACAGGGCTCATACCCTTTTTCAGAAACAAATATCCAGGACTTTTCCAGGACTCAGATTGATTCTTCCAGGACCCTAAAATTCACATTAACCCTTTCAACCTCAAGATCTCATTGTTAATTCTCCTTACTGTCTGCCATACATTTAATTTTTTCTTACTTGGTTTTAACAGAATTCCAGACCTTTCCAGGACCAGTAGCCTTTTTCCATGACTTTCCAGTCCTGGAAAATGCCACAATAAATTTCCAGGACTTTCTAGGTTTTCCACGACCCATACAAACCCTAATATTATTGCGAGCTTGATATTCTCTTTCTTAAACCTCATTTCAACTTGAACCAAGGAAAAATTTCTTTACTTGTGACAACATAGCCATATCATATGAAATCATAGCCATATCAGGTCAGTGACTTGATATCACAGGATATCAGACATGGCTTCTGATTGACTAACTTTAATTTTGGTATGATATGATTAATGGAACAATTATGATTAAAAACTGTCAGTAAACTTACTAGGCAGTGTAATATGGAATCTGGAAATGTGACGTAAGAAATATTAAAATAATGCAAAAATAATTAATATGTTTCAATGCAATTTAAAATTTGAATATGGATATATGAAACTGATTACAAAAATTATTACAGAAATAGTTGAAAACACAACAAATGCAGGTTTTTCTCTTTATTGTTATATGTACCTTAACGTCAGCTCCATAACTTCTCTTTTCAAGTTCAAGTTGCTGTGTCTAAAAGTGAAAGAATAACTACATAGATCTACATACATTTAGAAAACAGTACTACGAAAATATGCACGATGATTGATTAGAAATCGTGTTTCTATAACTCGATAGAAACATGGTATATGTTTTCTATTTCCTAAGTACAGTAATATACTAATATGGTACAGCTTTAAAATTACTCTGACTAACTTTCTTTTAGAATTTACTTTGTTATTAAATATTAGTGTATTTATTGGTGAGCACAATGTATTTATGTGCCATATCAAACACTTTCTACAAATTTACCTTGAAAGTCTCTGCAGTGATAATTTCTTATTTTTTGGTACTAACAAACTTTTTTAATTATAACATAAAAACAAATGCATATAAAGAATAATCATGATTGCACATTCTGATGAAAAGAGGAGCAACTGTTTTTACATTGTCAAGTAAAACTGAATTCTCAATAATCTTCAGGAGTTGCAAATTATTGTATGCATGATATCAGTAAGTAAGAGTTCAAGGAATCTGTAGTGACTTAAGTAAGCTAATACGCTACAAAACCATGTGAAGCCTCAAAACGGAGGAAGCAAAGTTTGTTAGTCAATTTTTCCAACAAAGCACCTAGCATGTTTAAAAACTTTGCGATGGCATACCTTTAAAGCAAGTCTTTGATCTAGGACTTCCAACTTGTTCACAATTGCGTCACTTCGCTCTTCCACAGTGCTTGGCTTGCGAGCTACATGTAAGATGTTTATTGAGTCAGTTAACTTCAGTTCCTTCCACTATTCACAAATGCATATGATTATTTCTTATATATTATTAATAATCTTTAATACATCCATGTACAATTTATAGTAACACAAAGTGAAAATGCAATGGGCAAGTGCTGATTCAACTCTATCAATCCATTCTCACTGCCTAGATAATCAATCCAGGCTACAATATTAAGCCGATATATTTACAGTAAGTTGCATTTTCTATTTTCTGTATTTGGTGGGCATGTCTTGACTTTTTTGTAAAAAAAAAGAAATACTGAGATTGATGATGAAAGATCATTAAAGATAGCAAAAAGTTCACGAACCAAGCTTTGGAGTTCCATCACTTAAATCACTGTCTTCAACCTGAAAATCCAGAAGATTAAACATTCAAATGCCAACTTAAGGTAATTACACTTGTGAAAGATGTGTACTGTAGTATTATTTGAATGAACATGTATTTGTCAAGTTTACAAGTACTATCGGCTGAAAGCCTTTAAAACAAGAAACTAAAGTGCCATCCTACCAGATGGTCTCTTGCTACACCTACATAACTTACAACTTTAAAACCAAGTAACAAATAAATTGTATGGGTTAGTTACCCATCATCTACTTCAAGGAGAACAATTTAAAATTCTTACTACATATTCTCATTCCAGAAATAATAAGAAATGGTTACCGTATTAAAAGTACTTATGGCAACTTCAATTTAAAATTCTAGCACATACTCACCCCCATCTGGTAGTATTATTAAATATAGCTTGATAACTGAGAAAAAACAATTTTTTCAAATAAATCTTATACCAAATATTGTCTTAGACATCACTGAACAGTAAATTATGATACCTCATCATCATCATCATCATCATCATCATCATCATCATCATCATCATCATCATCATCATCATCTTTGTCATCGTCGGTGGTGTCCACATCCAGATCATCTTCATCCCTCCTTTGAGCACGCAAGTCATCCAATTCTGCTTCTGACTGGCACACAAACATTAAGTATTCTTCACTCAGCACAAACTTGCGATAAAACTTTTCCTCCAGATTTTTATAAGCTCTTTTTTGTGCCTCAAAGAATGCTTGGAGACCATGAGTTCCCTGCAAATACTGCTCCATTCCCCTGATCAGTGTTGTGTCCAGCATCACAGATTTGTCTGAAGACGGCACAACATATACCTGGTATATTTCCTGTGCACTCTTATGTAGTTCATTGTGTTTTACTAACTTGAGGTTCTCTACTGCCATCCAGAAACTAAAGTGAAAGAAGAGAATTTGGATACTGAAAACAATAAAGCTATTGCAACAATGCAAAAAAAAAAAGAAACAACCACTACATGTAAATAAAATTACATGTACATGTGCCGTGTCGTTCTGCTTTTGAAAAACTGAAACACTAAACGGTGAATTACAAAAAAGCAAAAGTTGGATGCTGAGTTACAATTAAAAAATATTTAATTGGTAAATTATGTGCATATACTGTATTTTCAGTAGTGCTACTCAGAGTACAGTATATGTACTTGGATCAGCTTTTATGTCAAGTGACTCAAGGTGATGATTTTTATTGTGTTATGTATTAGTACACCCTTAACTCCTCTTATTATATGGTAGCTCTATGAGCGGGCAAAATAAGCCAAATCCTGCACTGTGATTGGCTACCCAAGCAGGCATGTAAACACGTAAACATATCTAAACTAACCTGAGCATATTTTTGCTCCCAGTTTTATTCTGAAGGAACATCATGAAAAAACTCCTTGCCAAGCTGTTTTCCATGACGTCAGTGAAACTCAACACTTTGGCTTGGGGTTTTGAAAGTTTTTGAGACAGCTTCACTTTCTCCTGCCCGGACTGTTTCACTTCTGTACCACCATGATTAGTGTAGTCAGGACCCCCTAGGATCTTTATACGTCGCTCACACTGTGATTTAGCCACAGTACACTGATTGATGTAACGCTTCAGGTTACGAGCTCTTAGCCGCGCATCCTTTTTCAGCGCTTTTCCTTGCTTGTCATCTTGCCCAAACTGGTCAATTCCTTTTAAGTTATTAATCGTAGTTGCCTGCATGATTTCTGCAATGATGTGATACCTACAGTAAAACATAGAGATGGTGGCATTGTGTAAATCTCACAAATTATGACTAAGCATCTCGCACCTGGTGTTAGTTAGTTTGGTGTTATAGCTTATATACTAGTAAATCTTAGTTACATAATTATAAGACATTTACATTTTTGTACTTTTAGCACATTTTATGCTTTTTACAGATCTTTGTTTTAGTTTGTTACCGGTAGCTTCTTTTTATGTAAAGCACTTTTGAATATTTCACAGTATTAGTGCTGTATAAACATGTAATTATTATTATTATTACTATCTATTATTAACTAGGTGCAGTGCTTATGGTTAAGTGTGCTTGACTCTAGATCGAGTGGTCTGAGTTTGAGCCCTGGCCAGGGACATTGTGTTGTGTTCTTGGGCAAGACACTCGAACAGTGCCTTTCTCCACCCACATGTATGCACACTTGACTTACTTTTACCAAAGAAATCTTGAGCTCAAAATCTAAATGTTTAATGTATTATTCGTCTTTGATTGGCTGCAAAACAAGGAACATGCCCAAACCAAATGGGCCTAAATCAAAGTCACATTTCCCCTATATATAATATACTCTACACATTTTATTTACACAGTACATCGTTACCTGATTTGCTTCAAAGCTTCTACTGAGTTTGAAGTGCTGATCAATTTGATGAAGTCTTCGTATGTTTCCGCATAAGCATAACCTTGTTTGTGCTGAGCTGTGAGAGCTTCTTTTGCCTCCAAGTGTACGAGAAGCGTTTTGTTGATATAATCTGGATCACAGAGCATGTCAGCCAGAGGCTGAAACACAGAGAAAGCTAAAATCTCTCGAAGAAGATACCGCATAGTGGAACAACGAGAATTCTTTGGTGGAAGAAGACAGTAGAGTAAAACCTCAGAAGCTTTCCGTAGATATTCCAGTTCTTCAGTTCTGCTTGTGAGGCAAGGATGAAGGACAAAAGGAAGGGCATTGTCCGAGGAGATTCGTGTGTCTGCAAGTCGCAACTTTTGAAAGTGTCTGCTGAGAATTTCAACCACATCGTTGGAAACGAACTTTACAGTATCGATACATTTTAGTCTCTCCACGACATTGGCCGTTACAACCCAGAGTTCTTCAGTCAACAAATCAACGAAAGCAGTTTCGTCTTTTCCCATGTCACGAAACCACGAAAGGCAAAAATCGCGGATAAAGTAATCAAACACCCCTTGGATGGTCTTGTCGACCGGCCGTGAGATTACAGTTTTATGCTTGTACGGTTTGTGAGTCTGGCTTCGAGTTAACTTGGCAAGAAAACTTGTCACAGTGTCAACTCTCTTCGATGGCCTCGGTGTTGAAGGATTTCGCTGTTTCCCAGAGAGAAGGTACAGCATAATACCCGAGAAAATTCCCAACAGTGCCACAAAACAATCCCATATTGTCGAGGAGAGCGCTTGGAGAAACCCCACTTGCCACAACACAGCGAACAGGAGAATAACGCCTCCAATGTAGTACGCTTGCACCATTTGCACGCCTCAGAAGAATTTTTTCAAATTGTCTTCCACTTTTCTTGAAGAGATTTCTTCATTTCTGCTGCCGCTCGAGCGATTTCCGACAGATTTCCAACGAAAACACCGCAATTTTGAGCCTTCAATTCAAAAGCACAGTCCTATTACGGACAAATTCGTGCGCGAGTGTGTTTTTCTTTCAAGAAAGTGAAGAGCCTGGGGCCAATTTTTCTGTTTTGTTTTCGAAATGGAAGGCAAAGCGGCTACATGCAAAGAGAAAAGCAGCTTTATTCCTCTTAGAAAAAGTACGAAACGAAAAGCAACAGGGGAGGAAGACAACTTTATGAAATCCTACTACCATGAGCTTGAAAATATCACACAACTTTCAGAAGAACAAATTGATGAAATAAGATGGCAAAATGGCATCGAAATTCAAGGAGAAGGCTGTCCCAAACCCATAACAAGTTTTAAGGATTTGACTTTGCCTCCTGAACTGCAACAATACTTGGTTAACAATGGTTACATTAGTCCCACTGCAATTCAAATGCAAGCACTTAGCTGTGTGATGAGCGGTAGAGACATCATTGGCTTAGCAGAGACTGGGTCTGGGAAAACTTTGGCATATTCCCTACCTCTGTGTATGTTTCTGAAAACAAGGAAGCCATGCTTACCTGGTGAAGGACCTGTGGCTCTTATTTTGACTCCTACAAGAGAACTTATGCGACAAGTGTCAGATCATGTGTCTGGATTGCTTAACTGCATCATGACAAGAGCGTTGGAAAAGACTTCTGATGCTTTCTGTAGTAATGCTCAGGGTATCAGCACAGATCAGTTGAAGTACTCAAACATGGAAGGTACTAATCACATGGCCACTTACTTACCTTACAACTTTTTGAATACAGGAATGTCAACAATGCCTAGCTTCCATCCTTTAGCAAATGATTTGGTGTCTTCAGCTTACTCATTTCAAGGAATAGCCCCAATTAGCACAAAATACCAGTCAGTAGGAATTTGCGGTGGTGTGCCCATTTCAAGTCAAGTACAGGAGCTGAAGACCGGTGTTGATGTTGTCATAGCAACACCTGGAAGGTTGCTGGACCTGTGTGACCGTGGTCTGCTTAGCCTGGATAAGGTTTCATATTTAGTAATGGATGAGGCAGACAAGATGCTTGGAATGGGGATGGAGGAACAGTTAAGGAAGGTTGTAGGGCTTGCAACTGGTACCATCAGGGCCAGACAGACACTGCTATGGACAGCTACCATGCCAGAATCTTTAGAGCGACTGGCAAGATCTGCAGTGTTGAATCCCATTACTATCCAGGTGGGACCAGTTGGTCTGATATCTCCGACTATACAACAAAGCATCATGTTTTTGTATCATTATGAAAAACCAGCAAAACTGCTTCAAGTCCTCCGAAGCAGTCCTTGTCCTCCTGTCATTGTTTTTACATCGTCTATTCAAAATGTGGATTATGTCACAGAATTGCTCAAGAAAGAACAGTTTCATACATCAGGGCTTCATTCTGAAAAATCACAGGATTATCGCTTTAAGCTGGTGAGTGCGTTTCGTGAAGGGAAGGTAGACGTGTTGGTGGCAACAGATGCTGGTTCAAGAGGCTTGGACTTCCCAGAAGTAACACATGTCATAAACTATGATTTACCAGACAGCATTGAAGGTTATGTTCACCGCTGTGGTCGAACTGGCCGCATGGGGCATTTTGGAGTTGCAACATCATTTCTTACTTTAGACTGTAAGATTGCTGAAGAACTCAAAGAAATGTTAGTGGTTATGGATCAAATTGTTCCTAAAGAGCTTGAGAATGCAAAACAATTTGGCAAAAGGATTATTAAGACCGAGTTTGGTGATAGAATCGTGGACTTTTGATCACTTAATGAATAATTTCCTGGATATAAGTGCTTTGTGATGTTCAGAATCTGAATGTCAGTGTAATGTGGTTTTATTAAAAAATAAAATGCATTTGTATAATGCTAGAATCTCCAGTGTTCAAAAGAATGCACTGTGAAAACCCTTAAGTTGTACAAGATGTACTAAAATGCGAATAAAAATAGTGAAAGAATTAAAAATGGCATCAAAAACATTCTCACTGCTATTTCTAATCTCAGATGGTAGATTATTCCATAGTGTGAAAGCTGTGACTGAGAATGATCTTGTGTTGTGCCACAAGCTTTTAACTTAAACGGGGATTTTATGCTGATCAGAACGTATCGGGTAAATTTGGTTGTATGGACACAGAAGAAAATATACTGTTATGTATGAGGTAGCCCTATTGTAAGGTGCCTGGTAGGTGATTAATTAGAAGAAATTTGATAGGGGATAATTCAGTTATTACTTGATAAGTCACTTCAAAAGTCGAGCTGTGGCATTTTGAACGTACTCTCACTTGCTGAGCCGATAGTTTCGTAAACCCTTGAGTAAAAAGGACCCACTTTTGGTGGGTAAATGACAAGCATCCCTACACGAATCTAATTCTTGTCTAGAACTGGTTTTCAGAAATCCTCCCTGCTAACCATCTCATTCTGTCTCTCTCAGTAAACTGCCTGTAGCTGCCTGTTCTGCAGGTTGCTACAACCAACCTACGTTCAGGTTCGTGGCGATCCTTTCTTGTATTAAATTTTTATCGAGCGTTAATATTTGATTCCAATTTTTCGCGACACCAGCTGAGCGCAAGAGTAGAGGTGCATTTTCTAAATGAAATAGGTATCACGAAGAATTGGTTAACACCTGCGGAAAAAATAGCCGAAAAAATAATGAACTCAATTGTAATTCTGTATTCGAATGCTGCCATGGAATTCAACTTTATTCATAACTATACAGATAAAAAGCTCTTCTTTAAAGACTACAGAATTTGTTAACGTTAAAGTTCAGCGGTGCCGGGGAAGTATTCGAAAGAATATCTGTAGCACGGCAAAGCCATTGTAAAGTGTCGTCGTTCAGTTCTTATAACTAAGCTTACATTTTTTTTTTTATTTTGTGTCAAACAATCTAACGCCATTATAAGAAGCCAAAACAATATCTGCATGGTGTTGTTTTTTGCCATTACACTATTTTTCCAAGCGAATTGTCTCGAAAGACAATGTTATGATAAAAACCATAACAAACCTTGGATATTATTTCGTAAACTTTTGAGTGATTTCACTTCTCATTTTGAGCAAGAAGTATACAATTTATTACATTTTTAAATGTCCTTGAAATGCGCTAAGTGTATGCTTGGATTTGTTACGTTGCGACTCTTCAAAGACTTCAAACTCTGATCGTCTGCAAAAGCAAACCCACGCAGCTAATTAAGCTTCATCAAATAGTGTTAATTATTTATCCCAGAATCAATAACATAGAAGGAAGTTTGTTAGTTCTTGTTTTGCTAACTCTGTCAATGAGGCTCTAATGCGTTCTGCTGCTTCGGTTCTGACCTAAAAAATCTCTGTAGCCCCACACACTTCAGCATCCGCCAGTGCTGGGTTAATCACGGATTCTTTCACGTTGGTTTCCTGCAAAAAAATTCTCGCCGAAATATTACGGCATATTACTACGCTGGAGTAATCAACATTGGCCATGTTTGGCTTAATTACTCGGGCAGTGATTCTCTTTCTTGTTTTCACCACACACTTGGTTTATCAAGCGGCAAGTGAAGTGTACTTCGATGGCTCCAAAGCCTTGAAGCGAGATGCAGGGAAAGGTGTATCTTACGCTAACTTTGCAACGCACAAGTTTCGTTACCTGAACTTAGCTCCTTTGGCTTCAACTTCAATAAAGGAACCTCGAGAGTGCGGTAAACTTTGTGTCGATCACTCATCGTGTTTTTCAACAAATCTGGCGGCATTTCGCGATCTGAACGGAAACATTATGTGCGAACTGTTACCAGGTGACATGTACAACAATTCAAACAAGTTCATTGACAACGCGACGTTTCATCACCTGAGCATGAAGGTCAGAAAAGGCAGTATATATTCCTAAAAGTGTTCAATCAAAAAGGTGGCGATTTAAAAATACGCTTTTTTTTTTTGTAAAGAAGCTCCATCAGAGAGATTATGTTGTCCTAAAAGATTTGTTCTTACTTGATGGGTTAATATTAATAAAGTTAGGCTATAAGTTGCCATGTTAGTCTTTAATTTCAACAGTCGTACCCGAAAAAAACCTGAAATGTCAAATCACTTGTGAATGTCTTATTGCTAATACAAAAAACAATGTATAGAGAGAAAATGAGAGCTCTCCAAGAGACCATGATTGTAAATACGCTTTACATATCTCAGCTGTAAAATAAATGCTTATTCATTTAGAGTCCTTGCTCCAGTGATCCTTGTATGAACCAAGCAACATGTGTGGCCAAATACGAGAAAAACGACTACCTGTGCGCATGTGCTGCAGGATATCTTGGGAAACACTGCGAGATAGGTATTTCAAACCTTCAATTGAATTTTATATACTTCTTTCTGATTTATTGATTTTTTTTATTTTCTCATATTATTTTACTATAAGTTGTACATATTTTAAAACAGCAAAGTATTTTGTTTCTTAACATCGGCGTTTGATTAAGTTGGCTGAGCTGAGCATGTAGAAAAAGTTTATAAACCAGTAACTGCCACTGAGGGATTTGGCCGAGTACGAAGGTCTACTGTTAGAAATGTAACTTTTTCCTAAAAATTATAGGAAAAAGAAAAAAAAAAGAACTCTGTGATGCGTTAACTATGCAACATAGATAACGTATCTCTTTGAACTGGATCATGTGATATTTATCTCGCTCTGCAATCAGGTCCACCGCTTGACTGCCAAGATACAAAGAATCAAGGGCTTTCTCGGGGCGATGGATTGTACTGGCTGGACCCGGATGCAGGAAGCCATTCAAATGCATTTCTGGCATACTGTGACATGACGTCATACAATGGAGGATGGACCATGTGTTACACTACTGATGAATATGCCAAACCCAAGACTGAAGTCACATACAGCGCTCAGTTTCCTTATGGAAGTGACGGCTACAGGACAGACTGTAACGACATCGCTGTAAGTTGATTGACTACGTGTAAAATTCATCAATAATTCAAAACAGAAAACATCACTTGCAAAACATTTCGGACGACTTTAATTTCGGACAAAAAAGTGTACGAAAATAAAACCGTACGAAATTTTAAGCGTCCGAAATATTTACAGTACAGTATAAAACTTTAAAATAGCTTCAAAGCCGTTAGTTTCCTTTATGGAGTATAAACTCTACTTGAGAAACTGCTTGAGATATGTCGCAGTTTGATATCATTTTTTCTTATCAGTTCCCATCGCAGTGGGGGATCTAAGGGAGGGGCTCGGGCGCCCCTTATTTTGGGTAAAAAAAAAATCGCAGAAGGAAGAAAAGCAATGGGCAAGGGCAAGCAAAAAAAACCGCCCTCCCTCCCTCCCTCCCCCCCCCCCCCCTCTCCCCACCTCTTCCCCTTAGCTTAAGGTCTGGATCCGCCACTGCATCGGTGTATGTGTAAAACCTTGAGGGTGCAGAAAAACTATCATTTTCACAGATTTCTTACAGTTGTAGGCGTCGTTAGCTATGTTTCAGCAAAGCGGTCCGAAATTTTTGTCCCAAATTTGTCCGAAGTGAGGTCTAGATAAAAAGTGTCCGACTGATGAAACGTCCGAAAGTTTAATTAACGTTAATTTTTTTTTGCAAGTAATGTAGATCCTATGAAACGGCAGTATTCAAGTTAGATGAATGCACTGAAAACCCACGCTACAGAATGTACGTGCACTCCGTAATTTTAATGCGTACAAGGAATGAGCATTCTGTGATTTGGATTCAAGAACGGGACAAATTGACTATAGTTGGTTACATCAATGTATTATTTTCAAGCTGAGAAATAATTAAAATTTCAGCATCCGATCTGTATGGGAATTTACAAAGGTTTTGAATCGCAATGACAGAAAGGCCACTCGTATTATATATATCGTTGAAGTCTTTGGATCCTATTATCAGTGAGGCAGAAATTGTCTTACGTATGTTGTTCTCACTGTTTCAGACTCAGAATAAGTGATAGCGGAATAAGTTAGTTTCTCCGGTTTTTTTACCGTTGAAGTTGGCATTTTTTATTTTTCATATGCATTTTTCCATGTTAAAACTGAGCGAAAACTAAAAACATTTTCTAGCATGCATAACCAAGTAGTCTCACTCTGTGATCAATTTGTACAGGATGTCGCCACCGCCGGGTAGATATAAATATTTCAGTTTAATAGTAATAGATGTCCAACAGTAACAATTAAATGTACTGGTACTGGTAAAAAGACCTGAAAAAATATTCAGGTTTTGAACGGGAGTGGAACCCACGACCTTTGCGATACCGGTGTAAAGCATTCAGTTAAAGTACAAACATAAATTTTAAACCTGACACTTATAATCGACAGATAACCCATACAAGGCCGCATAACTGATAACGCTGTTATTGTTGTGCTTTTAAGTTTACAGAAATTATCTTCGTTGATCATCAAACTGGAAACAAGGCCTACTTTAAGAGACGTGTGAACCAGCCCCTGACGGCCGCTTCTAACTATGGGAAGACTGCTAGTACCTATGGATTGTGGGATGGTGTGGGAGCTAGCGCCGCATACTCTTACCAGTTGTTGATCTGCGATAGTTCGACACCTTACGCCGGTTTTTTCATTTCCGGATACACGAGTAACTGTTACAAAGAGTGTCCAAATTGGTGCGTGGACATTTTTTCCCCATACTTCCGCACAGCGTCCACTAATTGGAATTTCAGAGGCGTGGCCTTTAACACCAATGGTTATTTTCCCAATGTCCCCGGTAACAGGCTTATTAGTATCGGTCTGCGCTGAGGTAGCGTCCAAACTACGCCGGAGAAATTTGAAAACGCAACTTTATTTCTACCGTTAGGCTTACCGTCTACACTATTTCGTCACAAAAAAGGAGCTTTTTAAAAACGCTGTTTAAACAGGAAGAATCTGAAAACTCGTTTTCATGTGAACTGAAAACATTTACTGTGGAAACAGAGTTTTTTCGAAAACGATGACGTCTCGACAATCATATGATAGCTTATGATTTTCCTGACCGAGTTTCTCAAACACAAATCCAAACTGACCGGTGATTGGTGCGTTTTCAAAATCTTTCGGTATGGTGTGGGCAGAAGACATTTGACGCGTTTTTAGAGTTACTGAAACCTCCGTTTTCAAATTCCTCTGGACGGAGCCTTCGATATTATTTTGCTTACCTTATACAGATTTGTGACCACAGCTTATATTTACTCTGATTTTTGCTTGTGTTTTCAACAATGAAAATTTCTGAAATGGCAGCCTTGTATTCTTTTAATTTTGAAGATAATCGCTGCCGAGCCGTGGTTCAAAGGCACAGGTTCCCTGGCCGAATATTTAGCCAGTTAGAATTGAAGGATATTATAATTATAATATTATCGTGTCAAAAGCACGAAAAAGTCAATGAAATGGATATTCACTCCAAAGAATCAATCGTTTGCCGGTCCGTCAACTGGGTCACATCTGACAAAGATCGGCGGAGAAAAGAGCTATTTGAGTATGTTGCAGTCACGGTTTAGAAGGGTTAAAGGTCTCCAGTCTCGCCGATAAAGGAAGGCAGGGTTCTGTTTCAAGAATTAAAATTCTTAGAGGTGAGCTTCTTCCTCTTCAAAGAAAGGCACGTGCGTATACCCGGTAGCGGCTACCCCGCTTGCCTAGTCTCACACGGTGAACGATGCCGGCGTGGTGACTCGGAGAAGGAGCTGATCGATTAAGATTTCTATAACTGCTCTCTAAAGGTCAATACACCGTAAGCTCTCATCAATGTTATAATTGTTTACTTCAATGTAAACTGTCACGTCGCTTCTGAACCTGAGGTTGTAAGTGGTCATGCCACACGGCCGCAACTTGAGACAGTTCTTGGGAGTGGTTAAAGCTACAGCTTGAAGAACCTGAACTCAATGGCAACGAACGCGGACGAAGAAATAAGCGCTCATGTCGACATTGAAAGTACCGCTCTTTTAGCGGACGGACATAGTGACACATCGGACACAGGAAATGGTCAGAGCGTTAGTTCTCACAGAACGAGGCTTCTGGTTGTAGGCAAGCTATTTCTTCATTTGGGATGCTTGGGTTACAATTTATATCTCATCTGGCTTCTTGCTTACCTAAAAGACAATAACAACTATTGGTTCCTTTGCTTCATTCCATTCCTCTTCAATTTTGTGAGCCCCTGCATGGCATGTTACAGCAAAGAATGTTTGAATGGGAACCTCGATCGTATTGCGCCTTCGCTGAGCGTTGTTTTAAATCTGATGATCTGCTTTACAATGTTAACTCGCCAAGCTTATTACCACCGCCAGTCGGACGAATTCATTGGACCCCGATTCATCATCATTTCCTTGCAAGGAAGCATTGTTGTGATTTTACTAGACTTTTTCTTACAGAGAGAGGGAAAAGTGGATCACTCGCTTGATTGTAAAGATGCCTTGACTCGAATGTTACTTGATTTTGTTGACATTTTTAACATGGTGGAAATTCTCTCGGTGAATGATTGTGTTGGGGTCGGATCATTTGTCTCTGAAGAGAGCTCCCTGGAGACAGCAATTCAGGTGTTCTGTACGGCTTCCTTTGTGATAGTTTGGGTGACGCTCGAAATAACGGTTGTGCGCCTTATGTTGGAGGCTCAACCGTCGATTACGCATGGGGAGACTTTGTACTCTTTGATAACCGCATGTTCTATTCATTGGCAGAATCTTCCATTTTTAGTCATCAGAATTGTAGTCTGGGCGCATTATAAGCTGTACAGCTTGGGATTTCTAGTGAAAAACGTTACTGTTATAGTCCTTTCTATTCCAATATTATTTAAATTAAAAAGATTAGGAGATGAATGACATGAATCGAACTTGCAGAACCTCCTTTGATATCATGTTTTTTGAGCCATGTTTTGATATCGCATGTGAAGTGTCTGTGAACAGACTCTGAACAGACTCTGTAATCTGCAGGGATTGTAGCTCACTTGTTAAAGGACGGATGCTCTATTTCGTAACTTTGCAGTCGATCATGTTTCTATCGAGTCAGTTTAGTATACATGTACTTCTACTAGTGTTCTATCACGAGTATCGTTAGCTGATTAGCTACGCTACTCACTCTCTATTTAACAAATAGATTCCATGTTGCCGTGCGTCTGTTCAGTAATAGATCACAGATGACGTCAAAATGTGGTAAGAACAACGAGGCGTTAGCCGAGTGTGTCACTGATGTTCTTACCACATTTTGACGTCTTCTGTGATCTATTACTGAACAGACGCACCGCAACATGGAATCTATTTGTTTTATATAATAACGAAACAAACTACTACAGATAGAGCTTATTTCTTATTTCAAAATCTTTCAACATAACTCGAAAACCGCCCTTTGCCCACTTTGGCGAACACGAAAAAAGCCATTTGACGTAATCTGTTGTCTATACAAATTGAAGCTATCTCATTGGTTGCTATGCGTAGCAAAGAATTGTAATTGGTCCAGGAAGATCACGCCACTGTCAAACTTGACTCAAGCGTCGCTTCTCGTGGAATGAAAACTTACAGCAAAAGCAGAGTTGAACTGCGAAATCTACAAATCTTAAAGAAAATGCTGGATAAGTCAAGTCAGGTTTTGTCATCAGAGCAGCCCTGTGAGCCGAAAAGCTTGGATGTTGCCTCGAATATTGCAGGAGTTGAAAAACTGCGCTCGGAAAACTTGCGGTTGCGGTCAACCTGGAGGCCATTCGATTCGAGTTTTGAATGAAAGGAGCGTTAGTGATAGTGGAAATTTGTGTCCTCTGTGGTTTTTGATTCTCAAATCAGTTTGAAATAGCGTCGGAGACAGCTTTTAGCTGCGATACAGTTGGCCGTGAGCTGTAGTGAGCTATACTTTGCTCGCTGTTGCGCCCTGAAACGGACTGGAACATTCGCATCGGAAAGCAAGGTTATGTCTTTATTTTAACTGATTTTAAGAAGTGATTTTGATGTTTTATTCCAGACAATCACTGTGTCAACAATTATTTTGAGACTGAGAAAAGTTCAGTGTTTTAAATAAATTAATCTCATAAACATTTTGTTTATTGGGTTTGTTAAATTCGAGAGAAAGCAATGGTTCTCTGCTTACCAAGACTAACTTTGTGTTTGGTTTAGTCTCGCTCGACTGCCGACTGAGACTGCTCGAGTATTTTTTCTGAGTCATTTTCTAAAAAAAAACGGCTTTATCTTTCTCCTTCCTGCTAGACTATGCTTCTCGTTCCTGTCCAATGCCTCGACAAGACTTTTTTGTACTTCATCTTTTGCCCAGTCATGTAAAACATTATCTGAATTCTCAAACCTTTCCGCCATTTCAAAACACAGAGGGAAAAACTTTGAAATGATGACGTCAATCGTGCGTCTGTCCTCTAATAGATCATAGGCGAGAACCAATCAAAATGCGAGAATTACTTGGGTTATTATATAATCTTTTGTAGATAGTGAGTAGCATAGCAGGGTGCGCTGAGTTAACGAAATGACGACAGCTTCTTTCGAGTTATCTGCGAAGAGGATTTCGATAAAGTTTTGAACGACTAGTAGATTTATACTAAAACAATTAGGTTATTTGCTCTCGATTTCTATGCGTGATAGTTGACTCGGGCAGCCGGCGCCCTCGTCACTGAATTATCACGCCATATAAATCTCGAGCTCATAATCTAATTGTTAGATAGAAACACGATTTTTAACCAATCTATGCGAGTGCAGTACAGTGCAGTGCAGTGCAGTGCAGTGCAGTGCAGTGCAGTGCAGTGCAGTGCAGTTCAGTACAGTGAAGTGAAGTGAAGACCTTTTTTTTATACATCTATTGGCTTAAGGCAGGGGTAAAAGAGGTTAGAGAAAGCCATAATGAATTTGTCGCTAAATGTAATATTAAAATGTCAAAACAATTTAAGAACGTATATGTTCACTACTCTTAGATAACCCACCTTCAAATGACGCAGCGAGTCTTCTGTCAGAATCTTACAGACAACTTGCGCAAGACAAGGCCTCTACACCATTACACAGTCAAGTAAAATAGCTTTCCGAAGGGGATAGAGTAGGAGATTTGACTGTTAATTGGAGAAACTCTTACTATCTGCCATGCCCCTGTACAAAACAAACAAAGCTCGGAGTATTCCAGTTCAAGTTTCTGCATAAACGAATTGCGACAAATGATTTTCTCTGTAAGATAGGCATAAAATAAGTGGATTATTGTTCCTTCTGTGGGGAAACTACTAAAACTTTGGTCTACCTATTTTGTAGATCTGAAAGACTTTTTTTCAGTTCTCCCCTCTCTCTGCCTAGGTTTAGTTGAAATTGTATCGAATGTACTTTAACACCACTAGTTATTCTAGGCATTACGTAAATACCTGTAAATTAAAAAACTCCATATTCATTGTATTTTAATATTTCTTTTCTAGTGATGTACCTGTAAACTAGCTGATAAACTATTGTAGTGTATCACCATAGCTAAGCGTATATTCACATTAAACCAGTACTGTACTGTACTGTATTGTATCGTATTGTATTGAATTGATATTGAATTGAACTGAACTGAACTGAACTGAACTGAATTGAATTGAATTGAATTGAATTGTATTATATTATGTTGTGTTGTATTGTATTGTGTTACGTTGTATTGTATTGCATTGTACTGTGTACAACTACTGTTAACCTCAATGAGAATTGAAAAGAAAATAGCTCTAGATAACAGCACCCTTAATTCTTTTAAAAAGAAGTGGAACCCCTTTGACGGACGCCTTCCAGTATTAAAATAATTAACGATAGTACAAAAAAAATGTCTAGCTACTAGAGGTGTTGCTATTTAGGTATTAGTTTAAGTATATGTATAAGTAAGAACCGTTAGCAGTTTTAGTTGTTGTATTTTTTTATAACGCAAGAGTAACCGCGTCCTTATAATGTAAGGTCCCACTTATATGGTCTCGGGTACCCGAGACAACCCTCCCCCCGAGTTACCCGGGCCGAGGTAACTTTTAGCTTATTTCTTTACAAAATTCAACCAACCGTTTACATTAGGATCGCGGCCCCGTCTCGGGGGGCGAGACAACTCGGGTAGGCGAGTTGTCTCGCCTCGCCAGGTAGGGTAACCCTAGCAAGCGGGACAGCTTTTCTTCATATAAACGCTTTGGCATGCCTAACCGGGACAACTCTCGGCGTGGCGAGTGTCACGTAATGCCTAGATTTAGGATTTAAAGCAGAAATTCGTATCAAAGAAGTGAAAATTAACTCGGCAAAACCCACTGTCATCGAATGACCAAGGGGAACTCAAAGAAAGAGGGATATTTGCACATTTGATTATTCAATTATATGGGTTATGAATGATCGTGCAGGGTCAACTTTGACTCGGCGCACAGGAACTTCGTTTTCACATATAAACGCTCGCCAAAGTTGCCTCGGGGATCGAGTTGTCTCGGATACCCGAGACCGTATAACTGGGGCCCAATATTTGCAAGGTTAGATAGTGTAAGTAGTCTATTTAAATATTGTATTGTATTGTATTGTATTGTACTGTACTGTATTGTATTGTATTGTATTGTATTGTATTGTATTGTGTTGTGTTGTGTTGTGTTGTATTGTATTGTGTTGTTAGTAAAGTGCAGTAAACCTTTATTTAGCCAGGGTGGCCCATTCAGCATTATGGCTGGTATCCAGAGAGGCCCTGATAATAAATATTACAATCGTAAAAATTACAAATACACATAGTTATAAAATCGAATTTTTAAAGCTAGGAAAATACATGTATATGATAAAAAAATGCTAAAAAAAAAGGTGGGCTATAGTCAAACGAGGGTGCCTTTTCGATTTAGGGTAAAAGATAATAAAAAGCTTAACAGAAGAAAGTGACCCTGCTCTTTGAATTTTTGCTGGAAGCGAATCCTGAAAATCTAAAAGTACGGTTGCCAAGGTTAAGTTTTAGCTTTGGTTGGTGAAGGTCACTTTTCCTACGAGTTTTGTTTACGTTATAGTTCCTTATAAAATAATTACAGAAATACTGAGGTATTAAAACATGTAAGCATTTATATCTAAGACACAGTTGTTTGGACAAAAGGTCTCTTGGACTGGACAGTTAATTGATATTATGTTACAATCTATAACAAATGCAGTAAGCGAACAATGTAAGGGGCTTAAATACGGAATAATTACAAATCCACCATGATGTTGACATAGAAAGAAATTCCTCTTTAAAGGCTGGTTTTCACTAGCGACGGAGTTGGAGTCGGAGTCGTAGTCGGAGACGTAAGAGCGCTTACGACCTAGTGAAAATCGAAAATCGGAGTCGTAAGCGGAGTCATAAGCTCGACGGAATCGGAGTCGGAAGAATCAGAACGTCTCCATTTCTTACGATTCCGTTTACGACTCCGTCGGTTATGATCTAGTGAAAACTAGATTGTCGGAGTCGGAAGTAGAAGCGGAAGAACCAACCAATTTCAAGGCTCGGAATCAAGCATTATAAGATTGGTTCAATCTTCCGCATCTGCTTCCGACTCCGACAATCTTGTTTTCACTAGATCGTTAGCGACGGAGTCATAAGCGGAATGGGTGTTCTGCTTCCGACTCCGTCAGTTTGATTTTCACTAGATCGTATCGCTCAACGCTTCTGCTTCCGACTCCGACTACGACTCCGTCGCTAGTGAAAACCAGCCTTAAATCTAAACATTTCAAAGCAACATATCGCAACATTGTTGGGCGCAACATGTTGCGTGCGTTTGGTCTCCCTGTTGCGACGTGTTGCGACATGTTGGGTGTTGCAAATCGAACTAGTGCCCATGCCCTAGCGCAACATTGTTGCACGAACCTGGACATTCTCGTCCCCAGTGCTGCTCGTCTTAAAATGTCGTTGACAAGTTTCGCCGACCACGTGACCAAAAGAAACGGAGGTTCTGGGGACAAGAATGGAACCTGGCCAAACGAGTACAACATCACGCAACAACCACAACTGTCGCATGAAAAATTTGACAATTTTCAAACTTGAGCCAACAACACCCAACTATTCACAGTGTGAATAGATAGTGCGACGGTAGCGTAGCCAATCAGAGAAATTGTAAAGCCGTTCGTGATAGAACGCCAGTAGACTTATGCTAAAACTCGATAGAAACACGGTACATGTTTTCTATTTCTTAATTAGTTGCATTCGAATGAAGGAGAGCGCAAACCTAATTTGTGTTAGTTTCCTGGGTACATGCCGGGTGTCATGCAGAAGAAATGCTTTAGTCGAAGCAAACTTGCCCTCCCCTTCCATCCCCCCCCCCTCCCCCAACCCAACGAGAATTTTTTCGGGCGCTGTGGTTGACGCACTTACTCACGTGGAAACTCATCACTGGAGAAGACCTGTTCATCGAGACTCTTGTATTATATTTTTAGCAAAATTCCTCCTTTTTTCGAGTGCGGCGTTCGACGTAAAGTGGTAAAGCTTCTGCGCTTGAATGCAGGCGTTAGTTCTTTTGACAATTTTTAACATTCATTGTAGATCAATAACCACTAATCCCACTATTACTTAACTCCTTACACGTTAAAATCATAGAAACTTTCAATTTCCAAAAATTATTTTCACTTTCATTTGAAACTGAAGATTTCAAAATTTGAGACCTAACAGTTTAACATCACGCCAAAAACCCCATTCACGCCACTCCATCTCAACACAATGAAGTTCTTAAAGTTCTACAGTACTTATTTATATGAGCAAATTAAAAATGCGCTTTATTTTAAATTTGGCTTCCCTTAGCTTCTTACCCGCTTTTTAGCCTGATAGTGTGCACTGGCAAATGATGGAAGAAATTAAATGAACTAAAAGGATTGGTGGGAAGATCTTGGAAAAAAAGAATCTCATACTGGGATTCGCCTGTTATCAACAGTTGTTATACAAAAATAGAATTGCTTTTTAGCTTTCTTATCTTTGAACAGTTTACATACTGAACCGCAGATTAGTTTGTGAAGCCACTCCCCCTTGCAAAAATGTCGAGAATTCGTATTATCCTAGAGCCCGGCCAAGGCATAGAGGATATTGTGGGCTTGAATTTGGTTCCACAAGCAATCTGTAAAGGCCTAAGCGGCGGAGGTGGCCTGAGGAATCTGGGGAGGCCGAGGTTATTTTTGCGTCATCCAGGTGTAGACTTTGTAGGATCAGGAGCTGTAATCGTGGTTTTCCATGCATGACTCCCGGTTAAAGTGCGACGAAAATTATGTATACACCTTCTTAACCTTCTTAGTTGATTAATAATTAATATTTTATTTCTGCCGCCGATTAAACGTCTGAGTCTACAGATCACCTGGATCATTACGAAAGAGCGCGATTTTCGATTCGTTTGGCGGGAACTAACACTACCGGATACCGAACGAGGAAGGGGTGCGCCTGTCCGAATGACGTCAGAAATACTGGTCAGCAGTTGAATCATGTGGAAATGTTTTCTTTTGACACGATCAGCAGATTTCCAGGGAGTATTTTTGCGGCTTATTTCTTCTTTCCATGGTTCAGTTAAGTTGACAGGAAATAATTTGCGTCACAGAGAGTAAGTATAGCGATTTTGTTCTAAAAATGGATCGTCCAGAAGGTGTTAACCTGTTACAAAACATCGCCTTTTCCGGATCGACCTTTAGTACGCCATGTTTGCATGCGGTGCCATCACTGATCAGTGTGGAAAGATGACCAAAGATGATTAAATGTGCACCGACCAACAGGCTTCGTCTGTAGCATTAGTTTTTGAATTTATAGAACCTTCTTAGTCGGTGAGCACTATGTAGTTTTGGTGGAACAAATTGGATGTGTTTAGAATCTTAGACAAAAGCGTTCTTGTAGTCTAGACGAGAGAGGGGTTTCCTTGCTGGGTTTTTACAGGCTTTTAGGTTTTCCGGCTAAGGCGTGCGTGGAAATGCAATACATGGTATTAACACGAGTCATGAGTGCTTTCATATATCACGCCCAAATTCCAAAAATTTGAAAATCTCCAAGTGTTGGTCGAGGAAATATCGCTCAGTAATTTAAGATCCAAGTTTGACGAAATTAGCTGACTGAGTTGATTTTAGTTCTGCTATTTTTACCTGGTTATAAACAAGGTTGTTTTGGTTACTTTCCCAGCAGCAGCATGGTATGATAGAGATATTGCTTTAATTTATTTCTGTTTTGTTGTTTTGATGTGTAGGTAAGGAAGCTTAAAAGCTGTATGTAGTAGCACGCTGTGTTAGGAAATATATCAGAACATAAATGTTGTATGTCTTGGGTGAAATTCAAGTTTACATCTCTGAGTATCAATAGAAGCATTTGCATTTTTTAGCCCAAAGAGATGAGTGTAGTTTCGCTTGCAAGTTATTTTTGCTGTGCGGGTCGTAAATAGTTCAGTCCTTTCAAACAATAACTACTTTGAGTGGGTTGTTCCAAATCTTTTAATTAACTAAGATAGTTGTTTACTAATATCAAACGGTAAATAATTTTAAGCTTGTATCCAAAACAAAATAATTAAGTCAGGGAATTTGTAGAAAATAAGTCTTCTTTATGTTTTTTTATCATTTCTGTGGCTGATGTTGTTTAGCCATGAGTGTTTCTGAAGCAGTGATCAAATTAACTATGTAATGGTACTTTTTGAGATGTGAATTATTAGAAAATGTTTTGCAAAATCAGTTTTTGAAATAAGTTATGCATAGCCAAACTGAAGGCAGTATATGGGAGATTCATCAAAAGCTGGATACTGTATATCATCCATGTACATTCTTGATGTGTGATGTCAAGATCACTTTACATGTAAAGGATATGCTTGGTTCGAGTTCTTAAAACAATCACAGTAGTTTTTGTTATTCACTCAACTGATGGCAGATATTTCGTCAAAATTTTAACCACAAACAGTTTAATTATTACTTCTGTGATGAAAATTCTTTAATAATATATTCATTTGTAGCTGAATTGTGTTTCTGAATTTTTTCAAGAATGGGAATTCCTGTTGTTGATCAAATCCAGATTGATACAGATTTTTTGGTTTTTCTTCAGAAGCCAGCAGATGATATAACAATGGCGGATTTCTGGAGATATCTTTCTTTTTGCTTCTGGTATCGACGGCTTGTAAAACTCTTTCTCCATTTTTCCACTCGGCAATGTGAATTGCAGCGCATCTGTTACAAGACAAGACATGGAGCCTCAAGAACAGGCGGAGTTGGTAAGATAGTATTACAATATTGATCCAGTAGTATGCAGGGTGGCTGTCACGCTTGAACTCAGTTAAATGAGCTTGCTCTCCATGCGTTCTTGTAACTCAGTGGATAGAGTGCCTGCCTGGTGTTCAGGAGGTCATGGGTTCGATTCCTGTTAGGGACTCAGATTTTTTCTTTGTCCCACACTTGTGGGGATGTTGGTGGTCAATACATGTATATATGCTCAAGCACGGCCATCTCAGTGGTCAACTCTTATTAATATTTTTTTTAGGTACATGTATGTGTACAACTCTGTTCTAAATATTCATGAAGAAAGCAATAAGTACATTTATTTGGTGCTAAGAAATATTGTTTAAAAGGTTATTTGAAATACTTTGGAACTTATAGAGACTGAAAGGCTTAGTTTATCATAATGATAATCTTTTATTTTAACTTTTAATTTTCCTTTCCACCAGAAAAGTCCTTGAGGCAATCAAGAACCAAGGTTAGTTTACAGTGCTTATTAAGTGTAATTTAGAGTAACTTCGTTGAACTGAAGTTGGCATTTGTTTGAGTCAGGTGATCAAAATTTATTTTTATTATTTTACAAATTTACAGTCCTTTTTTATCATCAAATTTATACTCAACTTATGAATACAAATTATAGATTATTTACAACTGAATTATGTAGTACATGTATTTTATAATTCTTTCTTTAATGTTTATTTTGTTAGGAACTCTCTGAACTTGTGAACACAGCTCATGTGAACATACAGGAGGCACTCACATTGATATTAACAGTGAAGAAAATAAACAGAGCACAGGAAAGTGTGTAAGTGATTTTAATTTGAAAGAAAATATCTATTTCTGTGAGACAATGTTACTTTTTCTGGACTATTTTGAGATGCCTTGGCAGCTAGGCTTGAGGTTACAGTAAATAGATTGAGTTGTTTGTGCGACCGGGGTAGTTTCATTGTAAGTTTTGTTTATGGTGTGGTCTAAATATTAATTAAATTATGAAACCCCTTCAGTTTTGCAGATTCCATGTTCATCTGTTTGAATCAGATATGTGGTTACACAGACCTTTGTCATGAAGCTGAGCAGTTGAGAAAGGAGCCATACTCATCTGACAATGCAAGTCATGAAAAGAGATTAATGCAGGTGACAACTGAAGTCTTTGTTATTTTGAATTTGTGACTAAAATCCAAAAAACAAAACTCAAAAAGTCCTTTGGCTGCAACTATAAGATGCAGCATCCTAAAGACAGTGGAACAGTGCCTTATGGCCACCCCGCTAAGTCTAATGCAGCCACCCTGTTAAATGGCGACCTTGTTATTACAGCCACTTTATTCTGGCCCGCACAGAAGCTCAGTCAGTCATTGTATTATTAAAAGAACCCCTTCAAAATGGCCACTCTGTTAATATGGCCAGATTTTTGTGGCCCATTGGTGACCAGATTAATGTATGGGAAGCTTTGGCCCAGTGTAAAACTTGCTTTTATCAGTTGCTGCAGTAAACTGACCATTTTCATGTTCTGCCACCATAGCTTTGGGACCTAATGATGCCCGACACGCTGTTAGAGGAGAGAATTACCAAACAATGGGGAGATCTTGGTTTTCAAGGAAAGGACCCACAGACTGACTTCAGGGGAATGGGTATGTAGTGAATTGTTTCAGACACTGAGATCACTACTCATAAACGCAAGCATCATAAGGGTGTCATCCACAGACTGGCTTGAAAGTTAGAATTTCCCCAGAGTGCAGGAATGTATACAAAATTTACAACTTGAAAGTACTGTACACATGCATTGCGATTCAAATAATTATTAGCTTCCATTCTGTGGCTCCAGACAATATCCATACCCATCCCAAGAAGGGTTACATGTATTGGAATTTTCACATAGGAGGGAGTTTCAAAAGCCAACATTTTTGAAGGAAAGTATGAACCAAGACTAGAATTTGAGGGGTTTTTTGGGGTGGAGGGCAGGGGAGTTCATACCAAAAAACTCTGCATGGGAGGGTTATGGATTTTTTCTGGTATTTTCCAGAACAACACATTCGAAAAATGGCCATATAAATCAAAGTTTGTCTCTAGGAATAAATAGTTCAAGCTATATAAAATCTGAATGTCCTGAGCTCTGATTCTTGTGTCACATTAACTTTTATCTCTGTTGTTATATTTTAGGTGTCCTTGCACTTGACAATTTATTGTAAGTATATTAATTGAGTTTTAAACTTGACAATAAAATTTCATGATCTAATATATTTTTTGGAAACACGCACAATATATACAGTGCAGTGTGCCCTGTGCTTGCCTATTTTTGAAATGATTTTCTGTTCAATCAGTACATGTACAGAAATACTGTAGATAGAATCTAAGATCTGGTTGACTAGAATTTTTTTTAGATTTTAATCCACAACCACTGTCTTCTCCCCAACATTATCTATGATGACCAGTGGACACTTTTTACATTAGTGGAGTCTGAACTAAGAAATTTCTTGGTCATCCACCTTGAAATAACACAGGGTCTGAATGCAATGTAATTGTTTTGTTTAAGTTCCTGTATAGCACATAATTTGATTTGTGTTGTATTTGACCTCTAGAGCAGTTTTCAATTGAGTGTCCAAAGTAATTATACAATTACTTTGGTTTTGGTTTTGGTTTTACTATGGTTTGAGATTGGCTGAGTAGTCTAATTGGTAGGTAATTGGTTCATGGTTTTGGTTTTACAACACTCAATTGAAAAATGCTCTATATAATTATTTAATAGTTTTGCAGCAACAACAACAACAACAACAACAACAGCCACAACAACAACAACAAGGTTTATATGTACTCTAAACTAAAGCAGTCAAGTGTACAATATTAATCTTAATATCTACAATACAATATTAGTTTTAATCTCTTCTTTTAGATTTTTTGCATCAAAGCACACAACTGCAGCTAGAAAGGTCTTGTCCCAATCTCACCATCCACATTTTTGGTAAGCTTAACAATGTTAATTAGTTTGCAATAAACAGAGTTGGTTTCATGTAACTGCCTGTCTATTACATGAGTGTATCACACTCCATGCGACACACTTAAAATGATAATTGGTTGAAAGATATTTGTTATGCTTACTAGTGGCTGTTTATTGTTGTTCGTACTAGGTTTTCCTATGCCATTGCTGGGATCAACATCACTTCATTAGCTCTTCAGTTTTTGAATGAAGGAATTCTTAGAAGTCACTTTTACAACTATAAGCAGGGCAGACCAACTATAGTCGACTTTCACCAAGTCTATTGTGAGTAATTTATTGTCTCTGTCTGTGCTCTTTAAAGCTTTTCTTAGTTTTAGGCAGTAAGATGACCATCTAGGGTAAGATGACCATCTAGGGTTCTGGCTTTACATGTGAAATCAGAATGCACATTTGTTCAGTTTATTTTAAGAGAATTATAAAGAATTAAAAAGTATAAAGTATTACGTGTTGGACGTGATGCATGCATGAGATTTAATAAATTACATTAATTTTACAGAACTTTGTATGGCTGTTTAGTTTGAGTTTCTACCCAGCCATATAATATTATGAAATGTGATCTTATTATTGCAACTTTTGCACATAATTTGTTATTATGGGCTAAGCGAGTTTCAGGGGTGTGATTAACATCTTCAACAGGAGGGAGACTGGTTTTCATGGGAGGGCAAAACTTTTTGAACTGAACTTTTTTTTAGAAGAAAAACCTTTCTCTGGATGGTCAAACCAGGTGGGCAAAATCATCCCCACAGCTGGTCAATTTGCCCGATGCCTGGCCCTTAATGAAACCCATGGAGTTTTGACCTGCTTCCTTTCCAACTCACTGTTATAAATATTCTTGTCATAAATTTTGCAAGATCTTTATTTTTATGTATTTTTTTTGAAGGGAATTACTGAAAATGAAAGGTAAACAATATTGTGCTCAATGTACTCAGGACTATCAAACTGGTAATCTTGGCTTTGTTTTGTCATCTTCTAGGCTATCTGTTTTTTGAGTTCAGTGCCTTTTGGATCAGTGAAAAACCTGAGAGTGTGATGGTATTTAACCAAGTTAGAGACAAGTTTGCTGACAAGATCACGGCACTACTTAAAAACCCATCCACTGTGTTGGAATTAAAGTACAAGACATTACATGATGAGACATCCCTGACATCTGTGTCAACTTTAGAAAGGGAGTGATGACCTTGACCCTACAGTTTATTTAATCATATTTTTGCACTCTGTATGACATTGCATGTAAATAAATCTGTCTAATATATAAATTATTTGAAATTTTATGTTAGCTCTCACTAGCTAGGGAGCAGTGGTGTAAAAAGTAATAAATTTTCTAGGATTTGCAGAGACCCCGTATTTTTAATGGGTGACCAAATATCAAGTGAACCAAAATTTCAATTTGTAAATTTCAATGGTTCTGATGCTCAAAGACGTGATGCTATAACCCCAGGGCTGTCATTAAGTTTTAAGTCACCTGTATCCTTGATCTTTACACCAGTAACAAACTTGTTTTATTCTTTTATTTAGTGACAAACTTGTTACTTGTGGTTGATTGAACAATGGGCAAGTTCCCCAATAACATCAAGGGCCTATCAAACAATACTCAGCTATAACAGTTGTTATGTGTATGTGTCCAGAGGAATCTCTTTGAAATGAACTGGGTTGTCGTGGGTACCCTGCATGCTTATCTTGTAGGACCTGGCTTCACCAGATGACAGGCACTTTCCCCACACTCATCTATTTTTGACGAGCTGGATATTACCTGTAATTATTTAAACTTTTGTATCAGAAAACAGTCCCACAATAATAAATAAGTTATTGTAGTATGTACTTTAAATCTCCTGTAGCCTGTCAAGAATTTTCCTTTTTCTACATAATCCTTAGTTGTTGTAATTCTAACATAGCTGTTTTCATTCAATTAGTCCAAAGTGAATTTTTATAATGCTAAAGGTTGTTTGTGGAAAGGTTTAGTTGAGAGATGTGGTCATTAAAAATAATTTGAAGACCTGTGTTTGAGTCAGAGTGCTTCAAAAAATTTCCACATTGATTAGCCACCTGACTGGCATTTGACAAGATTTGGGATAAGCGGGATTGTTATACCTCCCAACTGAAATATGTTTTTTGATTGGAAGAGAACGTGTCACATGTCGTAGGTCAAAACTCGCTAACTCCCTAGGGCGAACAAAACTCACTAGGGAAACAACAACTTGAACTTCCACATCACATGTGATCAGGTTGCAGCCTGTGTCAAGAAAACAATATCTTTGCATTTTTTGCTATTTTTGACCAGGGGGTGGTCGATTTTTTGCTCTTGCTTCAATTTATGCGCAGCCAGAATGTGGAAAAGCTCTTCATGCAGGAACGCTTGCTATGCAGGCTATCCATCAAAAGAAAAATAGGGGTCACTGGACATCCAAGATCATTAAATCCAGGCAAAGCAGTAGCAACGGCCATCTGCCCCATCATTGTTCATTTTATTACTTAGTGCACACTCAATGCATGACGTGGCATGTGAATTTGTGTGTGCAACAGGGATGCACAGAAACAATTAACGCGAACGTCCTTTAACTTGCCCAACCTCTGCTAACAGACTCCTTCCCATAGGGTCAAAAGTAATTATTATTGCTTGTACCCCCAACCATGCTTGCAGAGGATACCAAATGGAGTAGATGAATGCAACAACTTTTATTGAAGATGTAGACTAGAATGTTTGATCCATGCCCCCTCCCACCCCAAATGTTCACTCTTGGCCAATGTTATTGCACATGAGAATCCACCACTGGAAGAAAACCATCGAGCTGCAGACACTTGTCTATGAGCCATCATAAAATTAAAGATGTCCAAATATGAGGCTTAACTGTGTATTTGGTTGCTATGCTACCATGATTGACAGCAAAAAGCTAATCAATGGTAAAAAACTGAATGGTAAGTGCTTGCCATTATCATTTGTGCAGAGCTCAACACTGTCAGCTCTACCAGTAATGTTATTGTGTTGTACAGTCGAACCTCGATTATCTGGACTCGTCGGGACCTCGGTAAATAGTCTGGATAATCGAGAGTCCGGATAATCGAAAACATGTTTATTAATGAGATAGAAATGTAAACAAAAGGTATACAGCAAAGAGAACATTTTAATTGTGAAATCTACACAGCCTGTATGTATTTACAAATAAAAACCTTCAGTTCAGGTATTTACAAAGGTCTAAAATGTTCAAGCAAGTTTGTTTGCTTCAAATTAAGACTTGTAGCTTGATCAGGGACTTTCGTTTTAATCGTTCGCTTGTCTCGATGCTGTCAGTAAATTTTAGGATCTTGTCGTTGTTCTTCCGTTTGTCAGAGATCTGCTGCTTGCTGATGCCAAATTCTTGAGCTAAATTTGTTCCTTTCTCTCCTTTATCCAAACGTGAAATAATTACCTGCTTATCTTTAATTGATAGAACAGCTCACTTTCGCTTCGTAGACATGTTTTTGATTTGAGTTTACGATCGATTGCTCATGTGTTTACATAACCCACGCGGAAGGAACTAATTAAGCATGAAATTCCCTTGGTGACAAAACAATTGAGCCAATCAGATATCAGCTGAATGTATCAGACTATTTCTTTGTCTCGATCGTCGCACTTGCAAATTTTGAAAAACGCACAGGATAATACGCTGTTTCGACAGTCTTTTGAAAGGATTATTGGGCTTCTTGCGACTTTGAGTTTTCAAGATCACAACTAATTAATATTCATGATAAATTTGGGACCAGAGAAAAAAGTCCAGATAATCAAATAGTCCGGATAATCGAGGTTTGACTGTATTATCTGGGTCTTCATACAATTACAGCACTTCACAAAGCCCGTCTGTCAGTTAAGTTTTATTATTCCTGTATCAGTTGTGTAAATTCTTGAAGAAATCTGCAGCAAAGTGTATCTGTGCAACATCGCAAACTTTCGACCAAAAGTGGCCAGTGAAGGTTTGAAAAGAAGAATAGCGAGCCAAATAATGATCAGCAAGTTTTAAACACACAAAGCCAGCACAGGAGGAAACGGCGAGAATAAACGAAAGGCGAGATCCCTCAGTTCCTAGACCCGGTTTCCACTGTGTCCGCAAAGAATAAGCTAAGGCTGCCAAGATGTGAAGCCCAAGAACTGCTTCAAAGCCCTGATCGTGAAACAACACGGCAAAGTAACTAAAAACAGAAATACGCATGATCGCGAGATAACGACCTGTCTTCCAGCAACCCCGATACACATACTCATTCCAGCAGACAATCCACGCAAAGAAAGGCAGCGTAAACCATTGATCTATCACGGCAAACAACCTTGTTTGAGTCACAATCCGTCCAAATTGAACAAAGCCATAAAACAACGACATCCAAGAAAACATGAAGTAAAAGAATGCTTGGTCTTTCAATTCATTTTGTAGTTTACGTGTTTTCCACAGCCAGTATATTCCAACCAGTACATAACCTAGGTTGACTGAGGCGTTCGCTGGCATTTTGAGGAAAGTGGATGGATTGCCTTTCTCTGCATAGTGCTCGAGACCAAGCTCAACCTTTGCCCGTTCGAAGACTGTAAATGCCCACACTACGGCAAAAGCCGACAAAAGCGAGAATAGGACATAGAGAAAACTCGAAAGTAACATCATTGATTAGCTTACTTATGGGACGGGCCCGGATAAACTTATTATCGTTATCGTCATCACTGTTTACTGAGCCGCCATCTTGAATCTCCGACAGGACCATGGGGAAGAGTTATTTTCAGCGGAAACAAGCTAAAATACATGCGTTTAATTTATGAGACCACGATAGCATAGCGGATATTCGCAAAAATATTGCATTAGCCAAGACGTCTGCAAAAGCCTCATGAAAATAACTTGATTTTTTGGAGCAAAATTTGGTGACATCTTTCCTCTTTTCCTCGCAAAACATGCTCTCATTCATTCGACGTAGTTATGGAATATCCTCCAGAGCACCAGAGGTAAACAAATAATATTTTGAGGTGACAAGCTCAAATTGATGACTTGATTTCACACTACATGAGTTTTCAAGCTGCATAGTACGTATGCTTAAAGTACAGACCTGCATGTACACACCAGACTTATACTCGTGGCAATAGAATAGCTTGAATGCGTCGTGTTTTTAAATATAAAAGTTAACTACAGTAGCGGTTTCGACTTCTTTTTCCAGGTTTTGAAATGGACGACAGTTGCTGGAAGAAATCTCCCAGTTGTTGCAACTAATATATCAAGGTGTTACGCAACTGATGGTAAACTTTGTGGTTTTGTTTATGCATGGCAACCTCTCAATTTCTGTGATCACAATCACTGGCTCATAAAAGTAACTGTTACTCCTTTTTCATGATGTTTCCCAGGTGAAGTTGATCTGGTGGTTATTGGATCTGGCCCTGGTGGATATGTAGCATCTATCAAAGCTGCTCAGCTTGGAATGAAGGTAATGGGCAAAACATTGCATTATCCTTCCTGTTTACTCATTAGCATTAAGATACGGGATGGCCACCTTGGATGAGCAAACCCATTGGGAGGGATAGTCTGAGAGCACTACTAAAGTAAACCAGAAGTGTGGCAGCTCTCGTAAGCTTGTAATTCTCTTCATTGTTAGTAGCTGTTATTGTTTTAGGGCTACGGGCAGCTAGGGGCATTGTTTCTGTTGTTTGTTCCATTGTTCTCTCAAAGGATAACAAGCCTTTCATGTGAGACCTTACGAGAGCTGCTACATCACCCAAGTAAACAGGAGGGGTGTGGAGGGAGGGGTGACTTGTCAGTTTTGGGTTCAGCGTAACTGACACATTTGCATAATACTATTAGGTGAGTCTCCTATAATGCTACTTGCATCATCAGAAGGGTTAATGAATATTCATAGAGATTGGATAGGAATGGGGTGTGAAGGAAAAAGAATCCATTAATTTATAAAGAAACAAGGGTTTGCATGTTAACCCATACATGTACTCAGGTCTGATTGTTTGATTTTTCTTTTCACAGACAGTTTGTGTAGAAAAAGAAAAATCACTAGGAGGAACATGCTTAAATGTTGGATGTATTCCATCGAAGGTGGGTTGAAAAAAAATCAAAGAGAAGTGTTGTATACCTGTATATCATAGAAGTATGATATACTTTCCTTTACTCATTAAATTAAACGTCATTGCTGAGCATGATGTTGAAATAAAGTTGAAAGGAGACCCAAACAAACAACAAATAATACATTATTACAATGTTGATATTATTTTTAACTGTGTTAAGTGTCACTGACTGTATTTGACAAACATGGGGTACATCTGAAAAGATGTTCTTCACACTTTAGAGGACTAACATTATTTACATAACTGGAGTTTGACATACAAAAGAAAGATACGTACATTGTTTAATTAAATCACAGTGATTTGATTATCCTTTATAGGCATTATTGAACAACTCACATTTGTACCATCAAGCTGTTTCAGCTGATTTTAAAAACAGAGGAATAGATGGTGAGTAAAGATGGATGCGACATTATTAATAACCATTAAAATTACAGTAATGTACAGTTGTAAATTAGATATTAAACATACATTTCTTTATTAGAACCTCTGTCAGAGAAATCAAATGATACAGTTTAAGTAATTATTGCGACTGCTTACTGAGGTGGGATTGAGTTTGAGTCTGTTTTTGATGTGTGATTTGAACTAGGGACAAATTAATGTGTTTTCACATTGCTTATCTCTTTTCTAAACCCATTTCTTAAAAAAAAAAAATTGATACCAGATAATTGTTTGCTGGCACAGAAAGCAACCTGTGTTGAGTGGTTTTACTAGTTTTCCCTGGATACTAATGTTTTGGCTTCAGATTGTTATCAATATGTTGTTATATAACTTATGGCTAGGGTTTGATAGATTACATGTACATTAATTTTCAGTGGGTGAAGTAAAACTAAATCTAGAAAAAATGATGGAACAGAAATCAACAGCAGTGAAGACACTGACAAATGGAATAGCACACTTGTTTAAACAGAACAAGGTGATTAATTTTATTGGTACATCATAATTTGGTACGGTGTACCTGGCTTAATTTGCAAATTTTATCCAGGAAAGGCCCATTCAGCTCCTTCACTTGAGAGGTTACATGTATCTACAGTTATTCATAGTTTCCTTCACCTTCTGAATACTTCCTTCACTTTTGAGCCTTTAAAATTCATACTTTCCATGACCTTTTTGATGCCTTTTCTGAGTTTTCCATGAACTATCTCGAGCAGTTGTTCTCAAAGTGTTGTCAATAATAATAATGATAATAACTTTATTTAAGTGTCAAATGTATTTAGTGCTATTAAATGTGCTAATTGGGGACACTGTAAATAAATAAACAAATATAAAACAATCTATTATTTAAGGTATGTGTTACTCTCCAGGTAACCCAAGTTAGTGGACATGGATCAATTTCTGGACCAAATGAGGTGGGACAAATTAATTAAATTGTTCTTATGACTATTTTTACAGCTGATCATTTACTTATATATCATGTGGATACATACGAGTCAAAGAAGGGTGCAGTAATGCAACAAAATTTGTTACAATAACTTACAGTACTAACAGTAACCTAACAATAGATCAGCTAACAATAGACCAGCGACCCATATTAGACCGTCCATTAATTCTCACTTACACTTTCTAGTTACTGGATGGCCTACAGTAACCTGCAAAATAGAGTTTCTACACCAGTCAGCCATATGGCTTCTCCAAGAACTTTCCTTCAAATTACAACTATATCTGGTTAGCATTTATTTAGTAGCTTGGAAGTAAGCTGTTGTTTGGTTGGTTTTGTTGTCAAGGTTACAGTACATAAGGAGGATGGAAGTTCAGAAGTAATACAGACCAAAAATATCTTGATCGCCACTGGATCAGAAGTGACACCTTTCCCTGGAACTGAGGTGGGAAATTAACATAATTCAATTTTATGCAGCAAACCATGAACCCAAGTAATAGTAATAATAGTAATAATATTGTAATTTATTAAAAGTCATGATACAGAGCATGGTTGCCCATTCTCTCAGGCCTTCTGCTTTGTGTGTTTTTTTTAAAGGTGAGAAGCACGCCATTCTTGAATTCTTTGAATTGGATTGACTAATGTTCAATTGATGTCACAGTTAGTCCTTCTCTGAATAGAAGTATTAATTACTTGTTTAATGTTTTTCTGTTGTCGACTTGCAAACCATCCTTTTATGAGATTTATGTGAATCATTTTCAAGATAAGATACAATAATGAGTGTGATAATGCCTTTGAGTGATAGAAAACATTTTCTCTGTTTCTTTTGAGTAATAGAAACATGAGTGGAAGTTTAGGACACAAGAAAAACTGTGGGAACAAGAGCTGCAGGCTGCAGGGAATACAAACCACAGGCTTTTTCAAGTTCTCTCAAACTTTCACAGTTGTTTCAGGCTATAATTCAACTCATTAGAAACACAGAAAAAGTGCGTGCTCTTTTTTTGCTTTGAAGGGTATAAAAGAAAGGGAAATCACTCATTTATTTTGATTATCTTCTTGTTCTCTTTGTTCCTGCCATCATTATGTGAACAGCTCATGCTGGTTAGAACTGTGTTCCTATTGAAGCACAGCTTTTTAGCATGTGCTGTCTTATTGGTGGATTTTAATGCAGTGCGTAGGCATTTAAAGTTAGTTCAGTTGGGCATTAAATATTGCTGTTAAACTTTAGGCTACAACAAGCCATCTCTCCCTTAAGAAGGAGAGTACTTTGTCAATTCAGAGGTGGAATTGACAGGGATTACTAACAGGTGGCTGTAGAACACGACCATTCTGAGACATCTTTGATTCTTTGTTGTCATTTGGACTCTTCCACAGATTGATGAAAAAGTGATAATTTCTTCGACTGGTGCACTCTCCCTCAATAGAGTCCCAGAAAAAATGATTCTTATTGGAGCAGGAGTGATTGGTGTTGAATTGGTAAGTTTGTCACCATCGGAGCAGTTTTCAGTTGAGTGTCAAAAGGCATTTGCATTTGCCTTGGTTTTGCATTACAACACTCTGAGACTGATGTAAAATCTCTTGATGGTAATGCAGGTCTTGACAAGCAGTCTGACAGCTGTTCACTTTAAAGTGATTATGAGAAAGTATGGAACATATGCAAGATAAACCATTTCTGAGTGGCCTTTTCCCCTGTTGTCAAAACGAACATTAGAGCAAAACCCCTAAATAAATGCGCTTCACCTGCACAATCATTTTCGTGGAAGTCAAACTCATTTGCTTTGAAAGTTGAGCACTCAAAGACACATTTTGAAACAGGAAAAACTAACTAAAAGCAACTTGAAAATGGCCAGTTTTGTATGCCTAACTGAGTATAGGTTGTTAAATCTGCACTGGTTTTGCCAGTTGTTCATTGTTGTTGTTATTTTACAGGGTTCTGTGTGGTCTAGACTGGGCTCACAAGTCACTGCTATTGAATTCTTGGGTCATATAGGTGGACTAGGCATTGACATGGAAATCTCGTAAGCTCATTTATTACATAAACTGCAGTGTTTTACAAGGATTTCAAGCCCTGACAAAAGCTCTATTTGAACACGTGTAATTTATTTATTATAACTATTATGATAATTTCACTGTGATGATATCTTTGATATCATGTCTGACCCTTCAACTGTACTTAAATTTGTTGATGAATGATCAAAACATCAGATTCTTATTATTATCTTTTTGGTGTTGTTCTATCTTTAAATAAACTGCTATTTTCAGGTTTCCTTCAATTGAAAGGCAACTTTGTACGTGTCCAAAATAATTCAAAATACCTTGACTCTGCTCCTTTGACATTGATAACTGTTTAATTAACAAAGTCATTCATGAATATTATCAAAATTATGTTCGCTGTTACCTCTTTTTGGGTTTTCAGGAAAAATTTCCAAAGAATTTTGCAGAAACAAGGAATGAAGTTTAAACTGAACACCATGGTGACCAGTAAGTTAATATTTCACTGTGCATTTGTTGACGTAGAGAATTTTTCTTTGTGAATGTAAATGGGCAGGACATTTCGGTGAATAAGTGTAGTCCGAGAAGGAAATATGTCTCAGACAATCAAGTTGCCGATTTTGGATTTTCTTGTTTTTCTTTCTATACCCTGACTGTTGACATACCTCAAGAGGTTTACAAATCTCTCTTAACAGCATCCAATCAATTTTTTTTGGTTACTTCACTAGCTATCCTTTTCATTTAAAGATGAAGCATGTGTATATATACCGTACACTTTCTTGGTCCCCTCTCATTTTATACCAAACTACCAAGATCTGTGACTGATTTTTAGACCAAAGCAACGTGAAAACCATAACCTTTAGGGTGGCATGTGGCTATTTCACACTCTAGATGAGTACCCCTCAAGATGGGAAGGGGTCAGGCCTATGTATTTTGCTGGGTTTGGTTGAATTCTGTTTTTCTCTAACCCTAGATCACAAATTAGTGTTCACAAGCACTTTTTTTCAGGTGCTACCAGAACAGAAGGTGGAATCAAAGTCAGGTAAGAAAATAATAAAATGTTTATGAAGCATGTGAACAGCTCGTGAGCAATTAGTGAAAATTTGTGGTAGCAAATGACGAAAAGAGAGAAAAGTGATGCTAAATTATCCTGCTGTTTGTCTTTCATTGCAGTGTGGAGTCAGCCAAGGATGGGTCAAAAAAGGAAGAGGTACGAAATCGACGGGTTTACCTTGGACGCGGAGGGGTGGGGGGGGGGGGGGAACCATATAAAAAGGATGGTGGTGCTCGTCAGAAATTTTGAAAAGAACCCCTAAGAGGTACCAAGATCCTGTTTTGTGGGCTTGGTTTGAAGTTTTTTTCACCTCTATGAAAGAGGTGCCAATTCTAAAACATCACGTTATCTCCTGTCATATTTTTTTTCGGCTCAATACCCTATAAGGTACCGCAGAAGCTCCCACTGGGGACCTTTTGAGGCTGAACACCCTAAGATTTACCAAAACCGCTCTTCTAACCCCTAAAAGTTACAACGAGTACCCCCGTCCTTTTTGTATTGGAGCCCCCCGGGGGTTTTGTGGCAAATCAAACGTCTTTTTGACTTTGTGAGTGAGTGAGTGAGAACTTTATTAAAGTGTCAAAAAACCTTATAGCCTGGGAATAAAAACACCATACTAATTAGGGGACACTGCTTTATGTCAGCTGTATTTGTTGTTGTTGTTGTGTTTGACTTCTTGAAGTGTCGCTAACTCGTGTTTTATTCCACAGCTTGAGGGAGATGTTCTCTTAGTTTGTGTTGGAAGAAGACCGTATACTACACGATTAGGCTTGGAGGTCAGTCTGTTAGTCATATGAAACTTTTCCGCACGCCGTCTAACGCGTCTGGGTGTTTCTTGTAATTTTGCCGCACTCTTTTCCTTCTGACAAGTGTGTCGCCCGCGGGCTGGATGGTCCATTTAAAGTTACCTCCAACTTATGGGATTCCGTTATTCCCAAATATGACATTGCATGTACTATCGAGGTGATTGTGCGCGACGTTGATAAGTATGATTTAAAAGTTCTTAGTTTACCTGTAGATATTTTGTAGAAAGTTTCAGTACGTATCAGCTATGAGGCTGGCAAAAGGCATTGCAAGAGAATACAGGCAATGAATGTGAACTCATTTGTTTGTTGTAGAAAGTTGGTATTCCACTTGATCCTCGTGGCCGAGTTGTTGTCAATGAAAGATTCCAAACCAGCGTCCCTAGGTAAGGCTTGTCTCTTTCCTATTCGTGCTTTAGGCAGCGTCCACCCTACGCCGAAGGAATTTGAAAACGTAGCTTCTACGGTTATCCACACTAACCCGACACGATAACGAAGCTTCTCGAAAACGCTCTTCAAACCGGAGGAATTTGAAAACGCCCACCAAACAGAGCTTTTCGGTCCTTTTCAAAAACGATGACGTCACGATAATCACGTGATTTCCCTGACCGAGTTTTCCTCAAACACAAATCCAAAATGACCGGTGATTGTTGCGATCTTAAATTCCTCTGGCGTAGTTTGGACGGAAAACATGAGATGCGTTTTCCGAGTGAAGCCTCCTTTTTCAAATTCCTCCGCTGTAGTGTGGACGGAAAACATTTGATACGTTGTAAGGGTGAAACCTCCTTTTTCAAATTCCTCCGGCGTAATGTGGACGGTAAACATTTGATGCGTTTTCAGAGGGAAACCTCCTTTTTCAAATTCCTCCGCTGTAGTGTGGACGGAAAACATTTGATACGTTGTCAGGGTGAAACCTTTTTCGAATTCCTCCGGCGTAATGTGGACGGTAAACATTTGATGCGTTTTCAGAGGGAAACCGTCTGTTTTCAAATTCCTCCGGCGTAGTGTGGACGAGGCGTTATTTCGTCGCAATGTTTACAGGCTTCTTCTTAGTTGGAACTGGCCACATGTAGTAAACCTTCTTCGCACACGTTTTCACGCACACGTTTTCCTGCGCTTTGCGTCAGCTACATGTATTTGCTTCGAGTTTGATTGGTTCACTGGATTTTCTACGTTCTTTGTGATTGGCTAGAATTACTTTGGTTTTGGTTTTACGACACTTAATTGAAATCGCTCTAACTCTATCATGTTGTATTCTTTTCAGTATTTACGCCATCGGTGACTGTATTCATGGGCCAATGTTGGCGCACAAAGCTGAGGACGAAGGTTTGTCCAGTGTTATTTACCTAATTTATGTCGGCAAAAGGATACCAACAAATATCTACTTGATTAAAGGGCTGGTTTAGAAATCTTTTTTCCTATGGATTTAACATTGTTGCGTATAATTCTCTTCAGGTATAATATGTGTGGAGGGCATTGCTGGAGGTGCGGTACATATTGATTACAACTGTGTTCCTAACGTGATTTACACTCACCCGGAGGTAGCATGGGTTGGAAAGACAGAAGAAATGCTTAAAGAGGAGGTAACTGAATAGAGTGAAAAAAAAGTGTGGGGGCTGTTTGGTGAGGGCGGTTTTAAGTTGCTGATTTTTTCGGCTTTCTGACGAATTGTAAACACGGTAGTACATACTTCAACTCCTCGGCTTCACCGAACAGATGTAACTTAAAGTAGCGAACTCGCCTGCCTCGCACAAGCTTACGACAATGGGTTTGTCAGTGTGAAGTACACCAATCATTAACACAGTAAGCTAAAAACAGTTTACTTGTTGCCAAAGTTTATTATGGCCTTATTTCCCAGCTGGAACGACGAGAATGAGTGAGTGAGTGTTGCCAAAGGTGCGTGTTATATAAAGTGGTATTCTTCAAGATTATTCAGCTCTTTCCTCAAATGTGAGCCGTCCTTGTGTTTTGTTTTGTTTTATTTTTTTTTTCAGACGTAGTTAAAGCCAGTTTAATTCCGTATATACGCACCTAAAAAAATATGCTCCAGTTGAAATCTTCCTCAGCCGAACTGAAATCAGTTCTTTTGCGTATTTCTAGGGCGTGGCCTACAAGGTTGGAAAGTTTCCTCTCTCCGCTAACAGCCGAGCACGAACGAACGCCGAAATTGACGGGCTGGTGAAAATATTGAGTGATAAGGAGACTGACCGACTGCTGGGATGTCATATGGTCGCACCAGCTGCTGGAGAAATGATCAACGAGGCTGCGCTTGCAATGGAGTATGGGGCATCTAGCGAAGACATCGCGCGTGTGTGTCACGCTCACCCGGTACGAGTTTTGTTTTAATAGATAATCGTTTTATAACTGTGGAATTGAAGGTAATTCGAATTTTTAGAACAATTGAAACCAGCAGAGGGTTGTGAAAGAAGACATACAATAGCGTGACTTACCCATTTGTGGAATAGCGTGACATTAATGCGACCAGGGTGGGATAGCGTGACGTTTGCGTGACTGAGTCCTCTAAACGTATTCAATCCCCAGTAGGTTAGGTGTAACCCTTTCTTCGTGTCAACCAACGGTGACTATTAATTTTCGAACATGAAAAACTATTTTTTTGTGTGGGAAAACAGTCACGTCACCTAAAACTGGTCAGATATTGCGAGATTAATCAAGATCTGTTTTCATATTAAAGTTGGAAACTTCACGCAAGTATTAATAATCTTTTCTCGTTTTATTACGTTTCAGACGGTCTCAGAAGCGTTCCGAGAAGCTAACATCGCAGCGTATGCAGGAAAAGCTATCAACTTTTAGATGAATCTCGGCGCGAGAGATAAAATCCGCTTGGAAAGCTCTCTCACTTACTGGCTATAATAATGAACACGAGTTGAAAATGGAAAATACGACTGCTCATGCAGTAAAGAAGTTGTACAGTTTTTATGTTCATAGCTTCCTACTTATCGCAGAGATCATGTCTGATACTCCAAATGCAGGATGATGTGATGGAAAATTACCTGTCCGGGCTGAAGTTTTTATTCTTAAGAATAAAGAAGAGAAATTTACGTGTGAGTTCGAGTACTGATCTTAAAAAAAGACCTTCCCTTCCGCGCAGACCGGGTTGAAACCATCAGAGACTTGCTTTTGAAGCGATATGATTCTCCCTTCTGGAATAAGCAGCTGGAGCGCGGGCAGCTTTCCTGAACAGCTGCTAGTGACCTAACCAGTACTTACTTGATATATGATAATCATGTATATGAATCGTGCTTCTATACATAATGTACCCAGCTACTTCTGCTACGGTACAGAGGTAGCTGGGTGCACTATAATGTGAAGAACTATGATACATAATAATTATCATATATGAAGTACATACCCTAACCAAGTCAAAGTACCAACCCCTCAGATCAATAATGAATGAATCCCGTCGTCACATGACTAAGTGCACAGATTATAGACAAGCGTAGCATTTGGATCAATTTTCGAAGCATTCTCATATAATGTCTTTGATTAAAAACTGGAATAAATTGAATAACGCAGTTCAAGAGTTTTCATTGGCTTAGCTATCATGATATATGAGCCATTATACCAAGTTCCGCAAATATGGTTAGCGTACGCGTAATTTTTTTGGGCATTTTTATTTGTATTGCATATTGGTTTTCCATATTTTGGAGGCGTTTTAATAAAACAATTATTCCACTCGCGCTTGTTGGATATGAGATGATTAAAGCCAACTCGGCGCTGGGCGCTTCAACATGCGCTCGTGGAATATCTGGGCCACCTGTGGGACGACCTCCCACGGGAGCCTTGCGTGGCTTGAGTTGGCATTTGAAATTTGTAAATGTGTACGCGCGTTTATCAGTTTCTTTCAACAGTTTTTTTTTTTAATTCAAGAAACCGTGAATATCGTTCTTTCAGTCTTCTCGTAGAAACGAGAAGGTTGCCATTTAGCCGGATCGATTTAGCTACTGCACACAAATGGCCGATAGTGTGCGATGGCTCAGCCAATCAGATTGCAGCATTACATAGCTTCTATTTAATTGATTTGATGAGAGGATTTCTTTGTTCCCTTAGGATCGGAAAAACAGGATTCGGGAACGTTTGCGTCAATAGGATCTGGGTACGAGAGTCAAACCCAGTCCCTGCGTTCCCACTTCATGACGGCGCGCATCGAAAAATTACTTGCAGTAGATCCTTACAACCGGTGCACGAATTTAACATGGCTGAACAAGAGCTTGCAGTAGTGGAATCCCCAAAGAAGCAAACAAGAAGTACCTCTGGGATCAAGAACTTCCTTGCTGGAGGATTTGGTGGAATATGTTGCGTAGTATCTGGCCATCCCTTGGACACAATTAAGGTAGATATTTTGAAGAAATGTACATGTCAAATACACTCTTTCGTGACGTGGATGGAAGAAAATCTGTCTGCTTAAAAATTTCTGTATGTAGCTTTCGGGAAATCGCGTTTTCGGCTATAATGGAAATGCCTTGTTTATATTTTTGTTTATCTTTAAATCAGAATTCACGAAGAAGTTCTGGTTTTAGCTTTATTTTTGGCAAAGGCCAAAGTCCATCAAACTTGTACTGTTTGACACGATTGCAAAATCGCTAAGGTTTGCAACCAAAAACTCAAGCTGTAAGGGACTCAAACATTAGAAGACAGCAAAGATTGTAGTTAAGACAGTCCGGAAATACTTGACTACTATTATTTTTTCAAATATCAAGCTTATAGATGTCGATTTATAATTATTCCTTATCAATTAAGCTTATATAAATAATGTACTCAAGAATTTCAGTTCCAATTAAGTTAAGTCTTAAAATTATTACCCATTTAAAATTTCACAGATTTACGGAATAAGAGCAGAAGTTTTGAAACACTGCAACTCTATGCAAGAGAGCTTATATTCAGTTGAGATTTCTTGAAAACGTGTTGTTGTTGTCACGCTAGCCCACACCTCCATAGTGCCCATTCAGACTCTTCAGGCTGGTTATTTAGAACGTGATGTAACGTGACACTACTGAGATTTATTATCTTGTTTGTGTTGATTTTGTTATGCTGTAAGCAACCCATTGAGCCTCACTGGATAAAATGTTTATTTATGGAGTTTCTTCTTTCTTTGTAATTTTTCTTTTTCATTTTATAATTATTCATTATTATAGATCGTTTTCATTGTCACACAATAAAAGACTGAATCAAAAATCATTCAGTGGATAAAGTCAAGAAATTGTGACCTTATAGGAAGTAGATAGAGAAGACACTTCTCCAAGCTTTAGGTTTGTGCATTTTCCCAGACTGCAGATATTTGTCGAAATGTTTCGCAGAAATTTGCAGAGCCCAGTATGGAAATGCCATGTTGGTGCACCTCTGTGGTGCACCAATATGGCAGCTGGAAAATAGGGTAAACATCTGGAACTTACTTTGACTATCTAGGTGACTGATTATCTGTACTGAACATACAAACATTTACCTAAGCACTTTTCCTAATGATCTAACTTTTAAAAGAGCTAAACATCATGAGATAGGTATATATTTTTTGACAAATGTGATTGTAGCTTTGTGTCGCGTGCCGCCATAACCCTGAAATTCAAAATACGCTGTTTTTCAAACGAAGCACACTATTGAGCTGTAACATTGTAAACAGATATACATGTAAATTTACCCCCTCTTATACCTGATGGGGATAAAAACTTTGGTGGCTCTTTAGTTTTCCATTTTAGAAAATGATGACGTCACATGAAAACGATCTATATAAATTATGCATTCAATAATTTAACTTCCAAATTTAGTAAGATAAGTCTTAAAATTGTCTAAAATTTCTGGAATAAGAGAAGAAAATTATATTCTGCAGGTTTGAAACATTGTGCATTCTATTCAAGAGAGCAAATATTCAATTGAGATTTCTTGAAAATGGTGCTGACATTTTATGCTTTGTTAACGTCACTTCATTGCACCTTCAGAGCTGTTCAGGCTGGTTGACACTGACCAGTGATATAATTATATTTTTGTTTATTTTGTAATGTTGTAAGCACCCAGTTGACCATCACAGTACAAAATGTTTATAGAGTTTCTTCTGTTTGTTAATTATTCTCAGGTTCGCCTTCAAACTATGCCTCAACCTGAACCAGGACAGAAACCAATGTTCTCTGGAACACTTGACTGTGCCTTGAAGACAGTTAGGAAAGAGGTGACATTCAAAAGAAGTATAAGGTCACAAAAATGATTTCTCAAAAAAAAAACAACAAAAAAAAAGAAATATGTTTCCTCTGTTACTCTGTGAGCAGGCTCTCGTAGCAATTCTTGATGCTCTGAGAGCTTGTTAGCAGGCTTGTCCTCTGTCTCATGTCATCTGTATAACCATACACCCAAAGCTCATATGATAATCACTGGCTGAAATCTCCCAACAATGTTGATGCATTCTCAAGGAGTAACAATATTCTCAGAACTAACTTAGAAAAGTGTGGTCTTTGTTAAGAAAAAGTTGAAATGATACTTTCCATAAACAGCATTTTAAACTATCTTCTCTCCTGAAATTTCTGATGACCTTTCTGTGGGTAGGTATGGATAGTATTTCCTGCCACCACACATATTACTGTCAAACTTCCACCAATGACCACTGCCACTGTTTTGTCCTGGTGGACAGTCCATACGTTCTCTACAATGACCACATCTCCACATTGCATTCTAACTGCCAAGATGACCTTTCAACAATGGCCAGTTAGTAATTGACTGACAGGCTGGCATACATGTGCATACAAAACCCCATTTTCTATTCTAATGGTTCACAAAACTTGATCCATACCATGTGTCATTGACCCCTGTGTCTGTATGGTTTCTGTTCAATTGATATTTTGATTACATAAACATACAATATTTACATGCTACAATATGCATTTTATAAATCCAAAATTTAGGCAGCCCCCAAAAAGGGTAAAAACAAACAAAAAAGAAACACTCAAAATACAAAACAAAGCAAAGCAAATGTGATCATTACACCCCTGCCACCCCATAACAGCTAAGGTGGCCATTGTGGAACGTTTTGACTTTATTCTGTTTTGTACATAACATTTTCAGGGGGAAGTGATCTGGGTTCGCATTGTATTCAATTAGGCGGGGGTGGGAGGAACTACATGTAGGCTTACAGATGAGAGTGTAATTTAATAATTGTTAAATATTCTCAAATCAATTGCAGGGAATTCTTGGTTTGTATAAAGGATTGGCTGCTCCAGTTGTGGGTGTGGCACCAATATTTGCAATCTGTTTCTGGGGATTTAACACCGGTAAAAAATTACAGCTCAGGAACCCTCATGATGAACCAACGTAAGATTACTAGGAAATATTATTAACTGAATGTAGATTTAAAATATTAATCAATCGTAGACTTAATTAAAAATTTAGTCACAGCCCAATTCATTGCTAGTAGCATGTAATGTGTCATTGATGAAATAAATAAGAAGTAAAATTTTGAGGTTGAAGTGATCAAAAACAGAGATGCCATTAAGTGACAACTCCTAGCTGGCAAACTCCTGAAAAGTTCACTACTTAACACAATTTTGCAATCTGCATACCAATGGACCAACATACCAACACACAACTATCTTACAAAAATAGGTTGAAAAACTATATTTAGACTATGCCTGAATTTGTTATATTTCAGGTATTTTCAAATCTTGACATCAGGCTTTTTTGCTGGAGTTTGTACAACAGCTATTATGGCTCCAGGAGAAAGAATCAAGTGTATTTTACAGGTGAGTAGTATTATATAATTTAGGGAGGGGTGGTCTGGTGTTTCACATCTTGTGACTCTTTCTCCACTAATAATTAACTCTGAGAGTGTCTTAAAATTCATATACTGCATCATTCTTCTCAAGCCAAAAATTGTTTGCCTACAGTTATTTCCTACCCCTTTTGAGAGTCAAAGGATGTCTCACATGATTACAAAATGAAGAACACTTATGTCTAGTTGTACTGTAACCCTTAAAATTGAAAAGGAATAGTAAAGTTGATGTAGTTGAGAGGATATTTACAAGAGTATAACATTCTGATTCATTTCCCTGTCCTCTTCTTAGATCCAACAAGCTTCTGGAGCAGAGAAGAAATACGCTGGCCCAGCCGATGTGGTGAAGAAACTTTACAAGCAAAGTGGAATCAGAGGAGTGTACAAAGGAACATGTGCTACTTTACTGAGAGGCAGGTTTCCAGAGACATGTAGATGTATTTAGGCGGTGATATACATGCCTTTCTTCCTCCTCCATTCTTGTCCTCAGAGGCCATGCTCCTTTTGGTCAGCACCAAGAATTGCATCTGGGTTGGTCCAACACCGGAAGTCCTCGATTCACAGACTTTCCATCAAATGTGACAAATCTGATTGGCTGAGAATACCAAACAAAAACTCTGCACATGCTCAGAAACCCGGGTCAGGCCAGAGGTCATGATTCTTGGTTCTGACCAAAAGGAGTGCCCCCTCTGGGGTCGAAAATGTACCTCCTCTGGGTGGGATCACCACCCCCTCCCTACCCGTATCACCAGTATATTTTTTCAAGTGTCCCTGACAGTTGCGTTTTGTGCTATGTCCATTCTTTGTCTACAAGAATAAAATAAAGTGACTGAGCTAATTAGCAACAGGGTAATTTTATAATTTTTCAACTGTTTCCTTCACAGATGTACCTGCTAGTGGAATGTACTTCATATCATATGAGTTTCTTCTAAATGCACTAACTCCTGAAGGAAAGACGTACGTACTGGTTTACAACAAGTTAAAGAATGATATTTAGGTTGCATGTGATTCTTGTTACCTGTCTTTAGTTATTTTTTGGGACACTTTACAATAAGACCCTCAGCCACAGGCCTAAATCCGTCCTTTGCATGAATTACATGGCTACGATACAGAGTTGTGTTTTAGTCTTTCTCCTGTGAAGTCAGAAAATTGCAGATCATCCATTGTTTTCTAGCCAGAACTTGTCTTAAGTTAGTCATTGTTATTATTTTGAACACCTTAGAGATTGAATATTATGTACATGTATGTATATGTATGTATCACAACTTCTTATTCTTGTCTTGCAGTCGAAAAGATGTTGGTGCTTTAAAAATCCTTTGTGCTGGAGGTAAGTCAATGTTTCATTTCTAATTCATGAGCTTGCTATATACGAGCATAGGTTCCCACTTTTCTCTCACCAAGCAGAAAGAAAAGGGAATCTCTCTCTGGCAGGGCATGGAATGAAAACAAAAAAAAAGACAAAAATACCATGATACAGTTATTTTGCAGCTAATCTGATTTTTGTCGGCAGGAGTGGCAGGCATGATGAACTGGACTGTCGCTATAGCTCCTGATGTGTTGAAGTCTCGCTTACAAACAGGTACAACCTGATTCCTGACTTGAATTTACATTGTATATTTTGTAAAATAACTTTATTAGAGACTATTCTTCACAGCCAGCATCAAGGGAGACCAAGGAGACCTTTCCAAAGTGGTCACTAAATTGTGACCTAGGACATTAGCATGAACTAAAATACTTTTAAACTGCGGCATCTTAGGCAGACATTGAGTCACTGTTTCAGCCATATACAGTTACTAAAACATTTATATTGATATGCCATAACTGGGCACCTATTCTAAGCTGTTTCTTTTTAATCTTACTGTGATGGTAAGGCTGTCCACTACTGGGAAACTAGAGTGTACAGTTCTACCCCTATTGAACAGCCACCCTTGGGGAAATGGATAGTGGCTGCTTAATAGAGGTAAAAACGATAGAAAAGCTTCACCTATCTCAAAATGTTACTTTCTCTTAGTATTCGTGAACACATATTGCAGGTTAAAAAGAAATGTATGAGCTTTTAGCAGAGATTAAAAAACCCTGTCCGTCCACTCAACTTCATTAAAATACAGCTGAACCCCTATATTGAGCAGCCACCTATTAAAAAGCCACCCCTATAAGGCAGCCAGTAATAAAATTCCTGATGAAGGCTGACCAATATTTGCACTAATTTAATTTTGTTTCTCTATAGCACCTGAGGGAAGTTATCCTAATGGCGTCAGAGATGTGTTTAGACACATGGTAGGATTTACTGTCAAATCTCTCAGACTTGGCATTACTCTACTGCAAACTCCTCTGTAAGGCAGGCAGCTGGCACTGGGCTCTGTCTGTATTACAAAAGTTTTATTCTCTGCATCAAATTGGGGTGTTATTTTCTTTTGATTTCATCTGCCTGACTGTGTACTTGCTCTTACTTCCGTTTTAGATGCGCGAGGAAGGCCCTAAGGCACTATTCAGAGGATTAACACCAGTCATGCTCAGAGCTTTCCCAGCAAATGCGGTAAGTACAAGCTTTCATTCTTAAACTCAACAGTTACTTCTTTTCTCGTACAGCATGACAAACAGCGCCACATGAATGTACCGCTCAATTTATACCTTTTATTTGAATGGTCACTCACTAGTGTTTCATCCCTAGACTTGAATATTCGAACCAACTTGTACAACATAATAAACAGTACTTCAAGAAAGTACTGCTCAATATCTTTCATTTGTATGGTCACACACTAGGGTTTCATCCAAAAGTTAGAACTACCTTGTACACGTGATAGTACTGCCCGTCAGCTTAATTTGGATGGAATGGGAAGGATTACCCTTCCTCTTCCTCCAACATTAATTTTTGATTTAACGTAGTAAAATAATATTTGTTTTTTCGACAGGCTTGCTTCCTTGGTTTTGAACTCGCTATGAAATTCTTCGACTGGATTGCGCCAAACTGGTGATCTGGAACCGAGCGGCTGTCAACACTGACTCGATTTTGTTTCGCTGACATTCTGTGTCCATGGCAACGACGATTTCCCGCGTAAAAGCCGTTCTACTAAGTTTTATTTAGCCATGGGAAATCAACCATCTGCATGAATTAACTTTTGACCTCAATATAACCCTCTTGAACATAATATAAAAACGTTGCTAGGGAACCTTCTAGACCCAAAAATCATGTCTTGGTGCAAGTACTGTACACTACTGTGTAACTTATAAGTCGTCATTGGTCTCAGATACAGTATTTATTGACTGTTTTAGACGTCCGTGACCACTAAAGCATAATTCAATGTGCCTTTGTTCACCGGTTGGACAGTGTGAAATGGTTTTTCACGATTATTTGAAGTTTAAGTTGAATGTCTAACAATTAAAATATGCAAGAACAATTAAGCCAGATAAAGGTTAACAATTTGTTCTTCAGGTTACTTTCAGTTGAACGATTTTATTTTTTCCAATGTCGTATTTATTGCGATAATTTAATGGGCTCACTCTTTACTATTTGTAAAACTATGGCATGTTTTTGGTAAGCAAGGTAATAATATTTCATTGCAGGGATATATTTCAGTGCAGTGCGCACTTATCAAATGAAACAGAGTTTTTCAATAAAATGCTCCTGACAGTAGAAAATTAAGGTAAAGTCAATGTATTCAAGACTTGCAGGTTATCTGATCATGTGTATGAAACTATACTTCAAACGAGCACTACCGTAAACAATTATCAAGCTAGTGGCAGGATGGAATCTTTGATGGACTGGGTAAATGTTTCTTCCTTCAATCTAACAAAGATCAAATTGCCTTCTTGTGGGCTTTTAATGCAGTTTCATTCGTCATCAACTTAGGACCTCTAATTGTTAATCAAGTGTAGTCCTCTTCGCGGACTTTCTGCCTCATTAACTGTTAATCTAAGGTTTTCTTTGATTTGAAATTCATTTGTATGTTCAAAATGGCTTAAAGACTGTTAAACCCAATAATAGCGCGTCACTCTCCACCATGAAAATTCTTGCCCCAAAACCATGTCTTCCACAGGCAAGATTGAGATCAACCTTGAGTAAAATACTTCTTGAATCGAGAGCTTTTTTCAGCAATATTTCCCTTTAACATCCCTTAGGTGGGCAGCCAGTTTTCGCTTCCTCTGGCCATGGCGACTGTAGTTTTTCGTTAATTGGTTTCTGCTCGCCCTGTACTATACTCCTTTGAAATCTCTCCGCAGTTCGTTTCTGTTCTTCCTTGCTTCGCTCAATTACGTTCACTAGCGTGGTAAACACGATTTCAAAGTCCTGTCGTGGCGTTGTTGCCGTTGTACTTGAACACCCGGGATCATTCTCCGTGGCCGGGTCTTGTGTTAGAGATTTGGAATTTATCGGTGGTAGAGAAAACCCAGGAATTTTGTGAGCTGCAGTCTTGCTGCTAGGTGATTGGAAACTGATCACTTTATTCCTGTGTTTTCTCGTTCTTTTTTGCTTCCGTCTTGCCTTATTGTTAAAACCTTTGCCGTCTGTTTTCACTCCTTGACCGCGAACATCCAGCTCTATGCCAGGCTGCTGACATTTTGTCGAAGTTTTCTTTAGATTCATCTGCGGCAGAAAAAATGGCCGTTTCGTCTTGCTTTCCGTGATGTTTAAAACGTTCCCTCGTAAACGTTGATCTTCTTGGAAGGACACATTGTATTCGCTTATTCTTGCCATTATTGTGCAGTGCTCAACGCTTAATGTATTTATCTGCGTTCAAAGCTCTCCATTGAGAAAATGTTAAGTGTTAGTACGAGTCTATGCGCTGAGCTTTAGGGAAGGAAGCAATATCTTGCCTTTGTACACATTTAGTACAAAGATAGCGCCCCTATGCCTCTTTTGACGTTTTGACAAATCACTTTCTTAGTTCTTTTGCGATCATTAAATATTCATCAGAAATAAATTTCTCAGTTGGTCTTCACATACAGAGGGAGGTCAATAATCTCCTTTACGAGGCCGGACAACTGAATGCGAGAAAGTCGCCGAATTAATGGTCAAAACAGTTTTGAACTTTCTCTTGATAAGAAATACGGCCCAAATAATACCCTCCAAAACTAACCAGAAGAAGACATGATTTCCTTTACAAGACCGTTGATCTAATCCATCTGTAAACAATAGGAGACAAATTACTCCTAGAGGAAAACAACTTGTCATAAATGAATTAAGATCCTTTTGTTAAAAGTGGTGAGACTATGCTAATGAATGAAAAAGGCTTTGTTAGTGCTAATAAAATGCTTCGGTGAAGTACACTCACTGTACTTGATTGGCAACAAAATTCACAGCATTACCTTTGACAAGTAATTTAACTTCATTGAAAAATGTTTGCTTTTCACTTTCTTTTGAAGTGGACACCGGAAAATGCGAAAACGAAGAATAATACTTGTTGGACAGATTAGTAACAACAAAGAGACCAATCTCAAGAAATGAAAATAACAACGCAAAAGGAACTTTAATCAACAAATGACTTCAGCTATTGCTATGAAACTACATTAAAACAACAGCGTCTCCCACGAGGGTCTTTAACGGACGTTTTGTTCACAAACGAGTTAATAAAAGCCGCAAGAAAAAATTTTTTTTTATGGTCCGTGACTTCACAATGACTCCTGGTTTTCTTCGTAAGCCTCGTGATCTTCCATTTGATTACATTTGTTGATGTGGATTATACAAGCAAAAGAAACCGTTCACTTTTTTTACTCATGAAATTCAACTGGAGGCATGGCAGAGGGCTTTTGTTGGAATGGGAAGCAGGGGAAGGGATCGAAGGTAGGGTAGAGAGATGATGAATCCTAACCTACATGTGTCAAGTAGGTCTATGATATAATTTGTGAAAGTAACGGTGAGTGTTAGTAAAGAATCTGAAATACGCTAGGAGTTAATGGTGATTTCTATGGTGCAGGGATATATGAAACTCATATCGTCGTAAAAATGACCCCAAAACACGCATCTCCCGAACCATGTCGCCATTTTGTTTTGTAGAGGGGCCTTCAGTCCTAAAACTCGTCAACTTCCCATTTTTCTGCGTCAGCCATATTATTTTGACCAAAAACGTCATCGGATGATCGTCAATGATGTATTCCAAAAGAGAGAACTCATTCACTAAATCAATTCGCCTAGAAAAATTTTGCATGGTAAGAATTCAAACTTGTGAAAACGAAAAAAAAAAGACGCGATCGATTGAAATATATGCATAAAAGTTAATTAACGAACTTTGAGAGGTTACTTAATTACTCTAGTTACTGACTAATGCTACACAACGGTTTGTTTAGAAACTAATCCCGTCTAACGGCTTAACCGAGAAAGAGAAATTGAAAGTTTACAAAAGTTTACAAAGCACGTTCACCTAGCAACCTGGTTACTAAGCACGAGATCATTTCGTGTACCGCTGTCAGTTTTGTCTCCGCACATCAGTGGGTCATCAGTTTTGCCGTCTGCTAATAATGAGATAATGCTTAAGTAAAGTCTTGAGTGTTCGCTGGAGTGATTTGCATTGTATGCTGACGACAAAATGTACTCTGTTAATCCGGATATCCATCTTAAAAAGCCTCATGTACGTGTATACAACAATTGTTTGACGTCACTATCTGGATTTCAATTTGTTCCGCGTAATGGTGGTAAAATAAACTAATTTTGAAAATCAAATCAATGAGGACGACAGAAATGTTATATTTCAGTTAGAGTAGTGATTACAGTGCTTAAAAAGCTTTCACTCCATTGATGGAGTCAAAATATTGGTTGAAAAGAATTGTGTTGTATTAGAATGCATAGCCAAGTTGAAAAGAAAAAGATTAATAGAGTTCGTTTTCGAGGGAAAGTGTTGATCCAGTAAACACGAAATTTTACTGAGGAGTATTAGCAAGCATTAATCTCGCTGCAAATCAAGAACATGACATGTGCATGTTGAAAGTTACAACTGAGCAGTTTACAAAAGATTTCACAACTTTATTACATCAGTTGAAACCGTGTTAGTAGTTTACGGAAGAGAAATTGGAGATAAAAGACTAACAAAACATACTTGGCCATACTTCTTATTCATGTTTAGGTGATAATCACGAATGTGACATTCTCCCGTTCACTATGAGCGGCAGGCGGGGAAGATTCCTCTCGAAATAAACTTGTTCAAAAGAATTATCACGCGCTCGTAATTTTCCTCTGTAGCTTCTGGAGCTAATCCTGGGAGTTCTGTTAACACTTTGAACTATGTTGGGAAGCCTGTTCTCGCTTTCCCTGTGCCGTCTTTGCCGTCTTTTAGACGTTTTATATTCGTCATGGAAGATTTTATGTGGACGTGTCGATAGAGCCTTTTCCTTGATACCAGGAAGTAGCAATTTATCTTGAAATAAAGTTGTTCTACTTAAGGGACTTTGTCCCTCAAGAGTTAACGTTTGAATAACGTAACGTTTTGTGCTTTCGGAGGGTTCCTCTACTCCTTCGGCAATTTCTTCAAAACTTATTCCATCTCCTTGCTTGCCTGATTTCAAAATGCTATTTAGTTTATCTTTCTTATTCGTTTCGGTTTTACCCATGTCATCTAAATCATAGATCCCTACAAACGATAGACTTGCTAATTTCTTTTGACTCTCAGAGCAGGTTGGAGCAATATTTTGACTATTTTCTGCCACATTTCTGCCTTCCTCGAGTATCGAGTGCTCACAAGCACGTCCGTTTCCCACAAAGGTCAACTGCTTCCTTCTTTGTGTTCTTTCTTTCAGTGGCGGTAAAGCAGATTTTGGTTCACCTTTCAGCACTCGCTTTGTTTCTTCTCTTCCGTTCCCCAACACAAGCTCAGAATTTGCACCTTCTTTCCTCGTCTCTTCTCTTACCGAAGTTCTCTCGTATAAACTGTAATGATCCGCACACACGAGATTGAATTGCAGGTTGCTTGGTTTCATTTCTCTGACCTCCTCTTTCAGCGGATTAATTTCGGTGGCTTCGGATAAGGTTTCTTTCGCATGTGCTTGCAAGGCCTTGCCTTTCTTTCTCCGCTTGCGTCGATGATTCTTCATAGGACTGAATGTTCGTGATACAGTTTTGAACTCCTTGAAATGTTTAGATTGTATCAGTGATACTAATCAAAGACCAATCAAGTGTTCTTCGAACTTGAGTGTTTTAGCACTGTGGACTGACTCCTACTGATGTAATAAAATGAGCTAATTGCTTCGCTTCTTTCAATTTACCTCTTTTGTCTTGAATTGTTTTGCTCTGATGGATCTGTACATCAACATCTTCAGAACATTATCATGTTCACTATGGTTGCGTGAAGATTAACTTAAACCATTTCCATGTTACAAACGGCACGACCCACTTAAACTGATCATCCTCAAATGTTTTTCAGCCGACTCCAAATTACTCTAAGCAGCTCGGCTCGCTTGTCTATAAAGCATTCCAGCTTGATGCAGTTTCGGGAATCGATAGCAACGTAAACACACAAGCTATACGTATTTATCCAAGCTGGAAAGAACGTGCGTTAATCACGAATGATTGATTGGTAATTGTGAAGCAGAGTCTCTCATTGGCAAAAGGAACAAAGAGCTAAGTCTGCGAGGTCAAGAGAGGCGACACTAATATTTGATTTGTTTAAATGGAATCATCCACGTAACAAAAGATCCGGTACACGAAGTGAATACACTTTACTCTTTCATATGGAAATTGGCATTTATTGTTTTTCGCATAAAAATTTCATGGTTCATCTAGGTAACGCCAAATTAACATTTCTCGTGACTTCAAATGACAGTCTTGTACTTATCAACAAGTCACAGACAAGATGTTCTTTGAAGTTAAGTGGTAATTGTCTATCATCGACAAATTGGTTGTAGATAGTATACTGTAACTTCGTCTTTCGTGGATGATGCCATGGATTGTAACAGCATCACAAGTCACTCACAAGACTCAAAACAATTTTATTTTTGCGGGAAGGGATAAATTGTAACGGGTGAAATCCCGCGTGACACCAATGACCAGACATAGATGTTCTTTGAATTTAAGCTGTAATTGTCTATCATCGGTAAACTGGCTCTAAATCTAATACTTCCTTGGATGGCATGGAATGTAACAGCATCGTAAGACTCCAAAAAATTTTGTTTTTCGCGGGAAAGGATAAATATGTAACGGGTGAAATCCCGCGTGGAACTAATGATCCCGCCACGTCCACTGGCATGCTCTGCAATTTTTTTTTTTTTTGCAAATTAAGCTGATTCAACACATAGACAGATTTAAATCAGTGCATTTAAACCTTGAACTCTGAATCCTGTGTCGAATCGCAAAAGAATCATAGCTTGCATCGGAGAAACCCTGCGAACCTAGTAAGCAAATGGCGGGAAAAGTCAGTCAGCCAGCCAGTCAGTCAGTGAGTCAGGCAACCAGGCAGTCAGGTAGTCAGTCAGCCAGTCAGTCAGCAGGTCAGTTAGACAGTCAGTCAGTCAGACATTCAGTCAATCAGTCAGACAGTCAGAGAGTAGGTCAGTCAGTCAGTCCGTCAGAGAGTAGGTCAGTCAGTCAGTCAGCAGGACAGTCAGGTAGTCAGTCAGCCAGTCAGTCAGCAGGTCAGTTAGACAGTCAGTCAGTCAGTCAGACATTCAGTCAATCAGTCAGACAGTCAGAGAGCAGGTCAGTCAGTCAGTCCGTCAGAGAGTAGGTCAGTCAGTCAGTCAGCAGAATAGTCAGGCAGTCAGTCAGTCAGTCAGCAGGTCAATCAGTTAGCCTGTCTGTCAGTTAGCAGGTCAGTCAGTCAGTCAGTCAGCAGGCCAGTCAGTCAGTCAGTCAGTCAGATGCATGGAAAATTGCCGAAGTCTAACTGGTTAATAAATTGTGATTCCAAAACCTTCGTCCAGACTCTAATTCCATGCAGGTAAGATGTATAAATGTCTAGAAATCAATCAGTCAAAGAGTTGTACAATATGTGGCGTTGACAGCTGTCCGACTGGTGGCAATCCGCTGTCGTATTTTGCAGTCCTTATTGAAGGATATTTTCTTTCCACGCTGGTAACTACAGTCCTTGGGAGCAATCTTTCGTCGTATAACTTACGACTTGTGGAAACCAACGGCAGTGGGGACACTTTAAAGCCCGTCAACATTCCCATCGAACTCGAAAATGAATATGTGCAGTAGCTTTGGATAAGCGAAGGCTCTTTACGAAGATTTAACAAAAACTCTCCGTCTGTTGCCAATTTAGAGCAAGTTGACATATTGCAAAGCAAACGACTATGTTTCAGCTGCTTTGTGTGTAAAGAGCTTGACGAGGATTTTGCGTTCTTTTTTATTACAGCGTCGAGATCTCGCCGAGGTTTTTCTTGCGTCTGTTTCGATACGTCTATTCTTCTGTACTGTCGTTTTTGAAAAGCTTGGATAACCTCTGTAGTGCTTTGCGTTTTCGCGGCACCCTTGCAGTCGAGTTTTTCCTGACCACTATCAGTGTCTTGATCTTTGTCGCATGTTACTGTATTTTCTAATTGTTGTTTCATGTTTTCCTCGTGCGTGTTTTTTGAATCGTTTAGTTCGTACATCTCGCCGGTTTCTTTGTCAAATTCTCTCCAATGTTCCAGTGGATCTGAAAATTGAACTTTCCTCTTCGTTTTTTGAATTGCCGTGTTGTAGTTTACACTATGTTCACTGAAGCTCGAAGGCTCTGAGACAGAGAACTGATCGTCTTCTGTCATTGTTGACTGCCTTCCTTTAATTTCTCTACAGAGTATATTCCAGCATTTCAGTTTCCAAGTTAATTTAGTGAAATGCTACCCGCGTTCAATATTGTCTTCTCGCTGTGCCACCCGCAACGTGCCGATTACTTAAGCCGAATCGCCTGGTTTAAAAGGCAATCAATATTTATTTGTCAGCGAGACTCGCCAGGCTTGTTTAACTGCAGTTTATCACAGAAATCCTCAAAATATTGTTGCCAGAAAGCCACTGGACCACATGAAGCATGAATTTCGCGTACTCTTGATTCACTTACAAACAATTTTATTCCAATTCTCAGTCCAAAACACCATCTCTCCAGCGTCGATGAAATGATTTCTCTTGCAGAGCTTTACAGCGCGAATAGACAGAAAGGATTTCCCACGCAGATTTCGTAATAGCTTCAGTTAACTACAGACACACAAGTATGGTGCGCATCTTTTCTATTGAAGTTCTTGCGACTTCTCAGTGTAGCTAGATTATTCCAACCACAGCAATCGCTACGCAAACGAAACTGATGGAATCGAGTAAAAGCAGCGCGAGGACTTGCTGGCCGGTATCAATGGAAAAAACTGACGTCAGTATTTGTTTCGATTTCTGGATTAAAATTTTCCTCTCAAATCTTGTGTAAAACACGACGGATGTCCTCAGTTGTCAGGTATATTATCTTTTTAGTTACAGCTACTATGGCGGATTAATACACGAACTGTCCGTAATTTTGGAGTCTGGCAACTGAACAACAACATACGACAAATTGTTTTCGAGTTCGTTGAGCAAATGTTTGCACCAGAAGGCTGTTCTGTCATCTTACTGGCATTGTTCGCTGTAATTGTTTTCCACTGTCCACTTTGTAAATGGCTACAATATCTGACAGGCGTAGAAATTCACAAAAAAAAAAAGAAAAGGAATAAAAATAAAAGCGTCTCCAGCTATTCGTTCACAAAAATATTTCAGTTCTGAGAAATGGCTTCCTCAAGTCACGGATTGACAGATCGCTTTCAATTTAAATTAAAATTGGCTTTCCAAGTTACACATTGAAAATCATTTTAATTAAGACAAAGCCATAGCAAAATTTGTATATATGTCTCAGGACTTTTCGAATTAAAAAAGATTATCTTGCGAGAGCGTTTGTCTTAAAGAGATTATCGGTTTATTAACCGGGAGACAGCTAAGGTAACGCAATAAAAGAACTAAACGGAAGAAAGCGAAAAGATATATTAAGCATTTTCTCATTTTTTGCTATCAATAGATATTTATTATGTTTCAGTTGTGGCCTCATTGAGGTGGATCATAGCTGAATTGCCTCGGGAGGAAATTGCTCCTAACTAATAATTGTGGCAAATTGTAAAAAACGGCAATATTGAATCGCCGTGGATCAATGGAGATGAATTTTTTTTCTGTTGTGATAGAATTGAGGGCCCTGCTTGAAAAAAAAAAAAAGGTTTCTAGCTGCACCTGCTTTGCTTTAGGAAACATATGAGCTTTGTTTTTCATGCAATTATTCAATTTTAAAAAAACATTGGTTAACATATTCTAATTTTCCAGTGAGGATTTACTTTCTCTTTTCAATGTCTAGGTATAAACATCCTCTTTAATTTTATTCTGAAAAAACAGACGATGTTTGCGATGTTACTCCTCCCATGTTGTTTTCAATGACAGAATTTGAACTTATTTCTAGTTTAGTTGCTTGAACTCGCTCGTGAAAATACTTTGCAAGAACCTGTTAACGATAATATAACAGGCCTATCGTTTGGTCTCTCAATGCACGAAGCAACTTTTTTTTTGCGGTTAACGTAATGGCTAATTTTTGCGGTAACAAGTCACTATGTGCTGAACTTTTTGTGTGGCTGCAGGCTTGCAGCTTACGCAGCCTTTTTATTATTTTTCTTACTTCCACAATTTACATTGTGCTAGTTTAAAATATTCAATATGAGTTTTTACCATTTCTAAACTGCATGTTTATTTTGTTGTCCTCAGTAAAGGAGATATAGCGTAAAGCCTAGTTTTCAACGAACGGTGGCGAGGACGCCCACACCACTCCAACACAAGCATATATAATAAGCACGTGGGCTTAATATTGGGATGATTGCCCTATTTCGGCTCCATACCTCCTCGATACAGTAAAACAAGATGGCGGAGTTTACAGCAAGAACAACAACAACGTAATAACAACAACATCATCATCTTTTATTTGAACACGGTGGGTTTTAAAGCTAATATAGCTTATGGGGCCGTGTAAAACATGTCAATAGGACAATAAAAAATCGAAAAAATGTAAAAAAAAATTTGAATAAAAGTAATATAAATATATGATGATATGAATATATGATATGAATAAGCAGCGCGTACTCACTTGACACTGAAGCACAAGCACAGGAAGAACTAAAAAGTTTATTGTGCTTGTGTTGTGCGCCTCCTCACTACCGCTTGCTTGTGCTTATGCTTTTGCTGTGGGCGTACTCACTACCTTTATACTTGTGCTTATATGTCGCAGTGTCATATTTTAAACCGGCTTAAGAGGCGATGATGGTCCTTGAAATGGCGCTTTCTGGGGTTTTTATGTTTGGTTAAATGGCAAAGCGCGCTCTCATTGTCTCGATCGAATGGCGCGACTCCCATTCTCGTTCCCAGCTCTACTCGTCGCAAATCTGACTAACTCGACTCGACCAAAAGACACGGAGGCTATGGGGACAAAAATTCGCGACTCCCAAGTTAAACTGTGCTTGGTAACCTGGTCTTTGACAACCCGTTGCTATGCTCAGAATTATGGAATTGACTCGTCATGTTTATGTTTAGTCAATCAAGTTTTATTTCAGTGTTTATGGAGGATATTGTCTCAGGCTGACGATATAGGAACGTCTGACTGGAAGATGCAAATAGAAATGCAGTAACCACGGTAACAGCGAACTCAGAAACAAACGAAAATGTTATTCCTGGGTAGAGTCGGAGCTTTCCTCGACCATGCATGAAGTGAAATTAAAAGTTGTCTACGTCTAGACTAGACGGAAGAAAGAAAAATTCCCAGAGCGGTCCTTTGACGACTTTGACCGGCTCTGTTATATATTTCGTCATCTTGGCAATCATGGCAGAAATAACAAACACTAAAAGCAATCTAATATTGTACAATTATAGCCTTCTTGTTATAGACAAACGGCTTAACCAACGCTGCTTGAATTTTTGAAGTCTGAAATGTTGAAAGTTCTAGCTCGTTTAGTGAAATGAAACGGGAGTAATACGTGTTTTAAGACAACGAACAACGACGACTTTAGTGAGGAAGTCAATCAGTTGGTATTCAAATTAGGTCGAATCAAAGACAGAGGTTATTTACTGTAATAGGAAACAATAGCTGCTGGCCACGGCACTGGAATTAAAATGCCAAAACGTATTAGCCTAGTTACTATTTAGAATGACAGTTATAACAATAAACGAATTGTATTTTTCAAAATTGTGTTCAGATGACAAAAGATTTAGTACCTCTGAAGTAATGCTAATTAGGGTCTTTCAGCCTTTTGTTCTGAATTTCTGACCCGTTGACATACAGTTTACGAATGTCCACGCTAAACATACTGTTGTTGCGAAGGTTGAATGGCTGAGAATATTCATTTTATCAGAGCTGTGATTGAACCATTGTGCACTGAAAGATGATTCAATTTGCGAGTTACATCGACAGGCAAAAGTCTGGGCCGGGCAGCTCAGAAAAGTCTCAGAAAGTTCACTCGGCCAACTGGAAAGAAGAGATTCAACTCAAGAAGGAACTAGATTGTTTAAATAAACAGGAACAGCAAAGAGTTGCGAGAATCTCCTCTGATCAACGACTTGTTGTACATCGATTTCAACGCAAACTCTCTTTGAGCGTGGAAATTGCGAAGAACCACGATGAAGTGAAAGAAACTTTGGATATTAATCACAAACGTGCGATAGAGTCGAGGGAGCTGCAAGGTCAAAATAACGATATTGGTGAAGAAAGGATCTCTCTGAGACAGCTTCGCTGCTTAAGCGCAAGCCCAAAACCTCCGTTACCGAAATTTAGGAGAGCTAAATCATGCGAACCCCCTCGGATAAGCCATAACACGTCATATGGTGAAACAGATTCAGATTATCCCTCTGAGAGACATGATTTGCCACCAAGGCCGATGACAGCACTAGAAAAGAGGAACAAGATGTGGGAGAGAAAGTTGAAAACTGTCACTCAAAGATTAAATCGAGCGCGAAGTGCTCCAGCGAGGACATCTTACTACAAAGTCCCGGAGTTTAGTGTGGTGCAAAGCAATACCTCGCGTGAAAAACACAGTGGTCAAAAACTACGTCGACCGACCAATGTTGAAATTGACTTACAGTACTTTCGTCGAGTAAGAGAAAAAGAGTTGTATCTTCAAAGGCAAGCTGTGAAGAATTTTCTCCAAAGTATCGAGCCTTTGGAGTTGGTTCCCTGGACACCGGGATACCAGCCGGCGGAAAACAGTAACGAGGTGGAAAATTCAGTTGTTATGGCGGCGGTCGCCCAAAGTAAACAGGACGTGAGGGCCAACGAGGTCAGATCGAGGAGCCGATCAGTAGGTTCTTATAACACAAAAGATTCAGCTGGCTTGGCAAAACGTGGAAGTGGTAACGAAAGAAGCGTTAATGTGATTAATACAAAGGTGCCACTGAATGCCTGGACGTGATGAGGCGAAAATAGTTTCGCACCGCCTTGTGCAGAGTAAACAAACAATAGGAGATAGTGTGCATGGAGTGCTGTTAACAGTTAAAGGTGTTTATTTGTTTATTGTCCAATACTTCTTTGAATTCTAATGTATTTGATGAATCGTGCATTAGAAAGACAGAATATGTCACTTCTTATTAAAAGTAGAACTTTGCTTTGAAGTTACCTTTAATTACCTCGTTAACCGCGCTATTCATCTCTACATGATCAAATACCCTGCAAACGCGCAATATTTCACGTTAAGTGTGATACAGTTAGCATACGCTAAATTGACACCGTTGGCATGGGTGCTCTCTGCCTCTCGATCAGATCAGTACTATTAATACCCAGTTTTAACTGACGCATCCTTGATGGCAAGGAGATTAAACGTTAACTCTCGTTTACACTCTGAGCTCGTTTTTTCTAGTGATTACGTGCCGATTATCCTCGATGTGATTCGAAGAAAATACTCGTCTGTCTTTTATGCTTCATTTTTCATCTTCTCTGTTTTTCGTTGATCATCTAGCCGTTAACTGTTCATTTATTTACAATACTGACAGTTAGTAGCTGAGAAAAAACTTTCAAATGAGGTATATTTTGCGCAAAAGGCAGTGATGAAAAAACAGATCATTGATAGCAATTTATAGTTAATGCAGTTTCTCGGCTTCTTTGATTCGTTTTTCTTTAAACAACGGGTATTGTATCTAGATTTGTAAACTAGTTCTTGTGAAGAAATGAAAAAGTCAAAGACGCGTATTGCAAAAGCACGGACCAATCACAAAACTAGTTGCTTTTGTTCACTATCTGTTTGTTCGGTCTCTCTTGCTGAATGTCATGGATTAACTTTGGCAAATTAATTAACCGTTAACAAAAGCCGCACTTGATGACTTTTGAATCAATTGGAAAATAAACTGCCCAGGTAAACAAACTTCATAATCCTATAGCAACTGCTGAAACACGAGTGTGATACACACTTTACAGTTAATACAATAGTTATTGACTTCGCGCCATCAAGATTTTAGCAATGGCGTTCGTCTTGCAAGAGCGCAAACAGATTTCACCGTTTAATATTCTGATGGGAACAATTTCTAGTCAGCTCAGCCGCGAAAACATAAGGAAGATTAAAGTACAGCTTCGCGGGCATGTCAACAAAGAACTTCTCAGCAGACTGAAAGGCGGCTTCGATATAATGCATATTCTTCAAGACCGTGGATTAGTTAGCGAGAAAAAGATGTCTTTCTTACGAAAACTTCTACAAGACTGTGAGTTATTTGCACTTATTGAATTACTGGATGAATACAAACAAGCTGTACATGTGATGAATGGCAAGTCCAAGGAAGGTAATTAGAAAATGATTTTAATTAAGATCGTTATATTTGTTGATAAACTTTAAACTTAACTGTGAACTGTCGCGTATCTCAAGTGTAATGAAGTGCCAACTGATACGCTTTACAGACTCTACTTACACGAATTTGACAGAGTGCGGAATGGCGCGTAATGCGTACTTTATGCTTTATTTCTCTTGCCCAAATGCAAGGCGAACGACGGTTCTCATTAAGTTGTTTACTTTTTCATAATTTTTCCTCTCAACTGACATAACAACTGCTAACAAAAAATGATATGTCATGTATGATTATGACTAAACGAAGACTTTGCTGAACGTAGCAAGAAAATTTGATCGAGGGAATTTTGGAATTGAATAGTAAAAAAGAAAGGGCATTTGGAAAATTTCCATATGTGGGTACTATCAGTTAAAGCAAAACTGAAGATGAGTTTGCACTGAAAATAATTCAAGAAATGTCAAGTTGAAGAGATCAGAAGATGTACGGTCGTGAAATGCCGGATTCATCGAAAGTTTGTGAATATTTTATGCACAAATTTAGTTTCGAGCTCTCGTACTGGCTGCTCATTTGGAGACCAGAATAAAAAGAAAAGGGAGATACGATGAAAATTCTGACTCTTCAGAGTTATTTAGAAGGGTTACAATAAGAGCATCTTGAACGAGGCTTACCCCTTGTTGTAAAGTCTGCAAACGAGCTAAGTAGCCCATCAGGCCGGCGCTTATCTCCGGTTTCAGTAGCATGAAGCCACTAGGAGTATTTCTACTCCCCCCTGGATGGGATGCTAGTCCATTGCAACCAAAAGTAAGTTCGCCGGTACCCATTTATATATATACCTGGGTGGAGAGAGGCACTGTTAGAGTAAATTGTCTTGCCCAAGGACACAACATAATGTCCCCGGCCAGGACTCGAACCTGGGCCGCTTTAAGCGCTCTAACCATGAGGCCAACGTCCCTAGTTGTGGTAGTAGTTAAAATACTCGTTGTAAAAATAGAAGACCTGAGGAAAAATAACAGTGACTGAGAAGCGTGTTAACTTTGGCGTATCTCTTTTTGCGTTCGTAGGCGATAACAACACCTTAACCACTCGAAGAATTAACACACTTCAGCGATTGATGGGAAGACAGTTGGAAGAATTAGCCAACTGTTCCGCGAGAGGAAACGACTTAAAGAAGACTCTGGAAGAGAAACACGCCCTGCTTGATTCACAAAAGGAAATTATTATCGTTGGACAAGAAGCTATCGACAGCATTAACGAGCGCAGAGACCTGGCTGAACAAGAAAAGAGTGTAGTCGAGGAGAGAGCACAAGAAAATGAAGCCATGTTACACGCACAAGAGAAAGAATTCAAGGAGCTGGAGAGTCTGTTAGGAGCGAAGGATAAAGCTCCCAAGAAAAGCGGGAGGATTGATAAGAGGAAGACTGTATTTGATAAACACACTAACGAAAAAACAAGCAAAACTTTGGAGACACTGAGTAAGCAACGAGACGAAAAACAAGAAACTCTGAAAAAAACGGTCAAGTCTGTGGACGACATTCGAACACAGTTGTTAGCCAAACGCGAGGCAGTGAGACATTGTAGTGAGGCTGTGTTCCTCAAGACAAACGAACTAGTAGATGTTGATCAATGTATTTTGGAAACGATGGAAGATGTTAGAAAAATAAAGCAAGAAATTCGTCAAAATGAATTCGATTTGTTCGATCTACAGCAACAAATCGAGGAAACACAAGACGAAATTGAACGAACAAGAAAAAAT